>NW_028274815.1:107514737-107840237 GCF_037043125.1 Eumetopias jubatus
TAATAGCAAACTGAATCCAGCAATACATTAAAGAAATGATTCACCACGATCAAGTGGGATTTTTTCCAAGGATACAAGAGTGGTTCAATATTCACAAATCAACCAATGTAATACATCACCTCAATAAGAGAAAGGATAAAAACCATCTGATCATTTCAACAGATGCAGGAAAAGCATTAGCTAAAGCACATCTAGTCATGATAAAAACCCTCCAACATACCTAACATAAAAAGACCATATATGAAAACCCATAGCTAACATAATACTGAATGGTGAAAAACTGAAAGCTTTCCCTCTAAGATCAGGAATAAGACAAGGATGTTCACTCTCACTACTTTTATTCAACATAGTATTGGAAGTCCTAGCCACAGCAACCAGAGAGGAAAAAGAAATAAAAGGCATCCATATTGGTAAGGAAGAAGTAAAACTGTCACTATTTGCAGATGACACCATACTATATACAGAAAACCCAAATGACTCCACCAAAATTTACCAGAACTAATAAATGAATTCAGTAAGTTTGCAGGATACAAAAATCAATATACAGAAATCCACTGCATTTCTATACACTAATAATAAAGCAGCAGAAGGAGAAATTAGGAAAATACTCATTTATAATTGCACCAAAAATAATAAAATACTTAGGAACAAACTTCATTAAGGAGGTGAAAGACATGTACGCTAAAAACTATAAACCACTGGTGAAAGAATTTGAAGACAATACAAACAAATGGGAAGATAATCCATGCTCATGGATTAGAACAAATATAGTTAAAATGTCCATACCACCCAAAGCAATCTACAGATTTAATGCAATCCCTATCAAAATACTAATAGCATTTTTCACAGACTTAGAACAAATAGCCCTAACATTTGTATGGAATCACAAAAGACCTAAGTAGCCAAAGTATTCTTGAAAAGGAAAAACAAAACTGATGGTATCATGATCCCAGATTTAAAGATATACTACAAAGCTGTAGTAATCAAAACAGTATGGTACTGGCACAAAAATAGACACATAGATCCATAGAACAGAACAGACACCCCACAAATAAACCTAAGATTTATGGTCAATTAATCTTCAAGAAACAAGGCAGGAATATCCTATGGGAAGAATATACTCTCTTTAACAAGTGATCTTGGGAAAACTGGACAGCTACATAGAAAAGAATGAAACTCGACCACTTTCTTACAACATACACAAAAATAAACTCCAAATGGATTAAGGACCTAAGTGTGAGACCTGGAACCATAAAAATCTTAGAAAAAGCACAGATAGTAAGTTCTCTGACATCAGCTGTAGCAACATTTTTCTAGATATGTCTCCCGAGGCAAGGGAAACAAAAGCAAAAATAAACTACTGGGACTACATCAAAATAAAAAGTTTCTTCACAGCACAGGAAACAGTCAGCAAAACTAAAAGACAACTTACTTAATGGGAGGAGATATTTGAAAATGACATATCCGTTGGGCGATTAGTATCCAAAATATGTAAAGAACTTATACAACTCAACACCAAAAAAAAAAAAATCCAATAAAAAATGAGCAGAGGCTGCGCCTGGGTAGCTCAGTTGGTTAAGTGTTTGCCTTAGGCTCAGGTAATGATCCCGGAGTCCCAGGATTGAGCCCTGCATCAAGCTCCCCGCCCAGCAGGGAGTCTGCTTCTTCCTCTGCCCCTCCCCCTACTCATGATCTCTCTCTCTCTCTCTCTCAAATAAATAAGTAAAATCTTTAAAAAAAATTTTTTAATTAAAAATGGGCAGAGGACATAAATAGACATTTCCCCAAAGAAGACATAGAGATGGCCAACAGACACATAAAAAGATGCTCAACATCACTCATCATCAGGGAAATGCAAGTCAAAACTACAATGAGATATCACCTCCTACCTATCAGAATGGTAACATGAAAAACACAAGAAACAACAAGTGTTGGTAAGTGATGTGGAGAAAAAGGAACCCTCGTGCACTGTTGGTGGGAATACAAACTGGTACAGCCCCTGTGGAAAACAGTATGGAGCTTCCTCAAAAAGTTAAAAATAGAACTACCATATGATCCAGTAATTGCACTACTGGGTATTTATCCCAAGAATACAAAAACACGAATTCAAAAAGATATATACACCCTTATGTCTATTGCAGCATTTACAATAGATTATGGAATTAGCCCAAGTGTTGATTGATAGATGAATGGATAAAGAAGATGTGGTATATATACACAATGGAATATTATGCAGCCATCAAAAGGAATGAGATCTTGCCATTTGCAACGACATGGATGGAACTGGAGGGTGTTATGCTGAGTGAAATAAGTCAATCAGAGAAAGACATGTATCACATGACCTCACTGATATGAGGAATTCTTAATCTCAGGAAACAAACTGAGTGTTACTGGGGTGGTTGGGGGTGGGAGGGATGGGGTGGCTGGGTGATAGATATTGGGGAGGGTATGTGCTACGGTGAGCGCTGTGAATTGTGCAAGACTGTTGAATCACAGATCTGTACTTCTGAAACAAATAATGCAACATATTTTAAGAAAAAAGAAAAAGAAGAAGATAACAGGAGAGGAAGAAAAGGGGAGTATGTCAGAGGGGGAGACGAACCATGAGAGATGATGGACTCTGAAAAACAAACTGAGGGTTCTAGAGGGGAGGGGGGTAGGGGGATGGGTTAGCCTGGTGATGGGTATTGAGGAGGGCACGTTCTGCATGGAGCACTGGGTGTTATGAACAAACAATGAATCATGGAACACTGCACCAAAAACTAATGATGTAATATATGGTGATTAACATAACAATAAAAAATTAAAAAAAAAAAAAGAAGATGTGGTATGTGTGTATACACACACACGCACACACACACACACACACACACAAAATGGAATATTCAGTCATAAAAAAGAATGAGTTCTTGCCATTTGCAACAACATGGATGGAGCTAGAGAGTAAAATGCTAAGTAAAATAAGTCAGTCAGAGAAAGACAAATACCACGTGATTTCACTGATATGTGGAATTTAAGAAGAAAAAAAGAGACAAACCAAATCATCAGGTTGTTAACTATAGAAAACAAATGGATGATTACCAGAAGGGAGGGGGAGGGGGGGTGGGTGAAAAAGGTGAAGCAGATTAAGTGAGGAGTGCTGAGTCATATATGGAATTGCTGAATCACTATATTGTACCCCTGAAACTAAGAGAACACTCTATGTTAACTATACTGGAATTGAAATAAAAAATAAATAGATCATAAACTTGGGGGAAAAAACAAAAACAGTGAATTCCTTGGACAGAAAGTATAAACAGAATAAATCCCTGAGGCAAGAGAAAGGAAAATAATCTCAAAGAGAAGCAATGTTGCCCCTTGACATACAGATTTGTAACCAAGGTATTAGAGAAATTTGTGAATCCGAGTCCCGTGATATTATCTGAGGTTTATTGGCTTGTTCAAAGAGTAAAACCAGAGTATTTCCTAGAAAGTGAGAGCAAAGTCAGGTAAAATCTAGAGCCGAGATTAAATATGTCCCTGGAAGACTGACGATGTCTCAGGAGGTCCACAGCAATCACGTTCAAGGGAGAACTAATGGGTTTTCACCCAGAGGTCTGGGAGGGTCTCTCTTGTGTTTTTCTTTATATAGTTTGATTAGGTGAGGACAGAGCATCTGGCTCATAGAATGATGCAAATCTCAATGACTTTCCAATGGACAAATGGTTCATTCACAGTTCATTTCCCTCCAAATCCATTTCAGTGTGAATAGACCAAGTTACCTTGAAAATGCCTTCTTCAGGCTTCAGTTCGTTCTGTAGCTACCTATCATTTACTCTCCCAATTCCTCCCCCTGTAGGAATGACTAAAACATAAACATGATATAACTGGTATAAATATTAATATTATGACTATGTAATAATTATAACATAACTATTAATATTATACCAATATAATAGTATTGATAAAATTATTATTTTCTCTGAGCTAGTTCTTCAGGAAATATCACACAGAAAGTTAAAAATATTATATCTATAGCTCAGCTGGTGATATTCTGTCTAAGCATTATTTCTGTGGAGTTTGGAATCAGAAATGTCATTAGCTATTAAAACTGCAATAGCAATAATTTTTTAATTCAGGAAACCTATTCATTATTACTCTAGTTTACCTATGGCTATGAATCATATCTAAATATTACCAATGACACAACAGCAGTATGATATGCAATTTCAAATTTAATTTTTTTCTCTCGTGGATAAGGACCTTGATACCACAAACCCACTGCCTTTTTTTGGTCTATTCTTGTAACCACATTCTCTGCCCTGATTTCTAGCATATACAGTCAGCTTTTTTCAAGATGGTGTGTGGGCAAAGCCTCATCTAGGAAAATGCGTGGGGTGTGCCTGTTTCACAGCTCAAATCTGTTATTTGGTCCCCTTAATATTGTCCCCTAACTAATTCTGAAATGCTATTTCCACAAAAATTGACATCTCTTAAAGAATGCCTAACCCCAAATACAGCATTCTTTTGGTAATGTAGGTATATATCAAATGGGTTTTTTTGAAAAGATCTTTTTCCCCTCTACAAGCCAGATTAATAATAATGAGATAAAATCAGGGAAGGCTTGACAATCAAGTCATTTGAAAGAGAAAAAGGTAAATAAAAAAACAAATAGTTGCTGGCTCTTAGAGAGCTCACTTACATGAAATGAAGGCTCCCGTGTAGTCCTGGAAATAAGAGAAATGTTTTATGGCCTTGGTTTTGCCGTTTTCGCCCCCTGGTCCTGAGCAGGCATGGGAGTAGTTTCCCAAAGTCCATTGTTCTTCAAGTTCGCATGGGGCCACTTTTTGACCGGTCCTCATTCCCATAAAAGATTGTCCCAATATGTACAGTGTATAAATATACTCATTAAATTTGTAAGACTTTCTAACTTAGGCCAGTTGCCCTATAAACTTTACAACACACACACACACAAAGTCACTTTAGCATCTTGACATATATAAGTGGCCATCAAACCAAAGAGAAAATAATTTTTTGTTAAACCTACTTCCCCACATGAATGACCTATTTTGGATATATTATGATGCATATACTGGAGGAGAGGGCTTCATATATCCTCATGCTTAGCGTCACTACCATGATGAATATTGAGGGAAGAGAACAAGACACATAAGGATGGCATATTACAATATAATGTAACTTCTGATATCCTAAAAATAATTTTCTTCAATGATTTGTCCTTCAGGCATCTTGTACACCTACGATTATTACCCAACACCTCATGTCCTTGTTCTCAGCCTCTTCTTGGGAATTCACACATCTATTCCTACAGTAGCTGTGTATTATCTGTTGGGACAAGGTGTAATAACCCTTCGTTGGAACATGAAGAGAACATTTGTGTGACAGCTGACAGTAAGCCCAAGGTGTTTTATTTTCTTTTAGGGGTTATAGTCTAGACACTGTAAAATGATTAGCAGAAGCTGCTTGAAATCACCTGCTTGAAAAATATATTCCTGGAATTTCTATGGAAAGAACAAGATTGTCTGTGGAAAGCCTTCAGGCATGAATAAGCTTGTAGGTCATGAGTTCTGCATTAGTGTTTGAAAGGTTGGATGGGTGTAACAGTATGCGTCATAGTTAAAGCTATGCTGTCAGAAGTGTAAGTCCCAGGGCCAATGAAGTGGTAGATAAGCTCACTCTGTTATTTGTGTTTCTTAAATTCTGTGCCCACGACTTGTCCTTCTGTAAATGGGAGTAACTGCTGTTTGGAGGGCTCCTTAGACCTGATGTTTTTTCCTCCTCACATTGTGAACCTGACATTCCAGCTGACCTTTTCCACCTGTGACACTCTGCTGAGTTTGGTCTATTAGGCTCTACAATAATTGTGATCACTTACACACACTTTTTACAAACCATGAACTCTTTTAAGTGCCTAGTGAATACTTTTCACAATCCTGACAACATCCATATGAAGTAATAGTATTTGCATCCCTATTTGAGGAATCTGAAGTACAGAGGCCCAAGTCAAGACATTAATGACCACCTCTTTTCCAACCATCAACATGCATTTTTATGGATTTAAAACAAAAATAGATAAACCTTTAATCTGACCAGTCTTTGTCCTACTGGATCATGAAAAATTTCTCTGATGAGTGGGCAATACTAACATTTCATCCCAGGAAAAGAAAAGTGAGTCACACACACAAATCCACATACAGGATGTGGGCCAGAAGAGAGAACTGAGGTAGGAGCCCTTGGAGGAGTGAATCTCAGCCTAGGGGGTGAGGGGTATGGGGTGTGTGGGGGTAGTAGGTAGTTCAAATGCAATCGAAAGATCAGTTCAGTTGAAGAGAAGAAACCCCTCCCAAAGACACTAAACGACAGTACTCGCCTTTCTTACTTCAATGAACAAGTCCCTTGAAAACAAGGATTGTGTCACTATTTCAGTGTCTCACTTCCCCTCCTCAGTACCTCATAAGATAGCCCCAAAGACTCTTGCATTTGTGAATCATATATTATACACACACACACACACACACACACACATACATGGGAGTGCTTTGTAAGTTATATAGTGCCATTCTAAAAGTTTCTTGTGATCACTGTAATTAGGTTGCAGGAAGTTTCTTTAGAGTTTTAGATTTATAATAAACTGAAGGCAAAGATTAGTAGAGAACAAATGGCTGACAACATTTTGATTTTGTAGCGGAGTCCTTCCAAGCTAATAGTTTCCATCCATCGTGAATCCTTTGCTTTATGTGGAGCTTACGTAGACAAAGATGAGGATCCAAACAAAAGAAATATGACCAGATGCCAATATCTTCACTGCCTCTGGGGGGAATAAGCAGGTAGGACCCCATAGTCCTTAGCTCAGGCTGCTACAACAAAAACTTATTTCTCATGGTTCTGGAGACTGAAAGTTCAAGACCAGGGTGCCAGCATGGTCTGGTACTGGTGAGTGCCCTCCTGCAGGGTGTAGACTTGTCGACTTCTTACTGTATCCCCCAATGCTGGAAAGAGGATGAGAGAGTTCTCTAGGGTTCATTTTATAAAGGCACTAACCCCATTCATGGGGATTCTAACTCCCTTGGCCTAAGTAAGTCCCAAAGGCCCTACCTCCTAATACCATCACTTTGGGGTTGAGGATGTCAATCTATGAGTTTGGGAGGGACATAAACTTTCAGTTCATAACATCATAGAAGATTTTCGTGGCTTCTGGTCGTGGCTCTTGGTCATGCTTCTCTTCCCAAATTACCCTCTTCCCCTTGGACTTCCTTCTTCTTTTTTTTTTTTTTTTTAATTAAGAGCATTTGAAAACTGTTCTACTTTCTGGGCTTGTAAAATGAATCTTTGCAGTCTTCAATGCCAGATGTGGATAAGCTCCTGGGTAGAGGCATGAGAGCCCTTTTATAAATATTTTGTGAATTCCACAAATATTCATCCTTCGAACCACAGTCAATAGTTTTCCATACTGCTAAACACCAGTTCCGTGTTCTTGGGATATCCCATGATTGCTGATAATCAGCATCCAGAAAGCTACATCTAGGGTGGCAATGCCTAAGTTTCCAGAACACTATCATGTCAAATCACCCACCTAGCCTGGAGGCAATTATATTCTAATTAAAATTATGGGGGAAATTATTACTTATATTTTCCCACGGTGTCTCTTTCCCCTAAGGATTTTCTGTTTCTTCGTTTTGTTTTAATAGCACCAAAGAACCATTTAGAACACTTTTCAACCCAGAAAAGTGATGCAAGTCATTGAGTGCAGAGGGTCCTGTCAACAAAATTAGCATTTTTGTCCTTGTCCCACACATCAACATGGTTTTGCTCTCTCTCCACTTATGCAAATTTTCTTTTATTTTATTTTATTTTTTTTTAAGCTGTTATTTACTTGACAGAGAGAGAAAGAGAGAGAGCACAAGCAGGGAGAGTAGCAGGCAGAGGGAGAGGGAGAAGCAGGCTCCCCGCTGAGCAGTGAGCCTGATGCGGGGCTCAATCCCAGGACCCTGAGATCATGAGCTGGGCCGAAGGCAGACGCTTAACCGACTGAACCACCCAGGCACCCCTGGAGTTTTGCTGTTATTTTGAATGGGATTTTTTTTTCATTGTAATTTCTAGTTAGTTGTGGCTGGTATAGATCTTTGTAGTACAGACCTTGCAGTAGGACTGCAGAGCGTCGGCATCACCTGGAAAATTGTTAGAAAGTCCCAAACTCTGGCATCACTCTAGACCTAGTCAATCAGACTTTCTCTTTCCACAAACCCTCAGCTGATTCACGTGGACATAAAAGGTGAGAAACGTTAGTGTAGAGAAACTTGATTTAGAGAACTTAATTTTCTCTTGGAGAAAAATAGCAGAATGTAGACTGTGGTCTAGTTGTCCCACAGAACTTTCTCTTCTGCTCCTCATCCCTGCTACCTTAGATCTATTCTTGAATATCCTCCATGAGATTCTTCTGGGCAAATTCACTTTAAAAATCTATAGGGGATTGCAGATTTTTAGCCCGATGAGATACTGCTTTTCATCTGATTTAACATGCATTTATATTATAAAATGTTCTCAACTTCTTAGATATTTCAGAGTCTCTATTTCTTAAAACATTTATTTAATAATTTATTTTTGATAATATTAATGAGATATGTGACAGAAGGAATATTATACACGAGAGTCCAGCAGCCAACTGAATCAGAAGTCTTCTAAATATATTTTTAAATCCAGTAAGGTCAATGCAATCAAGTAATGTTCTTTTTAGTTCCTAAGGCAAAAATTTTAGAGTTATATACTACCCTGTCAACTCACACACGCGCGCACGCGCACACACACACACACACACACACACACAGTTTTGTAAGGGTCAGTTGTGTTGAATTTATACTGAAACTCTCCTTGAAATTCCAAAACATATTCAGGCAAAAGAAGTTTTGTATTAAAAACGTTTTTAGGGGTGCCTGGGTGGCTCCATCAGTTAAGTGTCTGATTCTTGATTTTAGCTCAGATCATGATGTCAGGGTTGTGAGATCAAGCCCTGTGTTGGGCTCCAAGCTGGGCATGGAGCCTGCTTAAGATTTTCTCTCTCCCTCTCCCTCTTTCCTTCCCCACACCCCCTCTAAAAAAGGGGGGGGTTTAGATTTTGACTGATAATTCCAAATTGTCTTAGTAAACTAAACCTTGATTTTTGTTATTATTTTTTTTGGTATGTTCAGCTAAGTTAGCCATAATGACAATATGTCCAATAATGACAATTATTGGACATTCCATTTAACGGAAAAGTAAGGCTAAGGGTGTTCCTTTTCTCCATGAGTTGATTAATGTAATCGAGACAGAACTCATACTCTTTTGTCCAGATATTTCTGGGATTTACTTATTGCTCACTTATTTTTGTAAATTCTTATTCTGAGTCCAACTTATAAATCACTACTGTTCATCCTTATTTTCCAATTCTTGTTTGGGACAAAAAAAGCTTTGGACCTCTTAAAGGTTTTGACTCTGGTATTGGAAATGGCTATTGGTCATTTGCTATGTTAGAACAACTAATTTTGAAAATTAGAACAGTTATTCTTAAAATAATGTCATTAAATTCCTAGTTTAAGGATATACTTTTTTTGCCTTTTTAAGGTGGGTGTAATTGAGGGGCTCCTGGTTGGCTCAGTTAAAAGAGCATGAGATTCTTGATCTTGGGGTTGTGAGTTTGAGCCCCATGTTGGTTGTAGAGATTACTAAAAAAGTAAATAAACTTTAAGACAAAAGAAGGGGTGCAACTGAAATTTCCTGGAAATTACTTTTAACATTACGTATGACCAATGACCTGTATTACACTTATAAATAACAATAGCTGGGTTTGGCTACAAACTACTATGCGAGAAGAGTGTTCTGCTTCTGGATCTTAAATGTGCATACAGATCACCTGGGGATCTTGTTAAAATAGAGATTCTGATTTTCTGTGTCTAGATTACAGCCTGAAGTTTTCTGTTTCAACAAGCTCCCAGGTTATTACCAATGCTGCTGGTCCACAGACCACACTTTGAGAGTAATGCTGAAGAGCAGTGGTTCTGGAAGTGGGGTCCCCGGAGGCAATGGGCAATTTAATAAGCACTGGAGTGATTTTGATGTGCCCTAAATTTGATAACCTCTGCTCTAGACAATAGAAGTATTTATGTCCTCAACACCCCAATGCAAATGTTTACCCTTCGTTAAAGGTGAAAGAAAGCAAAGACATCATCGAATGTCCAAGGATGAATGTCTTGAAATAGTTGTTCTGCAGGGCAAGAAATAAGTTAGTTTTCCTCACCGAAGAGCCTCTCCTTGAAGTGACTTTATTTTTTTATTTAAAAATTTTATATATTTATTTGAAAGAAAGAGAGAGAGAGCGCACGCACGAGCCACGAGCGGAGGGGCAGAGGGAGAAGGAGAAGCAGGCTCTCCACTGAGCAAGGAGCCAGACATGGGGCTCAATCCCAGGACTCTGGGATCGTGACCTGAGCCGAAGGGAGACACTTAACCGACTGAGCCACTCAGGTGTCCCTTGAAGTGACTTTAATGCCATCATTGACGAGGATGTTATTTCACCTCTCCTTATGGCATATATAGAAAGATATGAAGATTGGGACTGCCTTCCTGTACCATGACATATCCCACTGTGAAGAGAGGACACTTACTGTTTACAGGTGCACTGCTTTGGGGCACATGATTGAGATTTCACAAGGTATACACTGGATGTTAGAGGGTGTATCTTAATGAAAGAAGAGAAAAAGTATAATTATTATATTTATATATAATATTATAAATTCTCTATAACACATTATAAGTATTTTATAAAATACAATATATAAAGGGCCTGGTGCGTTACTTTTGCTGTTTTATGAACAATCCTCTAAGGCTTTCTTTTTTCCTCAAAAGCTTTGGTGGAAAATTGCAATATTGGCAAAAGTTTCTGAAAAAATATTTTGGAGGCAGTTTACTTAGACTACTGTCCAAAAACAACAGAGAAATAGGTTCGTTCAGGGCCTGAATACAGGTAGCTACCTCAATTAATCCATTGTCTCATCTCCAAGGCAGCTGAAAGAGGAGAGGGCAACTCAGGAAAGGGGCCCAGCTCACTCCTGCACATTCATTTTAATAAAGTTCACAGAAAGGTGAGGAGCCTTAGAAGTATCAGTAGAGTTGGGGAAGATGGAAAGAGATGCAAATGAGACCAAAGCCTATACTCAGGAACCTCAAGTTCAAAGTCTTTAGAAATTTGGGATATTGATGAGTATTTTCAGAGGGGCAATAGCTATAGATTGGTCCAGGGTCACCAGAAGCAGGAGGCAACCTCTTATGGACAATTTGTCCAGTTTCTAAAATATCCACGCTCATCAGATAGTGGTACTGACTTGGGCACAAAGGGACCATCTCTAGTTTTATAATTGCTTTAATCATAAAATATTCTTCTTTCAAACATTAGCAACAGTCAATCAAAGCAGTTTTCAACCTGACCTCTTCACCTTCCCTATGCCTTTCAGGTTAACCTAAGATAAAGTAGATGGGCCGCAGGTTCAGAAAAATCATGGAGGTTTTTCATTTTTGAGCCATAGAAGTGAGTCAACTTCTTTGCTTCTACTCAAAATAGGTTTTCCTCTTCTTCTATTAAGATCTATTATGATTAACTATGTCCTTCAAAACTATGTCCTCCTTTAACGTTTAGAAGGATCCCATCTTCAGAAAGAGACATGTCATGCTACAATAAAGCAGTCCCAACCTCGAGAAAAGAGAAGTAAATCAACCAAATGGCCCAAATTCTGATTCAGAGAACTGAGATGGTCTTTATGACAGATTATATTTTCCAAAGATCACAGAAAAATATTTTCCATCTCACACGCTCTTACAGTGAGACTTCTACCCTCTTCCCATTGAGAAGTGAGATTCGATGTTGCTTCTCCTTAAATGTGGTTTGTGACTTTGACCAAAGTGAAGCAATGTGACTTTCAATGCTAGTTCATAAGAAGTGACACAGCTTCTGCCTGGTTCTTTTTGTGTACCTGTTGTGGGACCACAACTACCACACTGTGAGAAAGCCCAAGTATCCACATGAAGGGCACCTGCGCAGGTCCTTCAGGCCAATAACCCTGCTGAGAGCTCACCATATCAGCCACCAGACAGGTAAGACTTTAGATGATTCGTGCTCCTTGTGATCAAGTATCCCCAGCCTTTGAAATTCCAAGTTGAGGTCCCAGATATCACAGAGCAGAAACACAATACTTCATTGTTCAAATTCCTGACTCACAGAATCCATGAGCATAATGATATGATTATTGTTTTATTGGGTGGTCTGTCATGCGGCCATACTAGCTGGAAGGTCCTTTTCTGCGACAGATGCACATATAAATACAAAACGTGTTTACGGGGAAGTGGTTGACACTTACCATGTCAAGAAAGTTTTTCTTTCTCTTCACAGTATTTCTTATACTTCCACAGAAGAAAGCTATTTCAAAAAATTATACATTGCCCCATTTGTTTAACTTATTGTTAGTTGCCTGGTCTGATCAGATAATATGGTGACTGCAGTCAGTGGCCCCAAATGGCTGTGTAGGAACCATAAATCTTAGGATTTATCTTACCTTCAACATGGTTTCACCCTTAGTCATACTGATGAAAATGCACCCAGTGCAGAGGTAGGACTACATTCCAAGTCAAGATATTCCAGAGTCTTTGCAGGACCAGGCTCTCCCTTTGAAAGCAGGTTGCAGGGCATGGCGTGGGCCTTGATGAAGGGGTGGGTTAAGCTCTGACATAGTACAGCTTCCTCATGGCCTGTTTTCCCTCCCAATCTTTATCCAGAGCGATGACTGCCAAATAGGCCATCAGGATTTGTTCAATGCCTGATGTTCACATGTGACATCCAGACCCAAGTTTGTCACGTGATTGGAAGGAACTGTTATGAAACATAGACTGTGTTTACATTTAGCTCCATATGGACTAGCATAGAGATTTCTCTGGCATAACTTGTTCTTTCCCATCTGTGGAGCAGCAGTGAGCTAACTGTCTCTTCCCTACAGATCAAGACTGGTGAACATGTTTGGAGAAAAATCAAAGGACTATTTTGGATACCTTAGACTTGGAAAGTATTTTGAGGCATCCTCTCTGTTCTAATACAATCATCGAAGGAGATGATGCAGTAGGATACAGAGGAGTTAAGGAATGTGTTTGTAGGAAACAATAGCAAAATATACATATATATATATATATATATATATATTTTTTTTTTTTAGAAGTAATCACTGCTAAATACCCTCCACTCACAGAACATTTGGGTGGTTCTGGCTAATGTCAGAGAGGGGTGGGTGTCATAAAAGCACCAGGAGAGATTATAAGGAAAAACATGCATGAGGAAAAGAGGAAAATTAAAGTATTTATAAGTAAGATAAAGAATCGTAATATCTTAAGATGTGAAAGGAATCTTGGAGTAGAGTGGGAGACGACTGGGGACATCTGGTCCCATCCAAGTATGGTGCTAAATCTTTCTTCACCACATAGATATCAATACCTCTTTTCTTTTTTTAAAAGATTTTATTTATTTTTTGACGGAGAGAGAGAGACAGCAAGAGAGGGAACACAAGCAGGGGGAGTAGGAGAGGGAGAAGCAGGCTCCCAGCAGAGCAGGGAGCCTGATGTGGGGCTCGATCCCAGGACCTGGGATCATGACCTGAGCCGAAGGCAGACACTGAACGACGGAGCCACCCAGGTGCCCCATCAATACCTCTTTTCATTAAGAGCCCCCATCCTTCACTTTTGTATTTCCAAATAACTCAGCTCTTAAAAACACTGGGAGCCCCTTTACTTGGGTTTCAGCAAAATTTCAGAACAGGGCCAAGTACTTTTGCTAAAAGAACCATAGGCTAGTAGTTGGCAACTGTGATGGGCCCTCACCCCCAGGGACCTGGAAAAATCTCTTCACTGGGCCAGATGATGTAAATTCTACTTGATTGGCTATGAGATGATCAGCATGCTTTGGCTGCACGGCCACATGGGTTTTCCAGGGCTAGCCAGAAGAAAGACTTCCATCTGGAAGCTTATTTATCAAATCCTCTTGTTGCCTCTGGGACATTCCCTTATCTCCTTAGTCCCTGGACTAGCGGCACTGGCTTCCACTGGGAATTAGTTAGAAATGCAAATTCTTGAGCCCCACCCCAGATTTACCTCAGAAACTGTAGGGGGTGGGCCCACACTGTCTGTATTTTAGCAAGTCATCCAAGCAATTCTAACACATGTTAAAGCACCACTGTCTCAAGGTCATACATGACTTTCTGTCAGCCCAGGTAAACATGGATTGGATCTGGGGAAGAGGCCAGGAGCAGGTCCATCAACCTCTTCTCCTCCCGATCTTCCATATTCTGTTCCTGCCATGCCAGCCCCTGTTCTTTGCAAGTTTAGGAGCCTGGGCTGGAAGTCAAAACAAACAACGGAGTCTTCCTCTTTGTTCTATTTTCTTTTTTTTTTAAACAATCCTAATTCTCCTTGAGATAGTGTGGTTTCATCCTACTAAGGAGGACAGAGGGTCAGTGAGAAGTGCAGAAAAGAAAAAAAATTTTTTTTAGATAGGATCTCACCCTGTGATGAGATGATATTAGATTAATCATATAAGTCCATCTAATTTAACATGTTTTTATTTTTAGCAGATATGCCACATACAGGGAAAATATACCTTTATATAAATAAGAATCAATAAAGTAAATTTTGCTATGCTTTGTGCCTAGTCCGTATAAGTGATATGACTATTAAGATGATATTAGAGGGGTGCCTGGGTGGCTCAGTCAGTTAGGCATCTGCCTTGGGCTCAGGTCATGATCTCAGGGTCCTGGGATGGAGCCCAGCATCAGGCTCCCTGCTCAGCGGGGAGTCTGCTTCTACTTCTACCTCTGCCCCTCCCCCTGACTTGCACGCACACGCTCTCTCTCTCTCTCTCTCTCTCTCTCTCTAATACATAAATAAAATCTTTAAAAAAAGATGATATTAGAGATTCTTCATTTTTATTAGAAGTTATATTCTTGATCTATAAATGTTAAATCATTTGTCCTAATACTTCTATACCTCTAGAATATATGAATATAAGAAATGACTCTCGGAATTCAGCCTAAAGTACTGAAACATTTCAGGGCATTAAAACTACTTCACTGTTCTTCAGCTTCCAGTATAGTAAGCTCCAGCCGTAAAAATACCATAATCCGAACTTGCATTTATAGTTTAACTTAAGTTGCCACCTCCTGTTAGAGGTAGGTCAATGCTTCCTCAAAAGTCATATTCAGACAAAATACTCTTTGTTCAAACATTTATGTCCATCGTGTAGGAAAGAAAAGTTGTATGTGTATATGTGGTGTGGTGTGGTGTGGTGTGTGTGTTTGTGTGTGTGTTCAATCTCTTTTTCTCTGCCATCTTTCTCTTTCCCTTCTTCCTTTAAACATGTTTATGTTACTTCTACCCTACTAAAAGAAGTTAGAAAAAGATAAAATCCGATCCTTCTCTCCCGAACCTTATTCCGAGACTTCTACTCTATCTCTATCTTCATTGAAAAATGTTAATGTGAATTACATTAAGTCCGAGGAAAGTTTATTGTGTGGAAATAGCTTGTTATAATTGTTTTGGTTCTAAATAATATTCCATTAACTAACGTTGCAAGTTCAAAAGCCACATTATTTTTATAATGTCAAGTTCACCTTTCCAAACTTATTTTTTATACATAAAGCTATTTTTGTGACAACTCCAATATTCAATTAACTAAAGTTTATCATGTTAAATATTAATAATGATTAGCCTTGCTTAATTAAATGACTTTAAACATTTTAAACTATAATCAATCCTCAATTAAATATATTTAATTTAGTTAAGTACTTCTAATGCATGTTAGGACAAACAGCTCCCTAAAGCAAAATGCCTCTAAGTTCTGAAGTAACTCTTTGAAATCTATAAGCTCAAACTTATTAATATGGTTAATGAGGTTCTTTTAAGCATTCTGTTATTGTTTATGAACAATTAAATTTTATTATACCTTTGAATTTAAAATCATAATTCTAAATCAATTATTCATTTCCAACTGAAATCATAAAGTAAATTTGCCAGGTGCTCTAATATTCCCTTAAAATTGAAACCTCTTTATGACAAATACATAGGACATTCCTAAATTTAACAAGAAAAGTCTTTAAATATGAGGATTTGATTAATTTCATCATCTCATAATTTAGTTTTAAATATTCCAAGTTATTATAAAGTGATGTGCTCAAATAATTTGCTATCTCAAAAGTTATTGAGTAAAATATTGGGACAATGAGATAGTACCTAATTGATAAGAGATCCCAGACCAGGATACAGGACCCAGGAATTACGTGCTTTCAGGATCAATCAGTGGGTTTCATGGATCAACACACTGTCCCCTCTCCTCTGGTCTATTTCCTTTTGCTACCATAAACACAGGCTCCAACATCCATGTGTACCCACTGGGATTGTATTTCCCTCTCTCACGACCTGGACATCTTTAACGGTACACCCTAATTCAATATTTTATCTTGCTAATTACCTTTATCATTTGATTGCATTCAACTGTCCTCTTCATTTCCTAATTTGATTCTGCATTTTGTTTCCACACACCTTGTCTGGACCTCGATATAATTCCCTTGTTATATTTTGGAACAAGATTTCTTAAAGAGAGGCTTACATGTTGTAACAGTTAGGGATTGCATTTGGCTACATATAGCAAACATCCAGCTATCATAGTTAAATCAAATCAAGGTTTAATTTTCTAACAGAGTCCAGTACTGGGCAGTTCTATTATGTCAATGCCTCGGTCTCTTTTCTCTCTCTGCTTGTCCTTAATTATTACTTTCATCCTCACTGTTACTGCCAAGTGCATGATGGGAGCTCAATCGTGACTTTCTAGCTACAGAGCAGGCAAGAAAATGAAGACAGAGATGATGAGAGGTGGGTGCTACCTCAGGATACCACGATCTCCCTCACATTTTCAGTGTCTTCATTACATCTCTCTTTTTTTTCCTCTTTGACTGTAATTGCTTTCCTCATAGTTTTCCCCATCTCTTCCTTTCCATAAGGTAACAAAATATATATGTAGGTCTTTGCTCTTTGCCCCTGGTTTCTGGCCCAAAGCTCCTAAAACCTTTGTAGTCTCCTAAGTGATTAGAACACTAGGAGCATCTCTTGTTCTAATATTTGTCTTTGATTCCATCCTTGACACAGGGCTCCTAACACCTTTGTAAATTCCTAAGTGATAAGAGCCCTAGAAGCATCTTTTGTTGTTTTAATGAGGGCCTCTGGTGTGCTCCATGATAGCTCCTGGATAAGAGCTGGTCACCAGAAAGACCAAGCCATGAATAAAGCTTGGATTTTCATCCTCACTCCCCATCTTCCTGAGAGACTGGAAATGGAATGAAAAATTGTGCCTATATGAGGAAGCCTCCATAAAAACCTAATAGTAGGTAGATCAGAGAGTTTTCAGGTTGGTGAACACATCCACACCAGGAGGGTGACACATCCCAATTCCACAGGTAAGACAGGAATAAATAAAGGGAGAAATGTGGTTTCTACAAAAATGAATTTAAATACTTTGGAAAAACTCAATGAATATGAGTTTGTGAAAATGATATAATTGAAGTAAGGATAGATTAAACTATGACAAAACTGGGAAAATTGTTTAAATATAGAAGAATTCAGTGCTATTATTACTTTGCAGGTAGCTAAATTCTTAATCCACTTTTAAGAGAGCAAATCTGGATATTATAGAAATTGTATTATGATTTGTAGAGGAAAAGCAAAACAGAATTCCAACCTGCAAACACATATTCTAAGAATAGATGAAGGCAATACTAATGTAATAGATGCCATCCTGATAATTTACATGAAAAATTCTCACCTTACGGGCACTAAGGAGTCTGCTTTTTAATGGAATCTGTGGCCATCTATTTAAAATTGCTTCTTCTTTTTTTTTTTTTAATGTGAACAACAACCTGATAAAATGTTTATTGTATGGATGTGGGTTTTGAATAATAAATTTTCTGGAAAAAAAGGTCACTGTATATTACTTCTCATGTGGCATGGATCTCATCAGTAGATTCTCCATATCTACCATAGGAGGATGTTAAGCATGACTTTTTATCACTTCCTTGGTGTCATTCTAGCTCCTCCCCCCTCAACCCCCACAGTCCGTATTTGTCCCCCATAGAATTAAAAATTTCCTTCTTGGTGCTTTTAGAGAACTCTGGCAATACTTGAAGTTTAGCATTTACCCTTGCTTGGTGCTATGGACTAAATGTGTCCCCTCAAGATTCCTATGTTGACATCTAATCCCCGGTATGATGGTATCCCTTGCCATGAGAGGATATAGAGAGAAAAAGACCATCTGCAAACCAGGGAAGGACCTCTCTCCAGATACTGATTCGCCAGCACCTTGATCCTGGACTTCCCATGCCTCCAGAACTGTAGGAAATAAATTGTTTACGCCACCCAGTGTATGGTAGCTTGTTACAGCAGCCCAAACAGACTAAGATACTTGGTAACTGAGTTTTACCTGTGTTAACAAGCAAGACAACAGACCCAAAATGGAGTCACTTGATGCTAAGACCCACTCACCTAAATGAGACTTAATTATAGTTTCGGCTCTCCCAGAAATGGACTCTTAAACCAGTGGATCAGGAATCCCCTGATCGGCACTAGTGAGGTAATCAGCTTGATAGACTCTTGCCATCCCCTAAAAGGAAGTGACTTCGCCATAACCGTCTTTTTGATAGTGTAAGTTCCTTGTTCCTGCTCCCTTCTGCCTATAAAAGTCTTTTATTTTGTATCAGTATTTTTTTTTAGGATTAATTGATTGATTGATGAGAGAGAGAGAAAACGTGCAGGGAGAGGAGCAGAGGGAGAGGGGCAAGCCGACTCTGTACTGAGCACAGAGCCTGACATGGGGCCCAACCCCACTGCCCTGAGATCATGACCTGAGCTGAAATCAAGAGTTGGATGCTCAACTGACTGAGCCACCCAGGTGCCCCAAAAGTCTTTTATTTTGTACACTTCCTTACAGGTTCCATTTGCTAGATTGGATGTTGCCTGATTCATTAATGACTGATGAAAGCCAATAAGATCTTTAAAATTTATTCAGTTGAATTTTGTTTTTTTACACTTGATTATTCCTCAACTATACTCTGAGTTGCCAGAGGCCAAGGATTCTGTGTTACTGAATTATTTTACCCCTAACTCCTAGAGTAGTACCTGGTACATAACAGTTTTGCTGCAGTTATTTTTATGTTTGATTGTCTTTAGAAAATAATGCCAAGATTATGTGACCATGTCACATATGTCAAATTTTCTTTCACACTTCCTTGCATTTTACCTGGCAAGAATGTACATTATCCCACATGGGATATTCCCTATCTGCTAACTCCAGATTGCTTAGAAATACCCAAGAAACCTGATAAAGCCAAGACCTACACTGATTGAGAAAAACTAACTATTGAAGCTTCATTAGTCATCAGGGGATAAAATTAAAACCACAGTGAGATGCCACTACAAATCTACCACAATAGCTAAAATAAAAATAGAAAATAAAAACACCAAGTTTCAGCTACGACGGAGAACAATCAGAACTTACATACACAGCTGCTCTAAGCGCGGACTTGGCACAGCGACATCTGAAAACTGTTCGGCTGTTACTAATACTGAACATATGCCTGCTCTCTGACGGATGCAGCAACGGCACTCTGGAGCGTTCACACAACAGAAACACCCACACATGTTAGCAAAAGCCATGTATTAGAATAGCTGCTGTTCATAACAGCCGAAAGCTGAACAATGCCCAAGTTCAACAACAATGGATTGGATCACCAAATTATGAGAATTCAGGCAATGAAATGAGAATGAAGGATTGACAATTACACACAACAATATGGATGAATCTCACAAACATGGCGCTGTCTGAAAGAAACCAGCCACAAACAAGAAAATGCATGCTGTATTTTTCCATTTATATAAAGTATAAAAACTGGCAGAGCTAATTTATGCTGCTAGAAGGCAGGAGAGTGACTGAACGTGAGGCAAGCATACTGTTGGAGGGAGTCACCAGGGGCACTGATGGGGGTGCTGGTGATGTTTTGTTTCTCGAAGCAGGTACTGAATCAGTTTGTAAAAAATCATCAAACTCATATACATTCTTTTCTTGTATGTACTTTAATTTAAAAAAATAGTGTATCTATGGAGTGATACATGCATATAGATCCAGAGGCTGGTTTAACAGCTTATGTATCCGTGGTTCTTAGTACTATATACATTGAACAACAGCGTTATTTCTATTTTTTCAAGCTTAGGAATTTACAGCCCACACCAAGGACCTGATGGTTTGAAGTATTTTATTTTATAAGAGCTACAACACATGGAGAGCTTCCCCTGGGTCAGGGCCACTTCAGGATCAGTGAGGTCAAGCTAAAGGATATGGAACCTTGAACGGCAAACCTAGTACCCACATCCAGATCTGATTCCCATAAAACCTTCTACAGATCACCTACGCTTACTTACTAGAAGGAACTACTTTTGCACGTTTATTAATCAAGGACATTTAATTTTCCATCAGCTGGAGAAGGCCAATATTGCCATAAGAAGTTGATATAACTGCAATAATAATGAATAAAGCCTGGTCCTCTAGGCATTGTAGGCTCACTACAGAAGACTGCACAATTTCCCCTTCTCCTCTGATTAAATTTACAATAAACAGGTTTAGGTCTCACCCAGAGGCCCTGTAGAGCTCTGGGTCTTTCATTTTTCATTACTGTGGGCCTGGACAGAATGATTGGCCTCTCTGGGGCACTGGTGTACTCCTGGCCAAGGAAACAGACACACAATGGCTCTTCACCCATGCTTGGAGTGGCATAATCACTCCTGCCCACATTTCATTGGCCAAAACAAGTCATATTGTCACACCTGACTTCAGTAGGATGGGGAAATTAAAACTCAAAATTACAGATATCAGCATGAGCTTCCAGATAAGGGAGCATGATCCCCTTACAGGGAAGGACAGCAAACATTTAAGAATAATACCACAGAGCACCTGGGTGGCTCAGTGGGTTAAGCCTCTGACCCTTGATTTTGGCTCAGGTCATAGTTTCAGGGTCATGAGATCAAGCCCCGAGTAGGGCTCCACACTCAATGAGAGTCTCTCTCTCCCTTTCCCTCTGCCCCTGCTCGCTCGCTCACTCTCTAAAAATTAATAAATAAAATAATAAAGTAAAATAAATAAAATGCAAGCATTTTAAGTGCTACTTAATATCTTCCACTCTGTGAGTTAAATAATTTACTTATCTATTAATCAATGGAGAGACAGCTGTACTATTTTGCAGTTTATTGTCACAAACGGTGCTTACAAATATTTCCTTAGAGGCATTTGCAAGAGTTTCTCTAAGGTGATTGCTGGGTAGTAGTTTCATACACATCTTCCACTTTACTAGATTGTGCCAAAGTTTTCTCTAAAAAGTACAAATTTACTCTTTCCAGCAATGCATAGGAGTTTCAGATTCTCCACTTACTGTTACCTATTATAGTAATATAATACTGCACATGTTATCAGATGTCTTTGGAAATGTTAACTCTGGGTGTTATTAACATGGATATTCATTATACTTGTCCTTGTATTTTCTGTATCATTGAAACATTTTTTCATTCTTAATTAATTTAATTAATACTTCATAAGAATATTTTTAAAACTAAAGGAAAATGAAGAGAAGGTCCATAGAAGCAAGTTGATGTGAAGAATCCCTGAATCTACTGTCATAACCTTTTATAACAATATAGATACAGATAAAGAATTTATACAGAGTGATACGGAAGTTTTATTCTAAATGTTCACACGTGGTCTTCTATTATTTCCTCCTCTAACCACTGAAGACTTCTACAAGTACAAATACCTGATGAAAAAAGTATTTTCTTTGCTGCCTTTGAAGTATTACTGGATAGAGAAGATATGGTTAATGGCCTTCTACCCTGTGGTCTTCAGCCCACTGGAGAATTCCTCCATGTGCCAACTTTTTGTTTTCCTTTAAGGACTGCCTCTCTCTGCCTGTGAGCTGCCTCTGGCTTCAGGAGCAGGCCTGACTCGCGGCAGCAGACTGAAAATGCCAGTACATTGAAATCCCCAGGAGCCACTCTCAACAAACAAGGGGCAAGGGTTGCCCAGATTCCAGAACCTTTGTGGGGACCGTGTTCTACAGAGTCTCCCTCGAGGGGTCCTCAGAGGAACTGAGCTGCTGTTGTCCATGGTGAAAACCTACCCTTGAACACACAGTTATTGGTCTTCTCCTTGGCCTTCTCGCTTCTTGCCCTGGTTTCCTGGGATCACTCTCAAACAAGCTACTTGCATTTGAATGCTGGTCTCAGTCCTGCTTTGGGGGTCCAGAGAAGGGAAACAACCTTTTTTTTTTTTTTTTTCTGGCCTTGCGAATTGGACTGACAAGAGGCAGATTAGCAAGAGAAAAACAAACACAAATTTATCAACATGTTCATCACACAGACACATGGAAGTCCTCGGTGATGAGGAATTCAAAGGTAGGGGGTCAGAACTTGAGTTTATATAGCATCTTAGCAACGAGTGAGAAATTTGTGGAGAACTGACAAGACAAAGAAAACGAACTTTGAGATTTTAGGGTTGGAAATTTGCAGGAAGGTAAATACTTGGGGAAACTAATGGAAGATAAATGTTGCTTTAGTAAGGTTTGTTACATAGGTTCCTCTGGTACCATCTCTGGACTAAGTGTCTAGAGTTGTCTCCAGTGATTAACTTTAGTCTTTCCTGGTAGGGAGAAAAGGGAGGACATCCTTACAAATTTATGTCCTGTTTTAGGCAAATTGAAGGAGGGTAGAGAGCTTTTCTTGTATCTGCTTCTTCTCCATTGTCTTTGGTTCCAAATAATATAACAAAATAGCACATTTGGGGATGGCATACTCTGCCACCCTTCAGGGATTATTACCCTAATTAAGAAAGCAGAGAAATGTTAGTTTTAGCCAAACAGACACCTTCCTCCTGCCCCCTACCACCACACCAAGTCCCCCAGGTTTCCAGAATCATTCTTTCTCTTAATACGCAGATACATTGGTCATTGCTCCTTGAAATGTCTGAGGATTTCTGAGGGAGCAGGAGGGGAGTGTGCACCCTTGTGAGTCAGGGTTCCGGTACCCCCCTTCACTGTCACTTGCCCCACATATGCTCCCAGGCCCTCCGGTTGCCGTCTCTTCACCTCAGTTTGCTTTGCCCACAAAGGTCAACACCCTATCAGTTCAGCTCCCCCAAAGAACTCAACACACAATCCTCTTACATTTAACAGCCTTTTACTCAATTTCGAGTTAATGCAGTGGATTAGAGAAAAAAAGTAAGAAATTGCTTAAAATTGAACATTGGATCTCCCTGTCCTAAAAATCCATTAATTCTTCCCAGCCATGGGAAACTTTTCATAGGTTTCATTTGCCTTAATCATCCAAATCCTCACTTCAAATTACTTCCCTGCTTCCTGGCTGTTTGATTCCAAAACCAAATTTCTGTTATTTGCTTTGATTAGAAGTTTATCTCTACTCCTACTTTAACTCCTGCATTATCCTTATAGAGCACCAACCCCTTTAAGTGTTTAGCCAAACAAAAGACCATCTAATCATGGTCTTTGCCCCTGAGCCTCACAAAGCACAGGCAGGACATCTTAAGTGACATGTTTTTCTTAACATAATTCAAATTTTTCTGCCCATATTACCCTTTGTTTGGTGGAGTGGTACAACCCAAATATTCATTCTCCTTTATTTCAACCCAGAGCTTAAAGGATGACATTTAAAAAAAAAAAATTTTTTTAAGTTGCATTTAACTGCACAAATAGCATGGTAAACTCTTTTATTTTTTATTTTATTTTTTAAAGTGGGCTCCAGACCCAGTGTAGAGCCCAGTGCAGGGCTTGAACTCATGACCCTGAGATCAAGACCTGAGCTGAGATCAAGAGTCGGATGCTCAATTGACTGAGCCACCCAGGTGTCTCTGATAACCTCTTTAAAATAAACATTTCAGTATTTCATATCTCTATGATCTCTATGATTTAGGACAATTTCAGTTTCAAGGATCAAAGTCAAACCCAATATATCTTGATGGAGAAAAGGCACAATACTACTCATACAGCAGCAAAACCTCAGGACTGACTTTAGGTACAGCTAGATCCAGGGGATTATGTATTTCCAGGACACAATGTCTTTCCACATTTGCTTCTCAATTTTCTTTCTTATATTGTCCCCATTTCCATGCGTAAGAAGCTGCTTTTAGTTGGGCACTCATTACTAGAAGCCAATTAGTAACTTAGTCATAGTGAAGGGTATAGAATTTATCATTTTCTGTATCTACAGATTGACATAGTATTACTGAGATGTCTTTTGCCATCATTTGATATCTATTTGCCAGTAGAAAAGAATATTTTTAAGTTTGACTTCTAATTCTAAGGTCACATTTTATTTTTTAAATTTTTTTTAGTGTAGTGTTTTTTTAAGGTTTTATTTATTCATTTGACTAAGAAAGAGAGAGAGCACAAGCAGGGGGAGCAGGAGAGGGAGAGTCCCAATGTGGGGTTCGATCCCAGGACCCTGGGATCATGACCTGAGCTGAAGGCAGATGCTTAATTGACTGAGCCACCCAGGAGCCCCTAGTGTCACATTTTAAAGAGCCGTCCAGAAGCTGATGAAGAACAGGCCAGTTTTGTATGGGTTTCAGCCAGAATATTCCTTGGGTGAAAAGGGAGAATTATTCCTGAAGTTTTTGTCTAGGAGGGGTATTTTTTTTAAGATTTTATTTATTTATTCATGAGAGACAGAGAGAGAGAGAGAGAAGCAGAGGGAGAAGCAGGCTCCCAAGGAGCAGGGAGCCTGATGCGGGACTCGATCCCAGGACCCTGGGATCATGACCTGAGCCGAAGGCAGACGCTTAACCATCTGAGCCACCCAGGTGCCCTGGGGGCGGGTATTTAAAATAATGAGAAAGTTTGTACTTAAAAGCATTCTTTGCAGAGTAGAATATTATAAGCATTATAAGAGGTCAGAGAAGAGAGAAATTACTGTGGGTATGAGAAGTTACAGAGGCGTTGATGTAAAACACAGATCATGAATTCTGCCTTTAAGAGTAGGTAAGATTTTAAAAAACAGAGAAGAAAGATATGAATTTGAGATTCAAATTAATGATTTTCAAGGAACTAATTTGAGAACTAAATGTGTCTTAGAAATAATAAGAATTTTTAAGGCAATAATTTCAAACTTTATGACGAGTGCTGGTGATACAGTATTTCTGTATTATTTTGCCCAAGTGTTTATCATAACCAAGTTGATTGAAAAGACAATATTAATTTATTACATGAACTTGCGGCCTGCACCATTTTGTTGGAGACCAAAGAATAGAAGTTTTCAGACACTCATTACCTGGATAGTTCATCAAATGACTCTATCAATTTGCATCTCTAGAATTTTGTCCTCAAAATGCCTCAAACTTAACTATTCTTCAATTAAAAAAAGAAAAAAAGCTTCAACCAGTGATGTTTCTCTTATCCTTCTGTTATTGATCATGAAAGTTATTACTTGCCTGGCTCTTTTGGTTCTTTGAAAAGGAAGGAACAGGGGGGCAGAGCAAGATGGCGGAGGAGTAGGAGAACTGGATTTCGTCTGGTCTCAAGAATTCAGCTGAATAGGGATCAAACCATTCTGAACACCTACAAACTCAACAGGATATCAAAGAAAAGAAGAGCAACAACTCTGAACAGAAAAGCGACCACTTTCTGGAAGGTAGGACGTGTGGAGAAATGAATCCGAGGCGATATTTGGGAGGATAGACGATGGGGGAGGGGGCCTACGTCGGCCGCTTCTGGCAAGTGATAGAGCCACGGAGCACAAAATCGGAACTTTTAGAAGTCGGCTCCGCTGAGGGACATCGCTCCAGTGGCTAAGCAGGGGGTGGAACCCTCACTGGGACAGTGTGGTCTCAGGACCCTCAGGGTCACAGAAAGACCAGGGGTGCCTGAGTGCGGCAGAGCTCCCAGGTATCAGAGCAGGGAAGCCGGCTGCCGAGACAGAGCCAAGGAGTGGGCTCTCAGCTCGGGGTTGCCATAAACCATGGTCCGCAGCACAGTCGGGCCATTACTCCTCCAGCAGGGACCCAACAAGCGGCAGATCCAGGGAGACTCCCCTGCCTCCCCCAGGAGGAGCAGCATGGGAGCACACTGCAGGGATCTGCTGGGTTTGGAGACTCCACACCGTGTCGGGTGCCAGAGATAGAAATGCTCGGTCACAGGCTGGGGGAGCACGGATTGCAGTCGGAGACCAGGGACACAGGAGTGACTGACTGCTTTTCTCTGGGGGTGCACTGAGGAGTGGGGTCCCGAGTTCTCGGCTCCTCCGGGGCGGAGATTGGGAGGCCGCTATTTTCACTCTCGTCCTCCAAAGCTGTAGGGAAAGCTTGCAGGGAACAAAAGCTCCTGAGAGAAAACCTGAGCCAATTACTTAGCCCAGACCAGGCAAGGGCAGGGCAATTCCGCCTCCAGCAAAGCCATTTGGGAACCATGGCAATAGGCCCCTCCCCCAGAGGATCAGCAAGAACAGCCAGCCAAGACCAAGTTTACCGATCAATGAGAATGGCAGAACTCCAGCGCTAGGGGAATACTGCACATAGAATTTTTTTTTTTAAGATTTTATTTATTTATTTGACAGAGAGAGACACAATGAGAGAGGGAACACAAGCAGGGAGAGTGGGAGAGGGAGAAGCAGGCTTTCCGCGGAGCAAAGAGCCCAATGGGGGGCTCGATCCCAGGACCCTGGGATCATGACCTGAGATGAAGGCAGACGCTTAACGACTGAGCCACCCAGGTGCCCCTGCACATAGAATTCATGGCTTTTTTACCATGATTCTTTAGTCTTTCAAAGTTAATTTTTTAACTTTTTTTTTTGAATTTTTCTTTTTCCCTTTTCAACCAACATCTTATCAATCCCTTTTTTAAAAAACATTTTTATTTTTCAGTTTTAGAGTCATATTTTATCCCTTCATAGTAGTTACCCTTATTTTGGCATGTATATATAAGTTGTTCTCTCTTTAAAATTTTGAGATACAGTTTCTTCTAACAGATCAAAATATACCCTAAATCTCTAGTGTATGGCTTTGTTCTAGTCTCCTGCCTGATCACATTCTCTCCCTTTTCTTTTTCTTTTTTTTTATAAATCCTCTTCTTTCTTTTTTCAACCAACTTATTAATTCCTTTTATAAAATCTTTTATAATTTTCATTTTAAAGATATATGCCATCATATTAACCCTTATTTTTGTACATATATAATTTTGTACATATATATTAACCCTTATTTTTGTACATATATAAGTTTTTCTTTCTTTAAAATTTTGAGAGGCACTGTCTTCTAACAGACCAAAATACAGCCAAAATCTAGTGTGTGGCACAGATCTATGCACAGCCAGATCATATTTGATCATATTCTGGTTTTCTTTTTTTGTTTTGTTCTGTTTTTCTTTGTTTTCATCTTTTTCTTTTTTCTTTCTTTCCTTTTCTTTTCCCCTGGTTTCAGGTCTTTTCTGATATGTTTAGAGTATATTTTCTGGGGACATTGTTACCCTGTTAGCATTTTGTTCTCTCATTCATCTATTCTCCTCTGGACAAAATGACAAGACAGAAAAAATCACCTCAACAAAAAGAAAAAGAGGCAGTACCAACTGCCAGGGACCTACTCAATATTGACATTAGTACGATGTCAGAACTAGAGTTCAGAATAATGATTTTCAAGATACTAGCTCGGCTTGAAAAAAGCATGGGAGTTATTAGGAAAACACTTTCTGGAGAAATAAAAGAACTAAAATCTAACCAAGTCGAAATCAAAAAGACTATTAATGAGGTGCAATCAAAAATGGGGGCTCTAACTGCTAAGATAAATGAGGCAGAAGAGAGAATTAGTGATATAGAAGAGCAAATGATGGAAAATAAAGAAGCTGAGAAAAAGAGAGATTAAACAACTACTGGATCATGAGGGCAGAATTCAAGAGATAAGTGATACCATAGGACCAAACAACATTAGAAGAATTGGGATCCCAGAAGAAGAAGAAAGAGAGAGAGGAACAGAAGGTGTATTGGAGCAAAAATAGTAAAACTTATGAGTCTCACAGACAAAGAGAAATATGCTGAAAGCAGCTTGGGAGAAGAGATCTGTAACCTACAATGGTAAAAATATTATTGACAACAGACCTCTCCACAGAGACCTGGCAGGCCAGGAAGGACTGGCATGATATATTCAGAGCACTAAATGAGAAAAATACGCAGCCAAGAATACTATATCCAGCTAGGCTGTCATTGAAAATAGAAGGAGGAAAAAAAAGCTTCCAGGACAAACAAAAACTAAAGGAATTTGCAGACACAAAACCAGCCCTACAAGAAATAGTGAAAGGGGTCCTCTAAGCAAAGAGAGAGCCTAAAAGCAACATAGAGCAGAAAGGAACACAGACAATATACAGTAGCAGTCACCTTACAGGCAATACAATGGCACTAAATTCATATCTTTCAAAGTTACCCTGAATGTAAATGGGCTAAATGCCCCAGTCAAAAGACATAAGCTATCAGATTGGATAAAAAGAAAAGACCCATTGATATGCTGTCTGCATGAGACTCATTTTAGACCCAAAGACACCCCCAGATTGAAAGTGAAGGGGTGGAAAACTATTTCCCATGCTAATGGACACCAAGAGAAAGCTGGGGTGGCAATTCCTTATATCAGACAAATTTGATTTTAAACCAAAGACTAATAAGAGATGAGGAAGGACACTATATCCTACTTAAATGGTCTATCCAACAAGAAGATCTAACAATTGTAAATATCTACGCCCCTAACATGGGAGCAGGCAATTATATAAGCCAATTAATAAAAAAAAAACAAAGAAACACATCAACAACAATACAATAATAGTGGGGAACTTTAACACCCCCCTGACTGAAATGGACAGATCATCTAAGCAAAAGATCAACAAGGAAATAAAGACTTTACATGACACACTGGACCAAATGGACTTCACAGATATATTCAGAACATTCCATCCCAAAGCAACGGAATACACATTCTTCTCTTGCCCATGTAACATTCTTCAGAATAGATCACATCCTAGGTCACAAATCAGGTGTCAACTGGTACCAAAAGATTGGGATCATTCCCTGCATATTTTCAGACCACAATGCTTTGAAACCAGAACTCAATCACAAGAGGAGTTGGAAAGAACTCAAATACATGGAGGCTAAAGAGCATCCTACTAAAGAATGAATGGGGCAACCAGGAAATTAAAGAAGAATTAAAAAATTCATGGAAACCAAGGAAAATGAAAACACAACTGTTCAAAATCTTTGGGATACAGCAAAGGCAGTCCTAAGTGGAAAGTATATAGCAATACAAGCCTTTCTCAAGAAACAAGAAAGGTCTCAAATACACAACCTAACCCTACACCTAAAGGAGCTGGAGAGAGAACAGCAAAAAAAGCCTAACCCCAGCATGAGAAGAGAAATAATAAAGATCAGAGCAGAAATCAATGAAATAGAAACCAAAAGAACAATAGAACAGATCAACGAAACTAGGAACTGGTTCTTCGAAAGAATTAACAAGATTGATAAACCCCTGGGCAGATTTATCAAAAAGAAAAGAGAAATGACCCAAATCAACAAAATCATGAATGATAGAGGAGAGATCACAACCAACAGCAAAGAAATACAAGCAATTATAAGAACATATTATGAGCAACTCTATGCCAGCAAATTAGATAATCTGGTAGAAATGGATGCATTCCTTGAGATGTATCAACTACCAAAACTGAACCAGGAAGAAATAGAAAACCTCAACAGACCTATAACTACTAAGGAAATTGAAGCAGTCATCAAAAATCTCCCAACAAACAAAAGCCCAGATCCAGATGGCTTCCCAGGGGAATTCTACCAAACATTTCAAGAAGTATTAATACCTATTCTTCTGAAACTCTTCCAAAAAATAGAAATGGAAGGAAAACTTCCAAACTCGTTTTATGAGGCCACCATTACCTTGATCCCCAAACCAGACAAAGACCCCATCAAAAAGGAGAATTACAGACCAATATGCTTGATGAATATGGATGCAAAAATTCTCACCAAAATTCTAGCCACTAGGATATTAAAAGGGTTATTCACCACGACCAAGTGAGATTTATCCCTGGGCTGCAAGTTTGGTTCAACATCGCAAATCAATCAATGTGACACAATACATTAACAAAAGAAAGAACAAGAGCCATATGATCCTCTCAATAGATGTAGAAAAAGCATTTGACAACGTACAGCATCCTTTCTTGATCAAAACTCTTCAGAGGATAGGGATAGAGGGTACATACCTCAATATCATAAAAGCCATCTATGAAAAACCCACAGCGAATATTATTCTTAATGGGGAAAAACTGGGAGCTTTCCCCCTAAGGTCTGGAACGAGGCAGGGATGTCCAGTATCACCACTGTTATTCAACATACTATTAGAAGTCCTAGCCACAGCAGTCAGACAACAAAAAGAAATCAAAGGCATCCAAATCGGCAAAGAAGAAATCAAATTCTCACTCTTTGCAGATGATAGGATACTTTATGTGGAAAATGCATCTGTACCTCTGAAACAAATAATACATTATATGTTTCAAAAAAAAAGAAGAAGATAGCAGGAGGGGAAGAATGAAGGGGAGAATCAGAGGGGGAGACGAACCATGAGAGACTATGGACTCTGAGAAACAAACTGAGGGTTCTAGAGGGGAGGGGAGTTGGGGGGATGGGTTGGCCTGGTGATGGGTATTAAAGAGGGCATGTTCTGCATGGAGCACAGAGTGTTATACACAAACAATGAATCATGGAACACTACATGAAAAAAAGAAAGAAAGAAAGAAAGAAAGAGAGAGAGAGAGAGAGAGGGAGGGAGGGAGGGAGGGAGGGAGGGAGGGAGGGAGGGAGGGAGGAAGGAAGGAAGGAAGGAAGGAAGGAAGGAAGGAAGGAAGGAAGGAAGGAAGAACGAATGGGAAACCATCATCTCCAATTCTTAAATTTTAGTCCCCAATTTACTTTGTACTTACGTCTTATTTTTTATATGTGGTGAAATAAATAGTCACGATGTTTTAAAGATGAAAAACAAAACAAAACAAAAACTCCTCGATGGAATCCTCATCCTTGAATTTGTCTAAGTATTTATTCCCAAACACACTATTTATTTCAGAACTGCTACCAAGAACAGCTCATTCCATAGAAATCCCGTAGAGAAATTGAGTAGGATGAATGCCATCATTGGAGATGAATGGATCTGTGAAGGTTAATGCATGAAGACAGATAAACATCACAAGGTTTAAGTACTTCTCTGAATAGTATCCAAACCTCTCTGGTCTGGAAGTCACATATGATCCCACTCTCCTGCACAGCTTCTGATCCTTCCCAATCATCAGCCATAAAAAAGGGCACAGGCTCTCTTCACGTATTTCGGTAGACCTGCCTCTGTCCCAGGCTGAAACCACCACACACCAAGGCATACAATTAAACAAAAAAGTGCAACTGAACTTACTTGAACCTTAATTTTTTTTTTTTTTTTAGATTTAGATTTGAAGTAATTTTCAGGCCAGTTAGAATTTGTAACTAAACTTACAAGGTCAAAACCAATGAACTAAAAACTTTACTGTTGAGAAAGAAAGAGAGAGAGAGGACATAAAACACAAGGAAAATGAAAGGTACTACAATTCAGGTATTACCTTTTGAGTCATAGGTAGACAATTATTAATTCTTCTAGAGCTTACAAATAAATTTGTGGATCAACAATCTCTTTGGCTTCTCACCTGTGGTCCATGACAGTGCAGACTTACATCCTGTGCACATGGCTAAAGAGAAAATTTGTGGACTGAATGTGTTTCCTTTGAGACCAGATACAATATGAGATAAGGGAAGGGAGGGCATTTGTGGTTAAAATGTGCCCCCTTGATTCCTCATTTTTCTACCGCTGAATCTAAAATTCTTCTTGTATCTTAATTCTTTTCTCTTACTACAATGGAAAAATACCTTGTAAAATTAAAGGCGAATCCTTGTACATTTGTTCTCTATCATATATCTTCCCTCATCTACCCATAAGATTTTGCTCCTGTAGTCATTATCTTAATGAACTTATTTTTAAGTATAGTGTCAAGAAGAGATATTTATCTTCCTCATGGTAAAGGCAATTTTCCAATAAGTACGTAGGTCTTTTTGATTGTTACTTTTCTTTCAGCATTCTGTTTGTATGTATATGTTCCAATAAATATTCTTTCGATTATTGTTGTTTTTAAAAATGTGTATTTTATAAGTCAGGTCTTATATTATGCATGCTTATCAAAAATGTCTTCATTATTATTCTTCCTCTAGACTAACTTTAGAATGAAATTATCAACTATACTAAAAGGATAAAATCCTTTTGAAATTATGATTTTGATTCTTACACATTGCTTTTTCTTATTTACTTCAGAAAAATATATTGAATTCCACAAAAACAAACAAAAGAATTTTGGAGTTTCGTTGTATACAAAGATTTGGATGAAAACTGAAAATTTTACAATATAATTTTTCCCATCTCGAAATAACATTTTTTTCATGAAACTGTTCAGATTTTTTATTAGTTGTAAATTTCTGCTTGACTAATTACTAATAATTCAAGTTTTTCTTTCCATTGCAAATGGACTTATTGTTTTCATCACATTTGCCAATCACTTCTGCTTACTAGGAAAGATATTAATTTTGTGTATGTTGTGCTTGTATCTGATCACTTTATTGAATTACTTATTCTAATAATTTATAATTGATTCCCTTTGGGTAGGTATTACTTATTTGTAAGTATTTCAAACAGACAAAAGCTAATAGAAAATAATATAATAAAAGTGTCTACTAATCAGCTTCATAACATCTTCACGTTGTATCCTTCTGCTTTACATTTTTTAAGAGAAAATATTGTTGAAGTTCCATGCATTACAAAATTGAATTCCACCACTGTGTTAGTGAATGTATTCATTATCAAGAAATTGAATTATGATTTTTATTCACTTTTATGAAATTAAAAAATAGATATATGTGTATAATTGTTCATATATTATGACATTTTATACAAACGACAACATGTCATGTATATTACACTATTTTTATTGAAATATATTTTATGGCACATATCCATGTGATTGATTAATCTATTGTCTCTTCATGTTGGTGCTACTTAAATGTACCAAAGTGTATTTATCCAATCTCTCCTTGAGGGACCAACACTTTAGTACTACACATAGAGCAGTAATGGACATCCTTGTGCAAGTCTCCTTATATCCCTTGGGCAACTTTTGAAACTCCTTTTGTGTTCTATTCATGTTTTCTATTCCTTCTTGAGTACTTCTGGGTAACATTTTTCATAAAAATGAATATTCAGGTTTTCAAAATTTTAGTTTGGAATTATGTATACTATTCTGTTGTAAAAATGTGAACTTAAATTGTATATCATGTTATATCATTTTAACCTATTTAATAACTTTCACTTTGAATTTTTTTACTATCACCATTACCTTCTTTTGTAACTTTCATATCTTCTACCATACATTCATTTTTGAGATGTGTCTCTTGTAAACAGCATATTGATACATTTAGACGTTTTGTTAGTTTGTACACAGGTATGTTTTGCTTAGTTCAGAGCCCTATCTTTGCTAGGTAAAACCAAACATTTAATGTCATTAATGACATATCTTAGACTTTCTTTTCATTAGGAATTACACGAGGCTGCTAGGAACAAATGTAAAAAAATTGCTTAAAATTGTTTTTTTTTTTTTCTCACATAACAAGAACTACTGAGGTAGAATAAAAGTATTTTAGGTAAAAGTCTCACTCCTTCCCCAGGTATTCTGTTTCGGTTTTGATAAAACCCTTATAATCTCAAGATTTAACTTGGAGATACATTTCTTTAGCTCTTGCAATTGTTTCCTTGTTGAAGCTAGTAACTTTCTCTGCTCTCTAGATGTTGGGAGATGTTGTTCTTCATGCCTGTTAACTCTATTTCATAAATTCCATTTTTTGAACTTCATATTTCACTCTTTAAGAATCCCCTCCTAACTTACCCCACTGTCATTTCTGCAACTCAGTCCATACATTCTTCTGTGATAATATATATTACTTCTAAGAAAGCTGATGGCTTGTTTGTCATTGTGCATCTCTTCTTAATGGATACAGCAGCCTTTTCAATAACACTGAAAGCTAAATCATAGAGAACTTATTTGATCCCTTTCTTTAATGGTATCTCTGCTTTATTCCAGTGCTTAGTGATTCTTGGATATATGATTAAATATCCATTTGACGACCAAAAATGAAATAGGTAGCAGGATTGTTCTTTCTCAGTGCAGTGAGTATCCCTATTTGCATAGTCAGGTCCTAATTTTAGGAGGGCTCATGACGGACAGACAGGATTTAACCACAGAACACTAGGTGCAGGAAGCTTCTTTTCTAGGGGTGAGCACTCTTGACCTCTCCCTGTGGCTATACGTTAACTATTTTCTAGCCCAACAACCACTCTGTCAGTCTTCTGTGTCAGACCCATCGAATTGAAAGTGGTATTAAGAGCTTTCTTCCTTCAGAAGAAAGCCTTCTGTAATTGATTCATGCTCTGCTCAACATTTCAGTCCCAAATTCATGACAAAGACATGCATTAGGCTGATTATTATTCTTGTTTACAGGGGACTTTGTACTGAGGGGTGGGGTGGGACAATACTGCCTCTAAACACTCTGAGTTTAAGTAAAAAAGAGACATCTCTTTTGAACTGAGTCTTTAACTTTCTTGATGATTACCCCAGGCTTTTCTGGTTCCTATTGAATTTTGGGGTTCCTCTAAGGCTCTGTTAGGAAGAATTCTTCTCATGGCCTCGAAAACCTTTTGCTCCCTATAGTTTGGGTTATGTTTTTTCCCATTGGGTTGTTTCCTTCATTCTCAAGCCATCCTCCATATACTGGAAATTTCTAAAAAATTGCTGGTCTAATGACGATACCCTTTATCTTTCCCGTGCCTATTGTTTCCTTATTTTCCCTTGTACACTTTTTTTTCTGTCATTTCAATAGTATGGGGATGGAGTAAGGAGACACAATTTATCATCTTGTTCCAAACAAATTCCCTGTTTTTAGAAACTCTTTTATCTTGAATTCCTTTGATACTGAAAACTTTTGACACATCCCCTAATCCTTTTTCTTCAGGCACCTGCTCTGTGGGCTTTGCCAACATGCAATTTATAGTTCTGAAGTGTTCTACCCTCTTCAGTAAGATCAGTAATATCATGCACTCTAGTGGCTATTTGCATTTGTGTGTGTGTGTGTGTGTGTGTGTGTGTGTGTGTGTGTGTGTGTTAGCTTACTACTTAAAGCTCTGCAATGTTATAGCTCCAAATGATGTTAATACTGTGTTTAACATGTATCAGATACTTATTAGGTGCCAGGCATTTTGCTAATTACTCTATCTGCTTAATTTTCTCTACTCTTCATGAACCATGAACCACCAAAATTCTTCATTTCATAAATTGGGAAACCAAAGCTGAGAGAATTTAAATAAACAGCTCAGGGTCTCTAGGCTCACGGGTATCAGAGCCAGGATTACACCCAGGACTTGGATTCCAGAACCAGCACTTGTAAAAACTCTGTTATAATGCTGCTCCTGTGCATTTACAATTAATTACCCAAACAGTACTTAAGACCTCATGTTCTCACAAGTATTGAAAAACGAGAAGAAACACAAAGACTCTTGGAGACTTCTGCATTGAACAGCCAAACATTAAGTGGCAAAGCAAATTGCATGTGGGAAAAATTCCAATAACTCAGAGTGAAGAATAAATTGCAAATTGCAGCATATTTACCATTGTGTCTGGTGGCTGGGATGGTTTTCTAATGATTTCATGAGGGAAAAACAGTGCTTTGTCTTTTCTTTTGTTCGTCTGGGTCAATTCCTGACATCATGTCCAGATAAGAAAATGCCCTTTCTCTTTTAACATCAGAAATACACCTTGAGCTATATTCCCCTCCTCATGTTCTCCAGCCCTATACGGCCTCTTACAAGTTCATTGGCCAGTCAGAAGCTCTGACCCAACTTTTCTAGGCCACCGACTTAGAAAGCCTATAATTCCCTGTCCTTTGCCCTTTCTAAAATGAATCATTTAACTAATGTTCCTCTCATATAACAAAGTCCCTATAGGTTACTGTCTTAGTTGTCTCAGTCAAAACCATACCAAACCAACATAATGAACTAAAAGTTCAAAACAACAGACTTGGAAGCACAACTGTTTGAATCTTGTATCATCACTTATGTTTGATTGTTTTGCAAAAACAAAACAAGTTTTGTTTTCCTATTTTTTAAAAATGAGAGTTAATATACTTAAGATTCTGAAAAATTAGATTACATGATAACATGTATAAGCCTCACAGTAGAAACATAGTTTAAATCTGAATAGAGTTTTTTCCCTACAAGATAAATATGATATGAAGTATTTCATAAACTAAAGTAGGACACACACACACGCACACACACACACACACACACACACGCACGCACACAGATAGTGAAAAACAAGCTCTGGGAACAAACAGATTCTGACCCAAATATCTTCATAAAAGCAGGGTAGCCTGAATAAATCTCCTACTTTTCTTAAAACTTAACTTATTTACTGACAAATTGTTGTAATAAAAATCATTTCAAAATCTAGATGGAGAATAAAATTTGAGACTGTGCAAATGTTGATTTATAATTTCATACCTGTGCTATCCTGTACTTTCTCTTGTTAAAACTTTTTGTATTATACCCACCCAGTTGTCCAAAACTAAAAATGTACATTTGTATGTGTATGTATTTATACACACGCGCACACACACACACACACACACACACACACACACACCTTGCAGGGTGCAGGGAGAGGGAGAAAGAGAAAAATATTCTTCCTATATTGTGCTATGAATATACATATACTGGGGAAACTGATAGCAAGTGTTGGTAAAGATGCGGAGAAATGACAACTTTCATACTGTCTTCTTATGGGAATGTAAATGGCTGTAACTATTTTGAAAGCATTATGACAATTCCCAGAAAAACACAACAAAGATTTTTACAGCCTGTGATGCAACAATTTAACTTTGAGTTATTTGCTCTGGAAAAACTCTTAAACATGTGCCCAAGAAGGCCTGCTTAAAAAGGTAGACATTGTATCATTATTTAAAAGATTGATGAATTGCTAATGACCGAAATGCCACCAGCAAATCCGTGGGTGAATAAACTGTGGTCTGTTTATATAATGGAATACCATAGAGCAATGGAATATTGAGTGAATAAATGAGTAACACAAGAATACATAAGGATGCTAACATATATTTAAATAAAAGACACATAAAAATACCACCGTTTATAGACCACATAAAGGTAGTAAAGTGTAAGACCCTAGATGGGATTGACATTCAGCAGTTTCAGTGTGAAAGTAAAGTCTGGAAAGAAATAAGAGTAAGGGTGGCATCAGCTATATCTGCCACATTGTATTTATTTAAGAGAAGAGATCATGTGAAAGCAAGTGTGTCCAAATGTCAACATCATTTGTTAAATCTGGGTGGTAGGTGTAGAGTGTTGACAATATTGATCTCTGCATTTGTTTATTGGTATGGTCATAAAAACACACAAATAAACTATTAAAAAAACTATGAAAACCTCCAATTGCCTTAAATTCTTTCTTGTCAATGGACATGTGGATGGGCGAGCATATGTTTATATTTACTACACATGCAGCATTATAGAAAGGATATGATACACACATGGACACATGGATATGCCTACATATGCTATATATATTATATATGTATATGTAATATATATAGCACACGCTTCCTATATTCATACCATATGTACAATGAATTGTGCCCTCTTCTTCCTTCTAACTGCAAATTACTTTGAATTTTTACAAAAGGCAATGTTACATTAATTTAGAAAAATATTTTCTGCCTTGCCCTTGACAATGCAAAGCCACTTCTTTTAACAGATTTTATTGACAGATTCTTGCCATAATTTTCTTATATACACTATACTTTTTTCTCCAACCATTGGCCAAATGATTTTGTTCCACTCTGCTTTGCTTCATCATTTTCTGTAAAAATAGGCTGGACACACTTTAATAACATTTGCTATTAACATATTTTAACTTTAAATCTGTTAACTAAGATATAGTGTATTCAGAATGTACTGGGTCATAAAAAGGCCGGAAATATGCCTTTACAGCTCATGGAAATGTCTTATGAAATGTCTAGTAATACACCCAACTAATTGCAATTTCCTGTAACTTAGAGTGGCTTTTAATAAAACTTATTCTTTTTATGTTTTACTATAGCCTGACTTCTGGATTATGTGATTTGACATCAGAAATAACTTGGATGATATTATTTCCTTGAATTTTTACTCCCAGGATATGTGCAGTCACATTCTTTTCCATAATGAAAAAAAATTAATAAAACGCTCAAGAAAAAAATGAACTACAATTCCACCAATTTGAAATAATTACAAGGAGAGTTGGTTTGAATCTGGAAACAAAGGAAATGTTAAAAGAGGCGCCATATGTTTACTTTCAAGAGGGGTGGTAATGGGAGCCACTTACAATAGTATGTGTAAGCAGGGGTCCTGCTGAGCCCATTATAATGAACAGAAAATACTCTCTTAGAATTCTGTTAATTATTGAGTGTACAGCTGAGGTGGTTTTAAAAGTGCTTAAGAACCGTGGTTTATTGAGCAAGTTAAATATTCCTTTTCTGCCCCCCAAATCTCTTTTAAACCAAGATTTCCTTTAAAAAGTATATTTCTCCCCTAGATATTATAAATTCTGATGTATTGTCAGATACATAAAATCACCCATGTTCATGAATCCACATAGACAATTTGAGTTATTTTTCTGTAAATCTAAAATCATCATACTTAGGTCATAGGTTAGGTCATACTTAGAAGGCAGTAAAAACTAACCCATTTTAGGGTAGATTTTTTAAAAATCTTTTATTACTGTCAAGTATATATAGAATGTAAGAAAGAGTATATGGGAAGTAACCTTTCTGAGTCCTTGAATATTGAAAAATATCTCTAATTTTGCCCTAATTGATACTTTGGCTTGTCTTAGAATTTAGATCAAATATATTTTCTTTTTTTCTAAGACCAGAGAAAACATTAGTGAAGACATTTCTTTCTGAGATCCAAAGTTGCCAGTCAAGTAGGTTTCAGTCTGATCCTTGTTTCTTTGTAAGAGGTCATTACTTTCTTTCTGGAAATTCTAATAGCTCTGCATATCCTTGATGTTCTGCAAATTCATGAATTATATTTTTATTTTATTTTTTTAAAGATTTTATTTATTTATCTGACAGAGAGAAACACAGCGAGAGAGGGAACACAAGCAGGGGGAGGGGAGAGGGAGACGCAGGCTTCCCGTGGAGCAGGGAGTCTGATGTGAGGCTTGATCCCAGGACCCTGAGATCATGACCTGAGCCGAAGGCAGACGCTTAACGACTGAACCACCCAGGCGCCCAAATTCATGAATTATAAAAGGCATTTGAAAAATATATATTTTGTTCCCCAGTTTATGGTACCTTAAATCTTAATGCTTATGTCATTCAGTTATTTAACATAGCATATACTTTGGATAGGATAGTTTTCAAAAATAATTTCCTTGATAATTATTGTTTCACCTCCATGTTTTATTCTATTTTCTCTTCCAGAGATTCCTTTTATCACATGTTGTAACTGCTACATATCCAAATTTTGTGTCTTTTTGGTTATATTCTCTCTCTCGGTGTCACACACACACACACACACACACACACACACACACAGACTTGCTCAAATTTATTTTAAATTTCTTCTATGAAATTATATTTTCTCTGGATGTTCTTTGTCCATTGTATCATTTACTTTTTTCTTTCTGTTTCTTTTTTCTTTTTAGTAAAAATGTTATCTTTCTTAAGCAGTCATATATTACATTTGCTTTCTTCTAATATTTTCAACAACCAAACATCTCACAAATGCCTGTTTTGTTTGTTTGTTTTTCCATTTTGGATTCAAGTAGTAGTCTGATACAAAAATAATTGTACATTTGTTAAGCCATGGTTGTGGGGAATTGTATAACTGGTTCAGGTTTGCCTACTTCAGTTGGGTGCTAAAAGGGCTTACATGTAAACCAGTGGTCTCTTCTTATTAATTTTTAAAATTTCTTTTTATTTACATATTTTTTAAGTAAGCTTTACACACAATGTGGGACATGAACTCATGACCCTGAGATCCAGAGTCACATGCGCCACCCACTGAGACAGCCAATTGCCCCTTTTTATTAATTGTAAAGAATATATTAGTATTATTTTTATTTTTTATTTTACTTTATTTTTTAAGATTTATTTATTTGAGAGAGAGAGTGAGAGAGAGAGAATGGAGGGGAAGGGCAGAGGGAGAGAATCCCAAGCTGACTCTCTGCTGAGTGCAGAGCCCACTGTGGGGCTTGATCTCACGCCCCTGAGATCATGGCCTTAATCGATTGAGCCACCCAGGAGCCCCATTTTTAAATCTGTTTCATTTCTATCTCTTGTTTCATTAACTATCCTCATTTTTTTCTTTTCTTTCTTATTTACTACTAATTTCAGATCACATGTTATATTTCATATTCTTTGAAATCCACTGTTAGTCCTTCTCAGAGTATATACTATGTTAAAAAACTTATTCCAGTGAAGAAATACAGAGTGAACTACTTGGCTATTGTTCCCATTAGCGTTTATGCCCAACAGACTTTGTACTGATACTTAATTTAGGAGATATAAACAAAATACTAATAGCAAAGAGTCAGTATGTGTTACATACACATGAAATGAATTTTCAAAAATTTGATGAAGATAATTTTAATCAGTACAAGATTTCCAGATATTTCCTATTTTATGAAATATTTCTTAAATATGTCAAGAAACACCTCTCCCTTTTTGAAGATATTTTGGTGTTACATCTTGTGGAGAGACAGCAATTTCTTTTTGCTTTGGAGGAAATCATCTCTTAACAATTTCTGTATGTGAAAATGAAGCCAATTAGTCATGGTACCCATTTTTGCAATGCCACATTAAATAGATTCATGTAGCCTACAATATGGAAGCGCCTGGTTGGTCTCTGTATCACCGATCTTTTGTTACAACATTGTTGCATAGCGAACCACCCCCTAAAATTAGTGGCTCAAAACAACCACCATTTATTATTTCACAAATGCTTGGGTCACCTGGGTGGTTCTGGTAATCTGGGCTGGTTTCATCTAATCTTGTCTGGGCTCACTCATGCCTCTGCATTCATATGGTAGGCTGGCTGGATTACTAACACGGGATGTGGCAGATTGTAACTAGAAAAAGAGTCACATATATTCATTTATGTTTGTGTGTATTTTATTTTAAATGACAAAAATGAAGAGCTCATCCTTTACAGGAATTATTATTCTCTCCATATTTAAAGTATGAAAGCCATATAGAATGGATCTGGTATGGAATAGTAGCAAAATGAGGAAGGAAAATCAGCAGGAAAATGGTAACACTGATAATGCAAAAGCATGAATAAAGCATGGAGTTCCCATTATTTATCTTCTCTAAACTCCTTTCACCAAGGCAAAAACATAACAAATTTGACTAATTTCCTTTTATGTCCCTGCAGTTCCTCTGGTATTGCTTTTGTTTTCCACAAAGGGAAATAAATTAAAAAAAAAAAAAGTTGGGAGTTTCAGCCCTCACACAAAAGTAGGTTGACATATCAAACTGATGCTGTAGATGACTCAAAAGAAAAGTCATAAAGTAAAATAAAATTAAAAATAAAAAAACCCAAATCCCATGCATTCACTGGTCAAAGAAAACTAATGTAAAATAATAACTCAGTATCTAAATGGCATATGTATTTGTTTTCATTGCCAGCATATTTACATGTGGTAGAAATGAAGCCAACTTTTAATTAGGATGAATTAGTTGTAAAGTTTGTTTGGGGCTTGTCTTCATTCTGCCCTGGCCTATTTACTTTATTAGTTGCATATTACTGTTCATGCAGAGATACATGAAAGGAAAAAGAAGGCAAAGATTTTCCAATCAGCCATAATAGAAGCTGCCCAGCCACAAAACTGACAAAAAGAACATTCCCTCCATGGCAGCCATCGTTTTCCAAAGCCCCTCAAGGAGCAAGAAAGCAGTGTCTGATCATTCACTGAGTAAAAAAGACGACATTTTCCTTCATCTTCAAACGAAGAGGAGAAAGGATTATCTATGCACACCTCCAGCTGAGTGAATTTTGACTTTTCTCGTAATCCCTGCTAAAAACAATATCTTGACAAAAAATACAGAGAATGGTGATATGCTCATTTGGAAATGAAGCCATTTCTTTTTTTCCCATGAGTTCTATATCCAAAAGTTGAAGGACAGAGAAGAGAATTATCCCTCTGGGAATTTGAACACAAGGAGAGATTTTGCAAGATCTTTTTAGAATTGCACCCAAATGGCTTTTTTCCATCTCTCCTTCTGAATGAACTCTAGCCATCTACTTATACAAAATCTTTTCAGATATGAGTGCCAACATGTTTCACAAGAGATAATCTCTTTTAAAATACCTCGAAGGCAAAGATGAGAGGCAAAATGATTGGCATATTATTTGGAGTTTCTAAAAAGTCTACTAAATAAACATCATGAAGAGTTTAATTAATATGAGTGTAACAATTTGGTTTTCATATATATGTGGCTCACTGTGAGAACCTGATTGAGGATTCTCTGGATTTAAGCTGGATTCTACAAAGGAGGCCAATTTTTTATTTTTCTTGGATTTCACCCTCTCTACCCCTGCACACTTCAGTGTTTGCTGTGGATTACCTGAGACTTAGAAACAAGGGTTTGTCTCTTAGGAAAACATTTTGCCTAAAAATTATCTTCATTAGACATATGTTGCTTGTCAGTAAGATGAGTCTCAGCTCTAGGACATATAAAATTACAAGATTTAAATGCCTAAATAGTCCACATTGTGTAATTAATTCTTTGCCCAGAGCTTATTTAACTACATAAATTATTTTTTCATGATGAAAGGAAAAAAATGACAGGTATACTCCTTTAAGGAGGTAAGAGGGGCAGAAGTTATCTACTTTGGATGTGAAATACAAACTTTCAGAGGAAAAAATAATTTTGAGTTGTTCTTATTAAAGAAGAGACTATCAAATATCACCTACTTGATCCCTCAAATAAGGACTATAAAAATAATTGTCTTGTTAGGTATTATTTAGCCCATAGTCTTTCATACATTCAGGAAGATACTCATTTATTTATTCTCCATTATTTAGTAGTAAATGTGTGCCTATTTCATTCTATGGGCATAGAGCAGAAAGAGGGCCTATTTCCACAAGCTTAGAGAATAACTAAAATTCATTTAGTCATCCACTGTTTCATCTATCCACTTTTCAAAATAATTACCGAGTGTCTACTACAAAGAAAATATGATGCTTTTTTCTTGCAGAAAAGGCTTTAAAAGAAGAAATTATCTAAAAGCAAAAAACAAAACAGCTGTATTAAGCTGTGTAAGAGGGAAGTTGGCTTATCAGGCACAAGCCAAACACTAAAAAATAAAATAATTCTTGTTTATAAAACTCCAGTACATTCTAGTGTGATACAATGTTGGAAATCTGAAGGCTAATAGTAAACTTAAGTGTTTCATAGAAAATAATGCAGGATCTTTTTTTTTTAAGTATAATTGACACACAATATTACATTAGTTACAGGTGTACAGCATGTGACTCAACAAGCTTATTCCTTATGCTACATTCATGACAAGTGTAGCTACCATCTGTCATCATGCAACACTATTACAATCATGCAGAGTCTTATTATGATAGTTTAGAGAATTTGCATGTGGAACTAGTAGACAGTGAAGAATGTTTGAACCTGGGCATGAGATAATCAGACTGTTATTTGGGTTTTAGAGATCTCTCTACATCAGCATATGGAATATGAATTGAAACTGAAAAAGTGAAAACCAAAGCAGAGTAATCATTATGGTGACAACATGAAGGGATGAGGCAAAAGGGTCAGGGTTAGGAAGGTGGCAGTTGGTGGAATCCAAAGGATGAGAAGAGAGAATGAATAGGAAGGATCTTTAGGATGTTACTTTAAGTAACTGAAAATATGGGTGATGAAGAGGCAAGAGTCAGAGATGCCTCCCAATGCCATCGGACAGGATGGAGGAGTTTATAAGGAACAAATATTTAAAATCATGACATACACAGGCTTATTATTTTTTGAATAAGACACGAAGTAATCAAAAAGTCTTGGCCCAGATTAAGGCATATGTTCATAACTGTATTAATATCTTTTACAGAGAGATAAACTCATCTTTGGAAGTGATTTCTTTTGTGTGTGTGTTTGTGTGTATGGTATGTATGTTTGGGATAAATATTCCAAACCTTTTTTCCTTTGACTTACATGTCTTCTTTGGTGAGGTGTCCATTCACTTTTTTTAACCCATTTATTAACTGGGTTGTTTGCTTTCTTACTGTGGATTTTTGAGAGTTCTTTGTACATTTTGGATAAAAGTCCTTATCAGATATGTTTGGCAAATATTTACTACCAGTTTATGGCTTGAATTTTCATTCTCTTAGAGTCTTTCACAAAGCAGAGCTCCTTAATTTGAATTTAAACTTTTTAAATTTTACCAATTTTGAATTTATAATATTAACAAACTTAATTTTTTTTTCATGGATCACATTTTTGGCGTATCTAAAAACTCACTGCCAAACCTAATGTCACCCAGATTTTTTCCTATATTATCTTCTAGGAGCTTTTATAGTTTTATGTTTTACATTGATATTTATAATCTATTTTGAGTCAATGCTTGTGAAAGGTATAAAGTCAGTGTCTAGATTTATTTATTCATTTATTGCGGGTGGACATCCTGTTGTTCTGGCAACAGTGTTCAAAAAGACTATCCTCTCTCCATTGAATTGTCTTTGCTTCTTTGTCAAAGATAAGTTGACCATTTTTCTGTGGTTGTATCTGATTTCCATTCTGTTCCATTAATTCATCTGTTTATTTTTTTCACTAATACCACACTGTCTTTATTAATGTAACTTTATAATATGTCTTGAATTCAGAAAATTTCCATCCTCCAAATCTGTTCTTTGTCAGGGTTGTGTGGGCTATTCTGGATTTTTTTTTTTTTTTTTTTTTACTTTTCACATACATTTTATTTTATTTCTTTTTTATTAATTGTTTTTAGAGAGAGAGCATGCACACAAGCTGGGAAGGGGGGGTGGGGGGAGGCAGAAGGAGAGGGGATATGAGAGGGAGAAAAACAAAAATATTATACACACACAAACATATTCATAAGAAACAAAGAGGAAATATTCATGAAAATTCCCTTTGTTTCTGTAACCACTAGCATAGTTGTAGCTGGTATTTATAAGTGTATTCGTCTACTACTCATCTCATATTCTCTTTACCCTCAGCAAGCATCTCTAGTTCTTTACCTGATAGGGCAACCAAACCTTCATTCCTGAAGGGTCTGGTTCATTAGTAGTCCTGCCTTGATTGAGGTGTTGTAGTTTTCCTTTGACTTGAATCACAGGGTATGGAAATATAAGAGACAACCTAAAGGATCGCCTGTATTCCACATATACTCTTCCTTACCTCCATTGTCAAGTAGAGGTCCAATTTCTATTTGGTACTCAAGATCAGTCACCCCAGTCAGCACAGCAATTCCCTTCTGTGCTTATTAATTCAAAGACAAGACGAGCCCAAAGTGGATGAACAATAGTCTTAAGTTCACAGGAATCATTGCTGTGTATCTTGGAAGAATATTTCTCCTTTTGGAGCTATGATTTCTATAGGCCAACAGAATACAGAGTTGAAGGAAGAGGAAGCAAAATTTTGTTAGCGTGTCGCTAGGGGTAATAGTGAGTGGTGCTGCTCCCTTTCCCACCCCTCGATTCCTGGACCCATGAATTGTGGCTATAGGAGAAGGATATTGGATGCTGATTCAGAGCATATACAGCCTCCTGAAAATTCTTGCCCCAGCTATGCAAGGTATTGCCACCTATTTGCACAGTAATAGTCTTCAAAAGGCCATTTCATCATTCTTTGAAGCCAGCTATTTCAAGACAGTGGAGAACATGGTGAGACCAGTGAATTTCATGAGCACAGGCCTATTGCCATTTCTCTTGCATTGAAATGATTTCCTTCATCAGAAGCAATGCTGTGTAGAATACTACAGTGGTAGACAAGGCATTTTGTAAGGCCATGGATGGTAGTTTTGGCAGAAGCACTGTAGGCAGGGAATCCACAACCAGAATAAGCATCTATTTCAGTAAGAACAAAACACTTCTCTTTTGACAGAAGTGGTCCAATGTACTCAACCAGCCACCAGAGAACTAGCTGATCAACACAAAGAATGGTGGCATATTAGAGACTCGTGTTGGTCTCTGCTACTGACAAACTGGGCACTCAACAGCAGCTATAGCCAGATCACCCTTAATGAGTGGAAGCCCATGTTACTGAGCCCATGCACAATCTCCAACCCTGCCTTTGGATACATTGCTCATGAGTCTGTAGGGCAACAACAAGGGCAGCTGGGCAAAGAGGCTGAGTGATACCCACAAAATAAGCCAAACTATTCACTTGATTATTAAAAGCCTACTCTGCTAAGGTCACCTCTTAGTGGGCATTGACATGGGACACAAACATCTTCACATTTTTTGCCCACTCAGAGGGTTCTATCTATACAACTGTTCCTCAGACTTTCTTGTCACCAATTTCCCAATCATGTTCATTACAAGTACCTGACCATCCTGCCAAACAGTTGGTCACAGTCCATGAATCATATATAATCATATATCTGGCTATTTCTGTGTTTAAGCAAATTTAAAAACCAGGTGTATTTCTTGAAGTTCTTCCCACTGGGAGAATTTCTCTTGGCCACTGTCCTTCAGGGAGTCTCAGAAAGGGGTTGTAATGCCATTGCTTCCTGGTGTTGCCTGTGTATCATGCAGAAACATCTATAAACAGGCCAGACTTTTCTCTTCCTCTGAAAACTGACCCAGAGGTGCAGACTGGGAGAGAGAAGGTAGTATAACATAAAAATGGAGACCATCGGCATTTGGGCCACTTCTTCATGTAGCTTACTTGTATCTTCAGGCATGCTGGGGTCCGATCTTATATATAACACTTCCATTTGATAATAGAGTGCTGCTACACACGTACAACTTTATGGCTCAGCTGTCAGATAACACCAAGTTCGTGATGGGCAATTCAGTTTTCATGGTAAGTTGGTGGCCCGTGGATCAGTGTGCAGTGCCTCCTAAGGCCCATTAACAGGCCAAAAGCTGTTTCTCAAAAGGAGAGTAGTTATCTTTAGAGAATGGCAGGGCTTTTCTCCAAATCTTAAGGTCCTGTGATTCATCTATAGGGGATCTGTCAAAGGTTCCAAACATCTCAATCAGCCATTGACAGTTCAAGTACCATTGGATCTGCTGGATCGTATGGCCCAAGTGGCAGAACTTGGACTTGTGACATAACCTTCTCTGGTTCTGCATACCACTCAAAGCTTGTAGTTTTTTGGGTCACTCAGTAAATATGCCTTAGTATCACACTCAAATGAAGAATATGTTTCTTCTAAAATCCAAAGAAGCCCAATCAGCAATGTGCACTTGTTGTTATAGAAAGGGTAGATGCAACAATTTATCTTTTACCTTAGAAGGGATATCTTGACATGCCCCACACCAATGGACCCCTAAAAATTAAAACTAAAATAGAAGGCTTTTGAATTTTAGTTGAATTTTTCTTTTTTAGCCTGTTGATGTATTGATGTGATGTGATTTTTGAATGTTTATTTACTTTGCATACTTGGGATAAATTCAACTTGATCATAGTGTATACTTCTTTTTATACATTGTTGAACTCAATTTGCCAATATATTGTTGAGAATTTTTGCATCTATCTTCATAAAAGATATGGCTTGCAGTTTTCTTATTTGTCATCTTTGCATGGTTTTGGTGTTTGAGCAATGCTAACCTTATAGATGAGTTAGGAAGTATTCCCTCTGCTCTTATTTTCTGGAGGAGATTGTAGGAAATTGGTATACTTTCTTCCTTAAATGTTCAGTAGAATTCACCAATGAACTCAACTGGCCTTGGTGCCTTTTGTTATAAAAGGTTATTATTATTATTATTATTTAAATATTTTATTTATGTATTTGATAGAGAGAGAGAGAGAGTGGGAGGGAGAGAGAGAGAGAGAATCTGAAGCAGACTCCACATTGAGCAGAGCCTGACATGGGGCTCGATCCCACAACCACAAGATCACGACCTGAGCTAAAACCAAGAGGTGGAGGCTTAACAGACTGAGCCACCAGGTACCCCTAAAAGGTTATTATTGATTCAATACATTTAATAAATATGAAGTATCTATTTCTTCTTGTATGAGTTTTGGTAGATTGTGTCTTTCTAGGAATTAGTCCATTTTTATAATTTATCAAAGTGGTGGGCATAGAGGTTTTCATAATATTCCTTTCTAATCATTTTATCTGACAAAAACTTGTATCTAGAATATAAAAATAACTCTTAAGACTAAGAAGTAGGGATTCCTGCATGGCTCAGTTGGTTAAGTGTCTGCCTTCAGCTCAAGTCATGATCTTGGGATCCTGGATCAAGGCCCGAGTTGTGTTCTCTGCTCAGCAGGGACTCTGCTTCTCCTTCTCTCTCTGTGCTCTCTCTCACTCCTGTCTCCCTAAAAATAAATAAAATCTTTAAGAGAAAACCAAACAAAAACTAAGAAGTAAAAAAACCAAACCAGAAAATCCATTTAAAAATGGTCAAAAGACATGAAAACCAGACGTTTCACCAAAAAGAATACACAGATGGCAAATATGCACACAAGAAGATGTTGAACATCATTAGCCATTAGGAAAATGCAGTTTAATACCATAGTGTGATATCACTACACAGTTATCAAAATGGATAAAATAAGGAAAAGTGGTAAAACCAAATGCTGGCAAGGATGCAGAGAAACTAGATCACATATACATTGCTGATGAGAATGGAAAATGATACAGCTATCCTTGAAAAGATATGTCATTTACTAACAAAACTAGCCATGCAATTACTATACAACCCAGCAACTGCACTCTTGGGCTTTTATTTCACGAATGAAAACTTATATTCATATAAAAACCTGCACATAAATGTTCATACCAGTTTTATTCTAAATAGCCACAAATTGGAAACTCAAATGCTCTTCAACATGTGGATGATTAAACAAAATGTACATTCATGCCATAGAATACTACTGAAAATAAAAAAGCATCAAACTCTTAATATGTGACAACTTGGTTGGATCACCAGGGAATTATGCTGACTAGAAAAAGTCAATCTCAAATTGTTACATATTGTATGATTCCATTTACATAGCATTCTTGAAATAACAAAATTCCAGATATGGAGAACATATTAATGGTTGTCAGGGGTTAGTAAGAAGGAAGGGTCAGGAGATGGCTGTGGATTTAAGAGTGCAGCATGAGGGATCCTTATGTTGGATCTCTGGTGTTGGTCACACCAAATGTTCACATGTTATAAAACTGCATAGATATTCTCTCTCTCTCACACACACACACACTCACACATAGATGAGTACAAGTAAGGTGGTGAAATCTGAATAAAGCCAATGGGTTTTTTCAAATTAATTTCCTGGTTGTATTATTGTACTACAGTATAGCAAAATGTTAGCCTTGGGGAAAATTGGGTAAAGGTTATACATGATCCCGTAGTATTTCTTTTTTCTTTTTAAAGATTTATTTATTTATTTGAGAGAGAGAAAGCACACTTGAGTGCTGGGAGGGGTAGACGGGTAGAGGGAGGGGTAGAGAGAGAAGCCTCAAACAGACTCCCCCTGAGCTTGAGTGTGGAGCCTGATGTGCGGCTCAATCTCGCCAGCCTGAGACCATGACCTGAGCTGAAATAAAGAGTTGGCTGCTTAACTGAATGAGACACCCAGGCACCCCAATCTCTGTAGTATTTCTTAAATTGCATGGGGAATCTACAGTTATCTTATATATAAAAATAATATAATATATGCAATGTATGGTGAATAACAGAACATAATAAAAGAAAACAAAAGAAAAAATAATATAATATGATACAGACTTAAAAAAAGAGAAATTCTGATACATACTACAACATGGGTGAACTTTGAACACATTAGGCTGAATTAACTAGACACAAAAGGACAAATATATGATTCTACTATATAAAGTAACTAGAAGAGTGAAATTAACAGACACAGAAAGTAGAATAGTGGTTCCTGGGGGCTGGGAAGAGGAGGTAATAAGTTACTATTTAATGGACACAGAGCTCTAGTATGGGATAGCAAATAACGCTCTGGAGAGGGATGGTAGTCATTGTTGCAGAACTATGTGAATATACTTAATACCACTAAATTGTAAACTAAAAAATGGTTTTAAAATGGAAAATTTTATGTTTTGTACATTTTATCACAATAAAAAAGCTAAAGTTACCTCAAAATAAAAAGTTTAAAAAGGCAGGAGGAGGGGAGGACTTTTAAAAAATTAAACCAGAGACAATTATTTTAAAGCACTGAAATTTTACTCATATATAGTTTCATAAGAGGAAGAACAGCATCTGTGAAGTCTGTGTCTTAGATTTAAGGCAAGTGCGAGACTGACAATGTTTAACTCATACTTAACAGTCAGCTCAAGACTCGTTGGTTGTGGTGGAATTTGGTGCTGGATGGCTGCTGAGCCCCAGATCCACTGTGTGTGAGGAAAAATATTGACCCAACAAATCCATTTACATTAGCTCAAATTTCTTATGGTGTCACAGATCTTGGACAGTTTGCTCTCAGTACGTTTTTATACCAATCATAATCAACTCTTTTTAAATAAGTGGTTTCTCTTGTTACTTTCTTCTGCAGGCTTGTGAGCTCTCACAGTCCCCAGGTACTTAAGGCCCTACGTGCAGGCTCACAGCTCAATGGAAATGTCCTTTACCCCAATCTTCAGTCACCAAAGTTGGTTTAGGGGAACTTCCCCCTTAAGTAGCTTCCCTTAGTTTATGGTTTAGTGTAGAATCACCAGGGGAACTTTACAAAGTCCTGGTGACTGGATCCCATCCCTAGAATTTCTCATTTAATTGGTTTGGGAAATGACCTAGATCTTGGGATTTTTAAGAGCTCCCTAAAGGATTTCATTTTTCTCTGTGCATCTGAGAATGAGGTATAAAGAAGGGGGTGGAGCAGAAGATTGCCGTACCGGAAAAGGAATACCTCTTGTGTGATACCTCAGCAAAAAATGACATTTTCCCTACCTGGTAAAAGCTTCCATCTCCCTGACTAATCCATTCTTTTTTTTTTTAAGATTTTATTTATTTATTTGATAGAGAGAGAATGGGGGGAGGGGCAGAGGGAGAAGGAGAAGTAGACTCCCCACTGAGCAGGGAGCCCAACTTGGGGCTCCATTCCCGGACTCGGGGATCATGACCTGAGCCACCCAGGCGCCCCTCACCAATCCATTAGAAAGGCTTAAAAACCCCATAGAAAAGTTAAGATTCCCTGTGATGAACCGAATGACTTCATGTTAGAGCTAAAGCTTATCCCCTCTTATCATCACACATGATGGAGAACAGCTGGTAATCATCCTTCTCTTTCCCATTAGCCAGTAGACAAAAACGACAACACAGTTCTCTGTGTGTACCATACTAAATAAAAATATACAGAGGAAGCTGGTGAATTCTCTTTCCTAATCAACAGATTTATTAATTTGTTTAAACTCATAGTATAAGTCTGATCCCTTCAGAGGAACAGAGTAAGTTAATGGCATTTTCATGTTAAAACAGCATAGATATTGAGGCATAACCAAGGGGAATGTCTTTTCTTTTCTTTTTTTTTCTTTTCTTTTCTTTTTTTTTTTTTTTAGAGAGAGAGCCTGTGTGAACAGGGATTGGGAGGGCAGAGGGACAGGGAGAGAGAGGAATCTTATGCAGGCTCCACGACTAGTGCAGAACCTGACACGGGTCTTGATCTCATGACTCAAATCATGACCTGAGCCAAAATCAAGAGTCCGATGTTTAACCAACTAGGCCACCCAGGAGCCCTGGAGAGTGCCTTTTTAATATCCTGTGGTGTGGATGTGGCAGGAGGTAGGAGAACTGATAGAATTCTTATTAAAACAATCAAATGGAGGGTGTTTTTAATACATTGTCTTAGAACTATGCAAACTTCTCAACAGCCAAGCTATGCCCATAATGATTTGTTGCTCAGTTCCCACTGGTTTCAGGGTCAATTACATTACACCATCTGCCTCGTCCAAGTACTTGTATTGTTTTTCTCAGGTACGTTAACAAACACCGGATTCTTGCATTCATCTCAATTACATCTGCCTGCAAAGTGAGATTTGGCTTGTTTGTTGAGTTCAGGCAGAAAATCAACGATAGCTGTCCATTCATCTTTTCATGTAACACAAAGCTCTTGAGCCTCTATTATGTGTTGTGTATGATGTGAGATCTTGGAGTTAAAATAATAAATAAGGCTGGCAAGATATTAAAGTAGACAGAGAGGATATACAGATATTGGAGTCCGAGATCTAGAGCTAATCTCCCTGGTTTCTGTAGCCAGATTCTACCATAAACTGTAATTTCTGTGGGACTTAGAATACTGTATTCTCAGAATATTGTTATTGTATAATAAAATTGGGAGAATAATGGCTTCTTCATTATAGGGAGATTTATGAGGGAGAGATAAATGGAATAATAGATAATGATAGCTGTGAAGAGACTATGAAGAGGCACCACACTCGGCATATTATCTTATTGTCTGTATTATTGCTTCTAGTGTCTCTATTTATCATGGCCCAAATAAATAAAATTAGCCATTAACAGAAACTAATGTCATTGGTAGTGAATCAAAAGTCCTTTGAGTTTTCGGTGAAGATGTGGATTTTAAAATTTTTATTCTTAAGGGGGAAAAAAAGAAGGCTCCTCATAATATAGCATGTTACCATCAACATGAACATATCAAAAAAACTGTATTTATAAGACCTGGAGGTTTTTGTATTTGGACTTCTGCACAAGTAACCATATGTTTAATAGCTCTGATTTAATTTGCCTGACAGAGAAAGGAAAGGTTCACCTGGACTTGGCTTACTCTTAGATGCAGAAGTACTTTCATAGCCTTTGCCCTGTTTTCTGTTCACAATCAGTTCCACAACCCCAGCTATGCATGTGGAAAATGGCTACTTACGCCTTCAGTCAGAGAAAATGGATGCAATCTCTCAGCCCTCAGAAGCTATACTGAGATTTCAGTGTCTGTGTCTGCATTGAGATATGTGAGGACAAGAAAAGCAGTTCACCTCCAGTCTTCCATTCACTGAGAGGCATGAAGGTTGAGTGTGTGATAGTGTTGGGGATGAAGTAGAGGAATGGCTGTAGAGAGAACAAATAGCCCTGGAGAAGCTGGACACCAGTCCCAGCTCTACCACTAACTGGCTGTGTGACACGGGGCAGGTGATTTAGTGTGTTTAGGGCCCATCTCTAAAAAGGAGGTTAGACTTCTTTCTAGATCTCAAAGTTTGTGTTTCATTTAGACTTGGAATTTATAATTTGTGGAACACTGGACAATGGTTTAACTAAGGAGGGAGTTGTATTCTAGGGATAAAAACAAGACCTGAAACAGAATTAACACATTAACACATTGCAGGAGATTCAAGCCTTCCAAGCATCTTCACTCAAGGTTTTTCAGTAACGGGTGTTTTAAGAAAGGCCAAGGCAGGTGTAAGGATTTCATAAGTTTCAAATATATAAATATATACCCTGTGATGTATCTTGTAATCTCCATAGAATAATTACAACTGTAAGCAAATATAAAATGTTCATTATTTATAAAAAACTTTGAAATAGATGATTAGATTTTTTTATTATGTTGTTAATCACCATACATTACATCATTAGTTTTTGATGTAGTGTTCCATGATTCATTGTTTGTGTATAACACCCAGTGCTCCATGCAGAACATGCCCTCTTTAATACTCATCACCAGGATAACCCATCCCCCTGCCCCCCTCCCCTCTAGAACCCTCAGTTTGTTTTTCAGAGTCCATCGTCTCTCATGGTTCATCTCCCCCTCCGATTTACCCCCCATTCTTCCCCTCCTGCTATCTTCTTTTTTTAACATATGATGTATTATTTGTTTCAGAGGTACAGATCTGTGATTCAACAGTCTTGCACAATTCACAGCGCTCACCATAGCACATACCCTCTCCAATGTCTATCACCCAGCCACCCCATCCCTCCCACCCCCCCACCACTCCAGCAACCCTCAGTTTGTTTCCTGAGATTAAGAATTCTTCATATCAGTGAGGTCATATGATACATGTCTTTCTCTGATTGACTTATTTCACTCAGCATAACACCCTGCAGTTCCATCCACGTCATTGCAAATGGCAAGATCTCATTCCTTTTGATGGCGGCATAATATTCCATTGTATATATTCATATATATAAATATACCATTTCTTCTTTATCCATTCATCTGTCAATGGACATCTTGGCTCTTTCCACAGTTTGGCTATTGTGGACATTGTTGCTATAAACATCAGGGTGCACGTACCCCTTCGGATCCCCACATTTGCATCTTTGGGGTAAATACCCAGTAGTGCAATTGCTGGATCGTATGGTAGCTCTATTTTCAACTTTTTGAGGAACCTCCATACTGTTTTCCAGAGTGGTTGCACCAGCTTGCACTCTCACCAACAGTGTAGGAGGGTTCCCCTTTCTCCACATCCCCGGCAACATCTGTCATTTCCTGACTTGTTAATTTTAGCCATTCTGATTGGTGTGAGAAGAAAAAAAAAACAGATGATTAGATTTTTTAAAGATTTTATTTATTTATTTTAGAGAGAGAGAGCACTTGCACACGACTGGGCAGAGGGGCAGAGAGGCAGGGAGAGAGAAAGGGAGAGAATCTCAAACAGACTCTGCGCTGAGCATGGAGCCCTGAGATCACGACCTTAGGTGAAACCGAAAGTCAGACCTTTAACCAACTGAGCTACCCAGGTGTCCTGAAATAATTAGCTTTAAGTTAGCCAATGATCCTTGTTGTGTACCCATAATTATTAATCTATTTTTAAGAAAGGGATTCTTAAAAAAGGGATGTCTCTCAATCTAGATTCCCAACATATCCCATGGTTTCCATTAAGCGATTTGATTGAGTAATTTATAATTATTTTATTTTATTAGAGCCCAACTCCTATAGCCATAAGAATCTCTCTGACAAATGTGCTTTCTACTACTAAGTCATCCTATGTAAACAGAATGGACCTCCACCCAAAATTTGGTTCAGATACTGAGACTAATAATACCACAATAGCAAGAGGTATGAAAATGTTTACTGCTTATATAATGACTATTTTGGGAAGATACAGATTGGGCCTCTCAAGCAGGTCCAAAAATGGCTTGAAAAAGCAAGGAAAGGCTGGTGGAGTTTTTATGGTGCTAGTGGTGGGGTCGAGGTGAGGTTACCAATGTGCAGCAAGGTTTCGTGCCCACTGGCACTAAAAGAGTGGATATCCAGGCTTTTTAAACTTACCTAAATATGGGGCAGAAGGGGAAGAAGGTGGGGTGAGGCTTAAAATCTGTTAGCAGTCAAATATCAAAAAACAGACTCTTCTTTTACACTTTCCATATCATTAATTTCCATTGAATTTTTTATTTTTATTTTTTTTTAAGATTTTATTTATTTGAGAGAGAGAGAAACAGCATGAGAGGGGAGAGGGTCAGAGGGAGAAACAGGCTCCCCGCTGAGCCAGGAACCTGATGTGGGACTCAATCCCGGGACTCTAGGATCATGACCTGAGCCGAAGGCAGTCACTTAACCAACTGAGCCACACAGCCGCCCCTCCATTCAATTTTTTAAAAGTCTAGATAGAGGGTTCACCAGCTTCACTTAAATTATCAACTGATGTGTTCAAATATTTTTAAAGTATGATTTGGGTTTTTGTTATATTACTTAAACTTTGCATTCTTTAATTGTGTCAGTTGTGAGTGATTTTTTTTGGATATTTTACAAAGATGCTAATTTCTAAGCCGTGCTTTGCTTTGCCTCTTCCCCAAGCTGTATAGGCTGATGACTTCGCCCCACATTTTAAGGCAAGATCATTGAGGTTGCACAAAGCTGGAAAAATATTCATAGATCTTGTATACAAGTGAAGCCTAAGTTATGGAAAGGAACAAAAATAATGGGCATTTCACATACCTCTTTCCCTCTTGAACTTCCATGAACCTCTTTCCCTACAGTCCTATGACAGGATAAAGTTAATTCTCTTTTGCTTTTAGCTCATTTATGATGTGATACAAACTGCTAAGCATCTTTAACCATGTATAAAATGTTTCTTTTTATAATTAGAAAAACTGTTTCAAATAAAAAAAATCTCCAAAAGAAATTCTTTGCTGTTTCTATTATTTTAGTGTTATTTTATGCAAAAATTCTTTGTTATCCTATTGGATGAAAGTCAATTCAGTCAAAAAGATGGAAGGCATGTTTTCTATTTGAGCCGAAAACATGAATATTTTCATGGTGTTACTCTTTCTAGAATAAGAGCTTAAAGCTTTTTAAAGATGAGCAGTCCTAATTCTTTCAACTCTCTCAACTGATGTCAATAAGGGATGACAGAAAGATGTCCAATAAGATATTTGATGACAATTGGTAATAAAAGAAAGGAAACAAAAGTAAAGGGGGTTCACTTAAATTACAGAGAGGCTTGGGGTGCCTGGGTGGCTCAACCAGTTAAGCATCTAATTCTTGATCTCAGCTCAGTTCTTGATATCAGGGTCATGAGTTAAAGCCCTGAGTTGGGCTCCATGCTAGGTGTGGAGCCCACTTAAAAAAAAAAAAATTACAGAGAGGCTATAGAATATTATAATTTGGGGACATATTTGGTTTGATGTTATATAACATGGCCTATTAAAATGTGTAAAAAATGTCATATATCAGAGAAAGGAGAAATCAAAGAAAGTAGATTGAAAATATTTTTGTCAATATCTGATAAGCATGTACTTAATAATTAAGGGTTATGTTGTACTTAGTAAATCAAAGCAAATATATGACCTTTAAAACAGATATATCTTTCTAGCACCTTTATTACAGTCATCTATAAGCACTGTCACCCACAAACAATGCTCATATAAAATAATGTGGCATATATTGTTACCACCTAGATATCGTTCTCTAATGCAATTAATCACTTAATATATGATTGAATGCACGGGAGTAGGGAAGTCCAAGATAAGCAGAGAGCATATCTGCTGCCAGAGAACAAAAATATTGTCAAAGACATTGAAAGAACCAGAGCTAGTTCAAGAGAGGTTCTCCTTTACCAAGTTGTGAGGATGTCATTTTTTAAAGAAAATAGAATTTCATGAAAAGGTGTGAGACTGTAATGACATATTTTTTAAGTTTTTGTTTAAATTCCAGTTAATATAAGTGTAATATTAGCTTCAGGTGTACAATATAGTTATTCAGCACTTCTATACAGCAGTCAGGGCTCATCACAAGTGTGCACCTTAATCCCCATCACCTATTTAACCCATTCCCCACCCACCTCCCCTCTGGGAACCATCAGTTTGTTCTCTTTGGTTAAGAGGCCATTTCTTGGTTTACCTCTCTTTCTCTTTTTTCCCCCTTTGCTCGTTTGTTTCTTAGATTCCACGTACTAGTGAAATCATATGGTATTTGCCTTTTCTCTGATTGACTTATTTTACTTAGCATTATACTCTCCAGCTCCAACCACGTTGTTACAAATGACAAGATTTCATTCTTTTTGATGGCTTAGTAATATTCCATAATATATATACACCACATCTTTATCCATTCATCAGTCAATGGGCATCTGGGCTGTTCCCATAATTTGGCTATTGTAGATAATGCTGCTATAAACAGCAGGGTGCATGTATCCCTTTGAATTAGTATTTTTGTATTATTTGGGTAAATGCCTAGCAGTGCAATTGCTGGATCATACGGTAGTTCCATTTTAAACTTTTTGAGGAACCTCCATACTGTTTTCTAGAATGGCTGCAAAGGTTTGCATTCCGACCAACAGTGCAAGAGGACTCCCTTTCTTCACATCCCCATCAACACCTATTGTTCCTTCTGTTGTTGATTTTTGCAAGGGTGGTTCAATATTCACATATCAATCAACATGATACACCACACTAATAAAAGACAAGAACCATATGATCATTTCATTAGGTGCAGAAAAAGCATTTGACAAAGTACAACATCCATTCATGATAAAAACCGTTAACAAGGTAGGTTTATAGGGAACATACATCAACATAATGAAGGGCATATATGAAAAACCCACAGCTAATATCATTCCCAATGGTGGAAAACCTGAGAGCTTTTCCTCTATGGTCAGGAACAGGTCAGGGATGTCCACCCTCACCACTGTTATTTAACATAGTACCAGAAGTCCTAGCCACAGCAATCAGAAGACAAAAAGAAATAAAAGGCATCCAAATGAGCAAGGAAGATGTCAAACGTTCACTATTTGCAGATGACATGATACTCTATATAGAAAACCCAAGACTCCACCAAAATATTGCTAGAACTGATGCACAAATTCAGTAAAGTTGCAGGATACATAATGATATTTTAAAAAGGCCAAATAATATGAGGTATGCTAGGAAAAAAGAATATAAAAGTTTCCAATAACATTAATAGATAATACTCTATCTATATTGACACATCCAGCTTTATGTAGCATAGTACTTATGGTTTTGTGTAAGCTGTGTTTTTATACAAATTTAGTAAGGTTTATAACCAGTTTGCCACTTTGTATATGCTTCATTTGTTTTAAGATTTTTAAAAGCAGTTAAAGAGCTTATCAGTGACATTTCTAAATTGGATTTATTACACGTATAAGTCTTAGTTAAGTGCTTTGGAAGGTTTTCCTTCTTTGATTGTGAGGTTGACCTATAGGGTATTTTTAATACTTGAGAAAAAATATATATTGTATTTATAACTATGGTTTGAAATGCCTGGAAAATATTATTAGGTAAATATTGCTAAATATTTACAGGTTATTTAATAGGATAAATTGACTGAACTAAAAGTAATTATTTTCTTTTAATTAATTAATTAATTTGAGAAAGAGTGTGTGAGTGGGGGTAGGGAGAGGGAGAGAGAATCTCAAGCAGACTCCCTGCTGAATGTGGAGCCTGACTAGGGGGCTGGATCTCATGACCAATGAGATCATGACCTGAGCCAAAATCACGAGTCCAACACTTAACCACCTGAACCACCCAGGCACCTCTGAGAGTCATTGTTTTCTTATGAATAAAAATGTATTTGTAAATTATAGGCTTAAGAAAACATTTCATATTTAAATTTTAATAAATGGGTATGTATTAAAACATAATAACTGTAGATATATTTTCTAATCTCAAAATCCCCTTATGAGATTTTAATCCCAAATTGTTGACTGATACCAGATCACTTCACACTTATTATTTGTGGTTTCACATGATGCTGTATATTCTTCATTATGCCAGATTCTATCTCTTCCCAGTTGACTGTAATCCCCCTGAGGACACTCACCACAAATCTAGCCCAGTGTCAGGAACACCACAGACTTCTCTCATTCTTCTGAAATTTCCTTTGTCAAAGTTATCCAACAAGCTAGGCAGATGTTGCCAAATTCAATGATCCATTTCAGTCTCAATCTACTTGAGTTTCCAGTAGAGATTACTCCAGTTGTTCACTCCATCTTCTTTAAATACTATCAGGATACCATACTCTCTCTTACTTTCCTTCTTACCTCAATGCCCACTGCTAATTTCCCAGCGCTGAACTGTCGTCCTCTTCCAGATCTCTCAGTGTTGGAGTTCTCCAGGACTCACTCTTCATTGCATTTCTATTCTACGATATTACTCCATGTCTTACAGCTACACATTCCAATTAGACGTTTAGAATGCTCAAACTTGTATCTCTAACCTAGACACATTTCTATTTATCTTCCTTACCTGGATGTCTAATGAGAATATCAAACATAACATGCCCAAGGAGAAATCGTGTTCACCCACCCACCCAACACAGTTTTCCTAATTTCTCTATGCCACCAAATGGGAATTATTCTTCTAATTTCCTAGGTCCAAGGAGGCAGTCTTGATTCCTCACTTTCTCTACAACCCATGTGAAATTTAAAAGCAGGTCCTGCCTGTTCTATCTTCAAAACAAATCTCAAATCCCACCACTTCTTTCTTCTTCCCAGCTACTAATGATTAGAAACATCTAATTAATTCCTGCAATTCTATTCCTGACCAGCTTCTATCTATTCTCCACAAAGAATTCAGAGAAATCTTTTCAGTAAGTAAATCATATCATATCTAGGTGAACTGGAACCATGGACCTTAAATCCTCTGAATTCTACTGGTAGTAATTGCTGGAGGAGTAATCAAGTACAATATGTAAGAATAAAAAGTGTTTATCATGTCATATACATCCTCATATCTGGTCTACAATTGCCTCTCAAACACCATCTATTGCTTGTTACCCTTGGCCATTCTGTTTCAGGAGCGCTAGCCTTCTTACTATTCCTCCTTCAAAGAAAACTTCCAGCCTCACATCATCACCTCTGATTTTCCCTCTGTGGTTTGTGCCACCCTGCTAGATCCCGTTTTCTGTAAGTAACAATTTTTAGTATTATTTTTTATCCTTTAAATTTTTATTGTTATGTTAATCACCATACATTACATCATTAGTTTTTGATGTAGTGTTCCATGATTCATTGTTTGTGTATAACACCCAGTGCTCCACGCAGAACGTACCCTCTTTAATACCCATCACCAAGCTAACCCATCCTCCCACCCCCCTCCCCTCTAGAACCCTCAGTTTGTTTTTCAGAGTCCATCGTCTCTCATGGTTCGTCTCACCCTCCGAATCCCCCCCTTCATTCTTCCCCTCCTATCTTCTTCTGTTTTTTTTCTTGACATATATTGCATTATTTGTTTCAATGTACAGATCTGTGATTCAACACTCTTGCACACTTCACAGCGCTCACCATAGCACAAACCCTCCGCGGCGTCTATAACCCAGCCAACCCATCCCTCCCACCCCAACCCCACAAACCCTGTTTGTTTCCTGAGATTAAGAATTCCTCATATCAGTGAGGTCATATGATACATAGCTTTCTCTGATTGACTTATTTCACTCAGCATAACACCTTCCAGTTCCAACCACACCATTGCAAATAGCAAGATCTCATTCCTTTTGATGGTTGCATAATATTCCATTGTATAATATACCACTTCTTCTTTATCCATTCATCTGTAGATGGACATCTTGGCTCTTTCCACAGTTTGGCCATTGTGGACATTGCTGCTATAAACATCAGTACCCTTTCAGACCCCTACATTTGTATCTTTGGGGTAAATACCCAGTAGTGCAATTGCTGGATCATATGGTAGCTCTATTTTCTTTTTTGATTGTTTGTTTTTGTTTTTTTTTAATAATTTTTTATTGTTATGTTAATCACCATACATTACATCATTAGTTTTTTTTTTTAAAAGATTTTTATTTATTTGAGAGAGAGAGAATGAGAGATAGAGAGCATGAGAGGGGGGAGGGTCAGAGGGAGAAGCAGACTCCCTGCTGAGCAGGGAGCCCGATGCGGGACTTGATCCTGGGACTCCAGGATCATGACCTGAGCCGAAGGCAGTCGCTTAACCAACTGAGCCACCCAGGCGCCCCACATCATTAGTTTTGATGTACTGTTCCATGATTCATTGTTTGTGCATAACACCCAGTGCTCCACGCAGAACGTGCCCTCTTTAATACCCATCACCAGGCTAACCCATCCCCCCACCCCCCTCCCCTCTAGAACCCTCAGTTTGTTTTTCAGAGTCCATCGTCTCTCATGGTTCGTCTCCCACTCCGACTTACTCCCCTTCATTTTTCCCTCCTGCTATCTTCTTCTTCTTTTTTCTTTCTTAACATATATTGCATTACTTGTTTCAGAAGTACAGATCCGTGATTCATCAATCTTGTACAATTCACAGTGCTCACCATAGCATATACCCTCCCCAATGTCTATCACCCAGCCACCCAATCCCTCCCACCCCCCACCACTCCAGCAACACTCAGTTTGTTTCCTGAGATTAAGAATTCCTCATATCAGTGAGGTCATATGATACATGTCTTTCTCTGATTGACTTATTTCACTCAGCATAACACCCTCCAGTTCCATCCACGTCATTGCAAATGGCAAGATCTCATTCTTTTTGATGGCTGTATAATATTCCATTGTGTATATATACCACTTCTTCTTTATCCATTCATCTGTCGATGGACATCTTGGCTCTTTCCACAGTTTGGCTATTGTGGACATTGCTGCTATAAACATTGGGGTGCATGTACCCCTTCGGATCCCTACATTTGTATCTTTGGGGTAAATACCCAGTAGTACAATTGCTGGATCGTAGGGTAGCACTATTTTCAACGTTTTGAGGAACCTCCATACTGTTTTCCAGAGGGGTTGCACCAGCTTGCATTCCCACCAACAGTGTAAGAGGGTTCCCCTTTCTCCACATCCCCGCCAACATCTGTCATTTCCTGACTTGTTAATTTTAGCCATTCTGATGGGTGTGAGGTGGTATCTCCTTGAGGTTTTGATTTGGATTTCCCTGATGCCCAGCGATGTTGACCACTTTTTCATGTGTCTGTTGGCCATTTGGATGTCTTCTTTGGAAAAATGTCTGTTCATGTCTTCTGCCCATTTCTTGATTGGATCATTTGTTCTTTGGGTGTTGAGTTTGATAAGTTCTTTATAGATTTTGGATACTAGCCCTTTATCTGATAGGTCATTTGCAAATATTTTCTCCCATTCTGTAGATTGTCTTTTGGTTTGTGGACTGTTTCTTTTGCTGTGCAAAAGCTTTTTATCTTGATGAAATCCCAATAGCTCCTCTTTGCCCTTGCTTCCCTTGCCTTTGGCGATGTTTCTAGGAAGAAGGTGCTGCGGCTGAGGTCGAAGAGGTTGCTTCCTGTGTTCTCCTTTAGGATTTTGATGGACTCCTGTCTCACGTTTAGGTCTTTCAACCATTTGGAGTCTATTTTTGTGTGTGGTGTAAAGAAATGGTCCAGTTTCATTCTTCTGCATGTGGCTGTCCAATTTTCCCAACACCATTTGTTGAAGAGACTGTCTTTTTGCCATTGGACATTCTTTCCTGCTTTGTCAAAAATAAGTTGACCATAGAGTTGAGGGTCCATTTCTGGGCTCTCGATTCTGTTCCATTGATCTATGTGTCTGTTTTTGTGCCAGTACCATACTGTCTTGATGATGACAGCTTTGTAATAGAGCTGGAAGTCCGGAATTGTGACGCCGCCAGCTTTGCTTTTCTTTTTCAACATTCCTTTGGCTATTTGGGGTTTTTTCTGGTTCCATACAAATTTTAGGATTATTTGTTCTATTTCTTTGAAAAAAATGGATGGTATTTTGATAGGGATTGCAATGAATGTGTCGATTGCTCTAGGTAACATTGACATCTTCACAATATTTGTTCTACCAATTCATGAGCATGGAACGTTTTTCCATTTCTTTGTGTCTTCCTCAATTTTTTTGTAAGTATTTTATAGTTTTCTGAGTGCAGATCCTTTGCCTCTTTGGTTAGATTTATTCCTAGGTATCTTACGGTTTTGGGTGCAATTATAAATGGGATCGACTCCTTAATTTCTCTCTCTTCTGTCTTGTTGTTGGTGTATAGGAATGCCACTGATTTCTGTGCATTGATTTTATAGCCTGCCACTTTACTGAATTCCTGTATGAGTTCTAGCAGGTTTGGGGTGGAGTCTTTTGGCTTTACCACATAAAGTATCCTATCATCTGCAAAGAGTGAGAGTTTGACTTCCTCTTTGACGATTTGGATGCCTTTGATTTCTTTTTGTTGTCTGATTGCTGTGGCTAGGACTTCTAATAGTATGTTGAATAACAGTGGTGAGAGTGGACATCTCTGCCGTGTTCCTGACCTTAGGGGGAAAGCTCTCAATTTTTCCCCATTGAGAATGATATTCAGTGTGGGTTTTTCATAGATGGCTTTTATGATATTGAGGTATGTACCCTTTATCCCCATACTCTGAAGAGTTTTGATCAAGAAAGGATGCTGTACTTTGTCAACTGATTTTTCTGCATCTTTTGAGAGTATCAGATGGTTCTTGTTCTTTCTTTTGTTAATGTATGGTATCATGTTGATTGATTTGTGGATGTTGAAACAGCCTTGCAGCCCAGGGATAAATCCCACTTGGTTGTGGTGAATAATCCCTTTAATGTACTGTTGCATCCTATTGGCTAGTATTTTGGTGAGAATTTTTGCATCCATGTTCATCAGGGATATTGGTCTGTAGTTCTTTTTGATGGGGTCTTTGGTTTGGGGATCAAGGTAATGGTGGCCTCATAAAACGAGTATGGAAGTTTTCCTTCCATTTCTATTTTTTTTGGAACAGTTTCAGGAGAATAGGTATTAATTCTTCTTGAAATGTTTGGTAGAATTCCCCTGGGAAGCCATCTGGACCTGGGATTTTATTTGTTGGGAGATTTTTAATGACTGCTTCAATTTCCTAAGTGGTTATAGGTCTGTTCAGGCTTTCTATTTCTTACTGGTTCAGTTTTGGTAGTTGATACATCTCTAGGAATGCACCCATTTCTTCCAGGTTATCTAATTTGCTGGCATAGAGTTGCTCATAATATGTTCTTATAATTGTTTGTATTTCTTTGGTGTTGGTTGTGATCTCTCCTCTTTCATTCATGATTTTCTTGATTTGGGTCACTTCTCTTTTCTTTTTGATAAGTCTGGCCAGGGGTTTATCAATCTTGTTAATTCTTTCATAAAACCAGCTCCTAGTTTCGTTGATGTGTTCTATTGTTCTCTTGGTTTCTATTTCATTGATTTCTGCTCTGATCTTTATTATTTCTCTTCTCCTGCTAGGGTTAGGCTTTATGTGCTGCTTTTTCTCTAGCTCCTTTAGGTGTAGGGTTAGGTTGTGTTTTTGAGACCTTGTTTCTTGAGAAAGGCTTGTATTACTATAAACTTTACTTTTAGGACTGCCTTTGCTGCATCCCAAAGATTTTGAACAGTTGTGTTTTCATTTTCATTGGTTTCCATGAAATTTTTTAATTCTTTAATTTCCTGGTTGACCCATTCAGTCTTTAGTAGAATGCTCTTTAGCCTCCATGTATTTGAGTTCTTTCCGACTTTCCTCTTGTGATTGAGTTCTAGTTTCAAAGCATTGTGGTCTGAAAATATGCAGGGAATAATCCCAATTTTGGTACCACTTGAGACCTGATTTGTGTCCTAGGATGTGATCTATTCTGGAGAATGTTTCATGGGCACTAGAGAAGAATGTGTATTCCGTTGCTTTGGGATGGAATGTTCTGAATATGTCTGTGAAGTCCATTTGGTCCAGTGTGTCATTTAAAGTCTTTATTTCCTTGTTGATCTTTTGCTTAGATGATCTGTCCATTTCAGTCAGGGGGGTGTTAAAGTCCTCCACTATTATTGTATTGTTGTCAATGTGTTTCTTTGCTTTTGTTATTAATTGGCTTATAAAAGTGGCTGCTCCCATGTTAGGGGCATAGATATTTACAATTGTTAGATCTTCTTGTTGGATAGACCCTATTTTCAATGACAGCCTAGCTGGATATGGTATTCTTGGCTGCATTTTTTTTCTCGTTTAGTGCTCTGAATATATCATGCCAGTTCTTTCTGGCCTGCCAGGTCTTTGTGGATAGGTCTGTTGCCAATCTAATATTTCTACCATTGTACATTAAGGACCTCTTCTCCCAAGCTGCTTTCAGGATTTTCTCATTGTCTCTGAGACTCGTAAGTTTTACTACTAGAAGTCCGGGTGTTGACTTATTTTTATTGATTTTTAGGGGGGTTCTCTGTGCCTCCTGGATTTTGATGCCTGTTTCCTTTCCCCCATTAGGGAAGTTCTCTGTTATAATTTGCTCCAATAAACCTTCTGCCCCTCTCTCTCTTTCTTCTTCTTCTGGCATCCCAATTATTCTAATTTTGTTTTATCTTATCGTATCACTTATCTCTCGAATTCTGCCCTCGTGATCCAGTAGTTATTTATCTCTCTTTTTCTCAGCTTCTTTATTTTCCATCATTTGGTCTTCTATATCACTGATTCTCTCCTCTGCCTCATTTATCCTAGCAGTTAGTGCCCCATTTTTTATTGCACCTCATTAATAGCCTTTTTGATTTCGACTTGGTTAGATTTTAGTTCTTTTATTTCTCCAGAAAGGTTTTCTCTAATAACTTCTATGCTTTTTTCAAGCCCAGCTAGTATCTTTAAAGTCATGATTCTGAACTCTAGGTCCGACATCGTACTAATGTCTGTACTGAATAGGTCCCCGGCAGACGGTACTACCTCTTGTTCTTTTTGTTGGGGTGATTTTTTCCATCTTGTCATTTTGTCCAGAGGAGAATAGATAAATGAGAGAACAAAATGCTAACAGGTTAAGAACGTCCCCAGAAAATATACTCTGAACAAATCTGAAAAGACCTTAAACCAGGGGAAAAGAAAGGGAATGAAAGAAAAAAGAAAGAGAAAAAAAAGAAAAAGAAAAAGATAAATAGAAACAAAAGCAGAATATGATCAAATATGATCAGGCCAGTCCATAGATCAGTGCCATACACTAGATTTTGGGTGTATTTGGTCTGTTAGAAGAAAGTGCCTCCCAAAATTTTAAAGGAAGAAAGACTTATATATGTACAAAATAAGGGTTGATACGATGAAGGGATGGAATATCACTGTAAAGATGAAAATTATAAAAAATTTTATAAAAGGAACTGATAAGATAAGAAGTTGTTTGGAAAAGGAAAGAAGAGGATTAAAAAAAAGAAGAAGAATGAAAGAAAAAAAAAGGGAGAGAATGTGATCAGGCAGGAGACTAGAACAAAGCCATACACTAGAGATTTAGGGTATATTTTGATCTGTTAGAAGAAACTGTATCTCAAAATTCTAACGAGAGAATAACTTATATATATATATGCCAAAAATAAGGGTAACTACTATGAAGGGAGAGAATATGACTTTAAAAATGAAAAATAAAAATGTTTTTTTTAAAAAACGGATTGATAAGATGTTGGTTGAAAAAGGGAAAAAGAAAAATTAAAAAAAAAAGACAGTTAAAAAAATTAACTTTGAAAGACTAAAGAATCATGGTAAAAAAGCCATGAATTCTACGTGCAGTATTCCCCTAACTCTGGATGTCTGCCGTTCTCATTGATGGGTAAACTTGGTCTTGGCTGGCTGTTCTTGCTGATCTTCTGGGGGAGGGGCCTGTTGCCGTTGGTTCCCAAATGTCTTTGCGGAGGTGGAATTGCCCCGCCCTCGCCGGTGTACGCTAAGCAAACTGCTTGGGTTTGCTCCCGGGAGCTTTTGTTCCCTGCAAGCTTTCCCTACAGCTTTGGAGGACGAGAGTGAAAATGATGGCCTCCCAATCTCCACCCTGGAGGAGCAGAGAACTCGGGGCCCCGCTCCTCAGTGCGCCCCCAGAGAAAAGCAGTCAATCACTCCAGTCTCCCCGGTCTCTGACCACACTCTGTTCTCACCCGGCCTGTGACCGAGGTTCTATCTCTGGCACCTGACTCGGTGTGGAGTCTCCAAAACCAGCAGATCCCTGCAGTGTGCTCCCGTGTAGCTCCTCCCAGGGGAGGAAGGGGAGTCTCCCCAGCTCTGCCGCTTGTTGGGTCCCTGCTGGAGGAGAAGTGGCCCAACTGGGCCGCAGATCATGGTTTATGGCAACCCCGAGTTGAGAGCCTGCGCCTCGGCTCTGTCTCTGCAGCCGGCTTCCCCGCTCCGATACCTGGGAGCTCTGCTGCACTCAGGCACCCCCGGTCTTTCTGTGACCCCGAGGGTCCTGAGACCACACTGTCCCGCGAGGGTTCCACCCCCCGCTTAGCCACTGGAGCGACGTCCCTCAGTGGACGACTTCTAAAAGTTCTGATTTTGTGCTCCGCGGCTCTATCACTTGCCAGAAGTGGCCCACGGAGGCCCCCTCCCCCGCCATCTATCCTCCCGAATATCGCCTCGGATTCACTTCTCCGCACGTCCTACCTTCCAGAAAGTGGTTGCTTTTCTGTTCAGAGAGTTGTTGCTATTCTTTTCTTCAATGTCCTCTTGAGTTCATAGGTGTTCAGAATGGTTTGATCCTTATTCAGCTGAATTCCTGAGACCAGATGAAATCCAGGTCTCCTACTCCTCCGCCATCTTGCTCTGCCCCTTTAGTATTATTATTTTTAAATTTAGTCTTCCAGTGAATGAACTCTTATAACTTCTCACATATATCATTACCTGACATTTATTAATTTATTATCTGTGTTCCCCAACTAAAGTGTAAGCTTCAGGAAAATGGAATTTTTCTTTTAAGTTTCATATTGCCAGGAGCCCCATCCTGCTTGGCATTTTTAATTTGTTCAAGAAAATATTTGTTGAGTAAGTGGATTTTTGTAGAAAATATTATGAGAGTTCTAATTAAAAGAGATAATTAAAATAATTTCAAAATGGGTTTATGTTACCCTTTGATTAGACTCTTTCGCAGACAATGAACTGTAATTTTCCTAGGGGATTAAACAGTAAACAACAAAGAAATAGAGTGTGCATTATCTGTGCCTTGGTCATCAGTTCAAAGTTCTGAAATTCTTTTCGATTAGTAACAATAATTCTAGCTGCCATTTACTGAATATGTAGTGTGTGTCAAATGGGTTCTACAAGATGTACATAAATTGTCTTTCTTTAATTCTCACAAAACCCATATGATGTATATATTCCTGTTTTCATTTCATTGATGAGGAGTGGAAATCTTAAAGAGATTAAGTAACTTTCCAATTCCCACAGTTACTAGGGTAATAAAACCTCGTTTTGTACTCAGTTCTCGTAAGTACAGTGCCCATTACCTTTGAACTTCATTTCCCAGTATTTCAAGGAACTAAGAGAATGGCATATAAAGTTCAAATCAAGCATATCTAATAGAAATACAGTGTGAGCTATATATGTAATTTTAAATTTTCACACAGATAAATTAAAAAATAAGGAAAAACTAATTTTAATAATATACTTCACTTATCCCAACAAATAAAAATTATCATTTCAGCATATAATAGACATAAAAATTAATGAAAGTGTTTTGCATTCCTTTCTTTATACTAAGTTCTTGAAAACTGGTTTGTATTTTATATTTATAGCATATCTCAATTTGAACAGCCATGTTTCAATAGCAGCTAAGGCTAGTGGCTACTGTACTGAACAATACAAAGCTCTCCATTTAATTTGATAAAGTATATTTCCTAGCTGTCTTCATTTTATTACCTGAAGTGCTCCAAAGAGATCTGTTTTAAATGCTTATTGTTAAAAAGATATGAGAAATAAAAAAAAAAATCAAAAGCTCACTTTCAACCTAGTTGAAAACTTTACTTCCCCCAATTTCTAGAGTAGAGATTAAGGGAAAATACCTTAATTTTAAAGATACCTGAAGCTGTCTGATCAACTGCTTATGTAGCAGGTGATTACGTTAGATGGCTATGTTTTTATTCCTGTTGAGCCTAAGGTAGGAATATTATACTCAACAACTTTGAGCAAACATTTCTAATATTCAACTTATCATGTCATAATTTGACAGAAAAACGTTATGCTTCAGTACTCAGATCAAGGTATGAAGACTCATTAGCTAATACATAATACAACCCAACAAGAAAAAGACATGGTGCACACCAAGGTCATAACTGTTGTAGGCAACATCCACCAAGGACTACTAAAATTAGTGGGCACAAAGAAACAGAATATTTAAGAAACAGGATACTGGTAATAGTCTCAAAGTATCCCCTCAAGATATTTATTCATTACAAAGAGAAAAGCAGTAAATGTACAGAAAAATGATCAAGTAATTGGGGCTAATATTAGTATTGAGACATCTCAATCTCATGCATGAGCTCAACCTAGTCATAAGAACACATCAAACAAAAATTAACTGAAGGTCAGTCTACAAAATATCTGATAATCATTCTTTCAAAAGCCTCAAGGTCATGAAGGACAAGGAAAAACTAAAGAATTATCACAGATAGATGAGACTAAAGAGACATAAAACTAAATGCAATGTGAGATCTTGGACCAGGAAAAGTACATTAATGGAAACACTATTGAAATTCTAATAAAATCTTTTAGTTATTTATTGGTATTTTACCAATGTTAATTTCTTAGTTATACTATGTTAATGCAAGATATTCAAATTAGAAAAAGCTGGGTGAACAAGAGAATATGTAAAAGCCACATTACTTTTACAATTTTTTTATAAATATAAAACTACCTTAAAATTAATTTTTTAAGGCAAAGTTTGAACAAATCTCTGCTCAGCCTCTTCCCATACAGCCATCCTACTCTTTGTCAATGCCCACCTAATATGGAAGCAATTATTCAGCTGAGTTAAAAAAGCATAGCTAATTGGGGCGCCTGGGTGGTGCAGTTGGTTAAGCATCGGACTTTTGGATTCAGCTCAGGTCCTGATCTCAGGTCCTGATCTCAGGGTCGTGGAATCGAGCCCCACATGGGACTCTCTGCTCAGCCTGGAGTCTGTTTAAAGATTCTCTCTTCCTTTCCCTCTGCCTCTCCCCTCCTGCTTGCTCTCTTTCTCTAATAAATAAATAAATCTTTAAAAAAAGCATAGCTAATTATTAATATTGCATAAGCAAAATCATCCATTAATGAAATTTTTCACTTTTCAGTTAGTTATTCACTGTTGGTTAGCCTCAACCCAAGAAAAGTACTCTTTTTTTTTATTGTTATGTTAATCACCATATATTACATCATTAGTTTTTGGTGCAGTGTTCCATGATTCATTGTTTGTTCATAACACCCAGTACTCCATGCAGAACGTGCCCTCCTCAATACCCATCACCAGGCTAACCCATCCCCCTATCCCCCTCCCCTCTAGAACCCTCAGTTTGTTTTTCAGAGTCCATCATCTCTCATGGTTCGTCTCCCCCTCTGACATACTCCCCTTTTCTTCCTCTCCTGTTATCTTCTTCTTTTTCTTTTTTCTTAAAATATGTTGCATTATTTGTTTCAGAAGTACAGATCTGTGATTCAACAGTCTTGCACAATTCACAGCACTCACCGTAGCACATACCCTCCCCAATATCTATCACCCAGCCACCCCATCCCTCCCACCCCCAACCACTCCAGTAACACTCAGTTTCTTTCCTGAGATTAAGAATTCCTCATATCAGTGAGGTCATGTGATACATGTCTTTCTCTGATTGACTTATTTCACTCAGCATAACACCCTCCAGTTCCATCCACGTCGTTGCAAATGGCAAGATCTCATTCCTTTTGATGGCTGCATAATATTCCATTGTGTATACATACCACTTCTTCTTTATCCATTCATCTGTCGATGGGCATCTTGGCTCTTTCCACAGTTTGGCTATGGTGGACATTGCTGCTATAAACATTGGGGTACACGTACCCCTTCGGGTCCCTACATTTGTATCTTTGTGGTAAATACCCAGTAGTGCAATTGCTGGATCGAACGGTAGCTCTAATTTCAACTGTTTGAGGAACCTCCATACTGTTTTCCAGAGGGGTTGCACCAGCTTGCATTCCCACCAACAGTGTAGGAGGGTTCCCCTTTCTCCACATCCCCGCCAACATCTGTCGTTCCCTGACTTGTTAATTGTAGCCATTCTGACGGGTGTGAGGTGGTATCTCATTGAGGTTTTGATTTGGATTTCCCTGATGCCAAGCGATGTTGAGCACTTTTTCATGTGCCTGTTGGCCATTTGGATGTCTTCTTTGGAGAAATGTCTGTTCATGTCTTCTGCCCATTTCTTGATTGGATTATTTGTTCTTTGGGTGTTGAGTTTGATAAGTTCTTTATAGATTTTGGATACTAGCCCTTTATCTGATATGTCATTTGCAAATATTTTCTCCCATTCTGTTGGTTGTCTTTTGGTTTTGTGGACTGTTTCTTTTGCTGTGCAGAAGCTTTTTATCTTGAGGAAATCCCAATAGTTCATTTTTGCCCTGGCTTCCCGTGCCTTTGGCGATGTTTCTAGGAAGAAGTTGCTGCGGCTAAGGTCGAAAAGGTTGCTACCTGTGTTCTCCTTTAGGATTTGGATGGACTCCTGTCTCACGTTTAGGTCTTTCAACCATTTGGAGTCTATTTTTGTGTGTGGTGTAAGGAAATGGTCCAGTTTCATTCTTCTGCATGTGGCTGTCCAATTTTCCCAACACCATTTGTTGAAGAGACTGTCTTTTTGCCATTGGACATTCTTTCCTGCTTTGTCAAAAATAAGTTGACCATAGAGTTGAGGGTCCATTTCTGGGCTCTCGATTCTGTTCCATTGATCTATGTGTCTGTTTTTGTGCCAGTACCATACTGTCTTGATGATGACAGCTTTGTAATGAGCTGGAAGTCCGGAATTGTGATGCCGCCAGCTTTGCTTTTCTTTTTCAGTATTCCTCTGGCTATTCTGGGTCTCTTCTGGTTCCATACAAATTTTAGGATTATTTGTTCCATTTCTTTGAAAAAAGTGGATGGTATTTTGATGGGGATTGCATTGAATGTGTAGATTGCTCTAGGTAGCATTGACATCTTCACAATGTTGATTCTCCCAATCCATGAGCATGGAACGTTTTTCCATTTCTTTGTGTCTTCTTCAATTTCTTTCCTGAGTATTTTATAGTTTTCTGAGTACAGATCCTTTGCCTCTTTGGTTAGATTTATTCCTAGGTATCTAATGGTTTTGGGTGCAATTGTAAATGGGATAGACTCCTTGATTTGTCTCTCTTCTGTCTTGTTATTGGTGTATAGGAATGCCACTGATTTCTGTGCATTGATTTTATAGCCTGCTACTTGACTGAATTCCTGTATGAGTTCTAGCAGTTTTGGGGTGGAGTCTTTTGGGTTTTCCATATACAGTATCATATCATCTGCAAAGAGTGAGAGTTTGACTTCCTCTTTGCCGATTTGGATGCCTTTGATTTCTTTTTGGTCTCTGATTGCTGTGGCTAGGACTTCTAATACTATGTTGAATAGCAGTGGTGAGAGTGGACATCCCTGCCGCGTTCCTGACCTTAGGGGAAAAGCTCTCAGCCTTTCCCCATTGAGAATGATATTCGCTGTAGGTTTTTCATAGATGGCTTTTATGATATTGAGGTATGTACCCTCTATCCCTATACTCTGAAGAGTTTTGATCAAGAGAGGATGTTGTACTTTGTCAAATGCTTTTTCTGCATCTATTGAGAGGATCATATGATTCTTGTTCTTTCTTTTGTTAATGTATTGTATCACGTTGATTGATTTGCGGATGTTGAACCAGCCTTGCAGTCCAGGAATAAATCCCACTTGGTCGTGGTGAATAATCCTTTTAATGTACTGTTGGATCCTATTGGCTAGTATTTTGGTGAGAATTTTTGCATCCATGTTCATCAAGGATATTGGTCTGTAATTCTCTTTTTTGATGGGATCTTTGTCTGGTTTTGGGATCAAGGTAATGCTGGCCTCATAAAATGAGTTTGGAAGTTTCCCTTCCATTTCTATTTTTTGGAACAGTTTCAGGAGAATAGGTATTAATTCTCCAAGAAAAGTACTCTTAGGGAACTAATGATGGTTCTTTTTATTTCCAAATACTTGTCAACTCATAAACTTTTACCCATCTAGAGTCTCTTTGTTATGCCAGATATTGGACATTATGATGATATATGGTATTTTAAAATATATAATCATAATATTGATTATATTTTCTTGAGTGTCCCATGAAAAAATGACTTTTTTTAGTATGTCATAAAATGTTATGTAGTCAAAATAAGGAATAACTCCTACAACTGATTAGAAAAGGCTGAATGTTGGTCAATGTAGAAAGAAAGAAAATGAAAGTTTGCCACCACCATAGGCAGGATCTAGGAAGAAAATCCACTTCAAGTCTCCTTCTTAATTTGTATACATAGGCAAGGGGCCTCCAATTTGAAAGAAAGAATGGTATTTTCACACAATGGTATTCTATCCCTAGGAGCATTTTAGTGCCTGAAAAAGGTGGATCTCAGGGACCTACTAACAATATCAATATCACTCACTGACAAATGGGTGTGAAGCCCAGAAGCCCATAGGAGTGGGGGCAACTAGGTTTTCTCTCTATAGGGCTTTTTAGGATAAAATTATATTGCTTGTTTCTACAAATGATTATCTTTTTGTAGCACCAGAAATGTTTGCAAATAGGCTGTATGGTGTGAGAAATGGGAAATATAAAAACTCTACACTGGGGGTGCTTAGAATCCAAAGGGATTCCCAACACACTCTGGAAATCCTGTGTAATCTGACCGTAGGCTTAGCAAGCCCACCTCAATTTATACTCTGACCACAAAATACCTGATCTGAAAAGGAGCACCAGGGGCTTGAACTTGGAGATTGAATTTGAGTGAAGGTTTAAATGATCCTTTGTTCTATTTATTTTTTTTTCCACATAAATGTAAATGAGCCCTTTATAGAAGTCATGGTAAATGCACCATTTTAGAGTTTACAGAGAATGTTTATTTAAAATTCTTAAACAACCCAGTCTGTAGGGTTGGCCTTCCCTTGCAAAATAAACAGCCACCCATTTGATAACCATTAGTACATATAGGGGCTTCAAGAGCAAGGACTCGCATAAAGCAAATTCAAACACATCCTTTTAATTATGAAGTCAGAATGATACAGTGGTCAGGTGTTAGTACTTAATTAGAAGGACTATCTTGATGCCCCTTTCTTTTTATCTCTTGGAATGTATAAATGTGATGTTTCTAAATTGTTGATTATTTTTCTCTTTGGGAAAGTTAATTCTAAGGAGGTAAAAGACACAGAGGGTTTTATTTGGCTTCAAATGCAATGCTGAAAGCTACTGATGTAACTAAATAAGCATAATGTAATGAAATTTTTAGAAATTTGGTCATTTGATTTCAGAGGATCAGTCAGGATTATTTGAGTTCAGTCCTCCTCTCCTCATATATAACATTTTTTTTAAGGCACCACTCAATTATCTTCTCTGAATAACTGTCTCAGCTTCTACTCAGTTTCTGGAGAGTGTGAAGGAGGTTGTAAAATCTTATGGGAAGAGAATGGACTTGGAGTTTGGTAACTTTCTTCTTTTTGTGCTGAATAATATTCCATTGTCTGGATGTACCATAATTTACTTATGCATTCACCTGCTGATGAGTATTTTGGATGCTTCCAAGTTTTGGCAATTATGAATAAAACTCCTATAAACATCCATGCACATATTTTTGTGTGAACATAAGTTTTCAACTTTTTTGATAAATACCAAGGAGTACGATTGCTGCATCAGACGGTAAGAATACAATAATAATAAGCTGCAATCTGGTGTTTTGTTTTAACTTCAATAAAATGTACTCCAGTTCACCATCCAATTTTTTCTTTTGAGAAAGAGAGAGGGTGAGAGAGGGAGATAGTAGGGGGGAGGGGCAGAGGGAGAGAGAATATTAAGTAGGCTCCATGCCCAGTGTGGAGCCAGAGGCAGGGCTCAATCTCATGACCCTGAGATCATGACCTGAGCTAAAATCAAGAGTTGGACACTTAACCGACTGAGTCACCCAGGTGCCCCTTACCATCCAAATTTTAAAATGAATCTTTATTCTATTCATTTGGTTTGCATGCTATTAATTAATTCACTATTTCTTGGGATTATCTTTCAATCAGTAAAGAGAAGCAATTTTAAGATGAATCTTCTTCATTTTTTACACATAACCAAGAATTATTATTCATGTAGAGTGGCAAATACATTCTAGTTAATGGCCCTCTCATAGCAATAGCATATTTTAGGACCAAAGTGATCTTACTGGATATCGAATATGCTTAATGGAATGTCCAATTTCTCTATCTAGACTGAGAATGTTGTTTCCTACATGTTTTGAGTTATCAGTTTTCCTGAAGCATCCATCATCTGGGCACAGCATCAATCAGAAGAGAAGAGAAGCAGAGGAACCATTTTTACTGTATACCTGCAAAGCCAAGGATATCACATTCTCTCTAAATACAGACTTACCTCAATAATGGTTGCTCAGGTAAGGAATTTTTACCCCAATGGGTCTTTAAAAATGGCATTTGACATTACAGTTTCAGGCAAAATCACACTCACTCCCTTAACACAACAGTCAGAGGACATCATATGGAATGAATTAGAACTGTATGTCGTGTTTAGAACACCGACAGTGGTGCTTTGTGTACTCACACCAAGAAGCAGTGAAGAAACAGCAGCCATGACTTTTCAAGCTATTGTGTGCACGCCCTATTACCATGTACTTTGAGCCCTTCAACGAAAGGCTTAGCATTTAATTTGACTAAAGATATTCTTCTGGGTTAGAATTTTATTTTAAATTTAAATTTGAATGCGAGAAAATAATGAGCCTCAGAAAATAATAATAAATATTAGTGAAAATAATGGTACGGAAAGAATGAGCCTCCCAAAAAAAATGACTCCCTGGAGCCTACCTTCAACTGCTATTGTCCACTCTCAGCTCTTCATATTTGAAAAGTAAAATAAATCTTTATTTCATTAAATTTCATGTACATGCTATTTATATACTTTCAAGCTGTTGTCACTTATGTAGACTTGATTCTTTGGTCATTTGATATGTTTTTTATCTCTGATAAATTTACACATATTTTGGGGTTGGAATAGAAAACATCATTTTTCCCATAAAATTAAGGAAAAAATACATTGTTTTCACTTCATGTATTTGCATTTAGAGTCTGGGTCTTCAGGAAGACATAAAAGTCAATGCATGGGAAATAGGTAAATCAGACAGAAAGAAAGAATGTAGGGGGAGAATATCTAGAATATTCAGCCCATTTCTTACAGGTACATCCATATTTCCCTTAGGGCCCTAGTACCTTTCATTTTTCTGGTCGTTTAAAAAAATGTTTGAGTTATAGAAAACCCAGTTTTTAATGTTTATGAAGTGCTTGCCTTCTGGAAACATATTATTGGAGTCTCTGGCAAGCATAACCATCTGATGTTAAACACAGCATTGAGGTGATGAAGATTAAATTTGTGCAGAAGCTGACAATTTTGTCGATAGGTTCCTAGGTCTCACACTCGTGTTGTAGGTCTAAAATTAAAATTGTCATAGGTGATATTATTACTGAGTTGTCTGAAAGGCATTACTTACTCCATATAATTGAAACAGAGTGTATTCCTACAAACATTAGCATGTCATAAATCATATGGGTTTTAGAAAACTACTGGCTTTCAACAAGGTTTTATTTAATGAAAATTAGCACAATAAAATGTCTTCATTGCAGTAATCATGCTGCAATGGAACCCATTCAAAACACATGGCTTTCATTTTTTTTCTTCTTGAAAGACTAAAACATCTTGCCAAAATAAGATAGGCAAAAAAAAAAAAAGTTTGATTATTTTATATTCCATGGTTTGTAATAGATGGAGCATTAGAGAATAACAGTGATGAATACCAGAATTGATCTCATGTCACCAACTTAAGACTTTATTTTTGGTAGCATATTATAGTGACATGTGGTAAAGGTAGCCAAAGTGTTACAGCAAAAATGAGGGGTGGAGAAAAATCCAATTTTGTTCCATAAGAATTGTGAATTGAGAACAGTCTTTTAATGTTAGTTCAGCTGAGACTTTCTGATGAGTAGGAAGGTGTGAGTAATTTGCTTTGGAAAGTAGTCATTCAAAATTGCTGGCTCTTTGTTTGAGAACTAACCAGAGCAGGTAATATGTAGCATACTTTTAAAGGGAATCACTTAAAGTTAAGAGTTCCTTCCAAAATGACATCTTTGCTCAGTCCACTTCCCAACAGAGAATTACCACTTGTGTACGTTTATATTAGGCAGGTTTAGGCTGAAAGCATGTTAAATGAGACATTTGCAAGATCCTCAGAAAATTAATTTATACTTGACTTGGCATTACAACAAGAGAGGGAATATTCTCATGGATTTTTGGCATGCTCACATATTAGACATGACGTTGGTGGAAATGTAATTTAGTGCATAAAATATACTTTAGGCAGGAAAGGGGGAAAAAGCCTTTACTTAAAAAAAGGGAAAGCATCTAAGGTAATGGTAGCTTATCCAATGTGAGCATCTTGACCTTTGCTATTGTTATTGACAGAAATGGACAAAGTAGGAGACAATTTTCTTAACCTAAAAATGCATATATTATTTAGCCTTTAAGTTTGCATATTATTGTAACCATAATTATAAAAGTTAATTAACCATAACTGATCTTATGTTTATATATCGTACATAACATATGATAGGCAGATAGACACTGGGTCAGGCACTAGTCCAGTTAGACTCACTTATGTGCTGCCCACAGTTACTTACCACAGATGTCTTCTAGAATCCTAGGTGGATGTGGCAACCTGTCCACAAGAGTGCAGAGATAACAAACACCTTCTGTCACTCTCAACCCCAGCGGCACTCAGGTCTATGAAGATGGAAATTCAGATGGGGAAGACGTCATCAGTCTAGAGCAGCCGCCATGGATCCGGAGAAAGAGGAAGACTCCATCTACTTTGAAATAAAAAGTTCAGTATGCTTAGAGAGCATAGTTTAAGTGTACTTGGGTAAAAGGTAGAGTATCTATCTTTTAGGTAGGACTCTCATAGAAACCGTTAAGTATGTCTGTGCATATACCTACTTCAAACTTAACATTTGGATGACTTTAGAGTTCCTGTAGCTATGTGCACCAAATGCTTGGGATCGAGGTTTTACCTGATAGTTTTGATCCCAGTTTTGAAGATCTGTTACTCGTCTCCTTGTTTAGGACACTAGCACTATGCCTGGCAATGAGGGGGTATCCATTAAACCTGCAAGGAGTTAGATAGTTGGAGGAAACAGTCTTAGCTGGTTCCCTGAATGTCCACTTCTCTATCCCACAACTTGCAAACTCAGCTCCAAGGACAAAAGTGACTATAAAATCTGTACTTCAAACATTGTGAAGATGTCAGTGCTACCTAGAGCAATCTACACATTCAATGCAATCCCCATCAAAATACCATCCACTTTTTTCAAAGAAATGGAACAAATAATCCTAAAATTTGTATGGAACCAGAAGAGACCCCGAATAGCCAGAGGAATATTGAAAAAGAAAAGCAAAGCTGGCGGCATCACAATTCTGGACTTCCAGCTCTATTACAAAGCTGTCATCATCAAGACAGTATGGTACTGGCACAAAAACAGACACATAGATCAATGGAACAGAATCGAGAGCCCAGAAATGGACCCTCAACTCTATGGTCAACTTATCTTTGACAAAACAGGAAAGAATGTCCAATGGAAAAAAGACAGTCTCTTCAACAAATGGTGTTGGGAAAATTGGACAGCCACATGCAGAAGAATGAAACTGGACCATTTCCTTACACCACACACAAAAATAGACTCCAAATGGTTGAAAGACCTAAACGTGAGACAGGAGTCCATCAAAATCCTAAAGGAGAACACAGGCAGCAACCTCTTTGACCTCAGCCACAGCAACTTCTTCCCAGAAACATCACCAAATGCAAGGGAAGCCAGGGCAAAAATGAACTATTGGGATTTCATCAAGATAAAAAGCTTTTGCACAGCAAAAGAAACAGTCCACAAAACCAAAAGACAACCGACAGAATGGGAGAAAATGTTTGCAAATGACGTATCAGATAAAGGGCTAGTATCCAAAATCTATAAAGAAGTTATCAAACTCAACACCCAAAGAATAAAGAATCCAATCAAGAAGTGGGCAGAAGACATGAACAGACATTTTTCCAAAGAAGACATCCAAATGGCCAACAGACACATGAAAAAGTGCTCAACATCGCTCGGCATCAGGGAAATCCACATCAAAACCTCAATGAGATACCACCTCACACCCGTCAGAATGGCTAAAATTAACAAGTCAGGAAATGACAGATGTTGGCGGGGATGTGGAGAAAGAGGAACCCTCCTACACTGTTGGTGGGAACGCAGGCTGGTGCAACCCCTCTGGAAAACAGTATGGAGGTTCCTCAAACAGTTCAAAATAGAGCTACCATCCGATCCAGCAATTGCACTACTGGGTATTTACCCCAAAGATACAAATGTAGGGATCCGAAGGGGTACATGCACCCCAATGTTTATAGCAGCAATGTCCACAATAGCCAAACTGTGGAAAGAGCCAAGATGTCCATCGACAGATGAATGGATAAAGAAGAAGTGGTATATAGACACAATGGAATATTATACAGCCATCAAAAGGAATGAGATCTTGCCATTTGCAACGATGTGGATGGAACTGGAGGGTGTTATGCTGAGTGAAATAAGTCAATCAGAGAAAGAGATGTATCATATGACCTCACTGATATGAGGAATTCTTAATCTCAGGAAACAAACAGAGGGTTGCTGGAGTGGTGGGGGGAGGGACGGATTGGGTGGCTGGGTGATAGACATTGGGGAGGGTATATGCTATGGTGAGCACTGTGAATTGTACAAGATTGATGAATCACGGATCTGTACCTCTGAAACAAATAATGCAATATATGTTAAGAAAAAAAAAAAAGAAGAAGAAGATAGCAGGAGGGGAAGAATGAAGGGGAGTAAGTCGGAGGGGGAGACGAACCATTAGAGAGGATGGACTCTGAAAAACAAACTGAGGGTTCTAGAGGGGAAGGGGTCGGGAGGATGGGTTAGCCTGGTGATGGGTATTAAAGAGGGCACGTTCTGCATGGAGAACTGGGTGTTATGCACAAACAATGAATCATGGAACACTACATCAAAAACTAATGATGTAATGTATGGTGATAAACATAACAATAAAAAATTATTTAAAAAAATCTGTACTTCAACACCATTAACCATGCTTATAGTCATGCTTATAAGCAATCTTAGAGCCAAGCTGTGGCCTCATTCTCCAATTTGAAATATTAGATTGCAATCTTGCTTTTGAAATGCTTTTTGCTATAGCCCACATGTATCATTTTGATATTGCATAAAAAATAACCTCAAAACTTAGTGGTGTTAAAAAAATTAACTCAGTAAATTTTAAAGATCTCATTAGCTTTATACAACAATTCACGAACTGGGAAGCATCCAATCCAGCAGTTAGAAAGGAACTCAGAGGAGCTGTATAAAATGAAAGACTTTTACAAGAAGAAGGGAGCAGAAACAAGAAAGTTATACTAGACAAAAAAAGCTGATTGGTTATGGCAAGGTCATTTTACTTTAGGGAATGGTAAGGGTATATCAGGCAGATTACCTAACCAGTGCTGATTAGACAATTCCTGATTGACTAGTTTAAGATGCCATTTCTGGGAGAGCTGAAACTATAATTTTTTAAAAAAATTTTTTTATAAAGATTTTTATTTATTTATTGAGAGAGAGAGAGAGAATGGTAGAGAGAGAGCATGAGAGGGAAGAAGGTCAGAGGGAGAAGCAGACTCTCTGCTGAGCAGGGTGTGCGATGCGGGACTCGATCCTGGGACTCCAGGATCATGACCTGAGCTGAAGGCAGTTGCCTAAGCAACTGAGCCACCCAGGCACCCGCTGAAACTGTAATTAAGTCTTAATTTGGTAACATGGGGTTTAGCATAAATGACTCCATTTTGGGTCTATTGTCTTATTTTTTAACAGTGACTTATGCATTAAGCATTTTGTTAGCTCAAGAGTCTGTTGCCAGCTAGCTGATTCTTCTAGTCTAGGCTGAGCTATATCTGAGGACAGCTTCAGCGTGGGTTGGTCCAGGCTGTCCTCAACTAGGATGGCTCATCTCTGCTCCATGTCACCCCCAACAGGCTTTTGTAATTTTTTTAAGCTTTTGGATCATCAACAAGTAACTTCTATTAAAATTAAACATGTCTAAACACTTAAAGTAAACAAATGAAAAAAGAATATAAAAAAAAACCTAAACAGAGCAATGTTATTATTAGAATACCATCATATAGACAAAAGGAAATGAGAGGATACCAAACCATGAGGGCAAAATTAAGAATTTTCTGGAAGCAAAAATTTTGAGTTTACCATACACACACTTTCAATAAAGAAACTAGTAAAGGATACGCTCAGGAAAGAAGAAACTGAAAATAAAAGGAGAATAGGAGGGTAGAAGAAAGAATGGTGGTCAAAGACATTTACTAAGTAAATAAAAAAACCTGACTTTTGGAAAACAGGATAAACTAATGACAAATTTGGTGATTATTAAAATAAGGTGGAACTAAAATACTAGAAGTGTAAGTTCTCAAAAAATTTCTTTTTATTTATTCTTTAAAAAAATGTTGCAGAATATGCCCCAACATAAAGGGAATTAGTTTTTTTTAAAGGAAGATAGGATATCCAAGAAGGATGAGATGTGACCAGAATAGCTAAAGAAAATTTTTGCTTTGGTGGTAAGGAGAGATCTTAGGAGGCTAGTTTTATATATAACAATATATACAACATGTTCACAATACCGTGTAAGACAAAAGGGTGATATAAGTTAAAGCATTACAAGATTCCTACAATATTGGGAAGACAAAGTCTTTCACTACTTTGAATTTTTGTTCAGAAAAATAATTCATGTTGAGAATTAAGGTGAGTTAAGGGCAACTAATGTCAGTAAAAATGGCAGAGTAAGGACCTCCGAAAATTCTCTCTCTATAAAAGCAATGAGAAACTGGCAAAATTGTCAGAATCTATTTTTTTCATAACTCTGGAAGTTAGCCAAAGGCTTGCAGCAATCCAGGCAGCATCTAAGAAAAACAGGTGAATCTCAGTAAGAACAGAGTTTCATAGTGTTGTAATTTACCCTAGTCCCATTTCCCATTCTCCAAATCACAGTAGCCTTGAAAAAACAAGCTCACATTCTCAGTACTGATGGGAACAGAACAGAGCTAATAGCTCTTTCAAATTCTCATTCCCAAAGAATTGCCATTATTTGACCTGTCTAATGGTTCCATGAAAGACCCCACTTGAAAAGACTGTCTTTATCTAACCTGATTCAATGCTCATCTCATGCTAAATGCCCCTCCTGGGGGGCATTTGTCAGAAACATTTACAGGCAAATGTTTTAATGTCATGGCTGCCTGAGGCAATGCATAACATTTGGGGTAAACCATAGACTAATGAAAAAGCATAAAAGGAAAAGTTGAGCAATGACATGTCCCATAGGGGCTTTGAAAAGCTTTGACATATTTCTAGGACTCTAGAGGGCCATTCACATGTGCAAGGCTGTGTGCATGCTTCAGAAAGAAATTAAAGAAGACATAAATAAATGGAAAGCTTTCCAGTGTTCATGGATTGGAAGATTTAATGTTGTTAAGATGGTAATGCTCCCCAAATTGAGCTATAGATTTAATGTATCAAAGTTTCCACTGACTTTCCCCCCATAATTGGATAGCTGATACCAAGAGTTATATGGGAATACAAGGGACACAAAATAGTCAAAAGTATCTTGAAAAAGAGCAGAGTTAGAGGACTTAATGCCATTTGATTTCAAAACTTACTATAAAGCTACAGTAATCAACAGCCAAAAAACAAATAACCCAATTAAAAAGTGGGCAGAAGACATGAACCAACATTTCTTCAAAGACATCCATATGGTCAACAAACACATGAAAAGATGTTCAACATCACTCATCATCAGGGAAATACAAATCAAAACTACAATGAGATATCACTTCACACCTGTCAGAATGACTAAAATCAAAAACACAAGAAATAATAAGTGTTGGTGAAGATGTGGAGAAAAAGAAACCCTCTTGGACTGTTGGTAGAAATGCAAACTGGTGCTGCCACTATGGAAAACAATATGGAGTTTCCTCAAAAAGTTAAAAATAGAACTACCCTACAATCCAGTAATCACACTACTGGGTATTTGCTCAAAAAATACAATAACACTAATTCAAAGGGATTCATACACCCCTACCTATGTTTATGGCAGCATTATTTATAATAGCCAAAATATGGAAGCAGCCCAAGTGTCCATCGACAGAAGAATGGATAAAGAAGATGTGGTATATATGCACAATGGAATATTATTTAGCCATTAAAAAAGAATGAAATCTTGCCATTTGCAATGACTTGGATAGAGCTAGAGAGTATAATGCTAAGTGAAATAAATCAGTTAGAGAAAGACAAATACCATGTGATTTCACTCATATATGGAATTTAAGAAACAAAACAAATGAGCAAAAGAAAAAAAAGAGAGACAAATCAAGAAACAGACTCTTAACTATGGAGAACAAACTGATGCTTACCACAGAGGAGGTGGGTGGCAGAATGAGTGAAATAGGTGATGGGGATTAAAGAATACACTTATCATGATGAGCACTGAGTAACATATAGGATTGTTGAATCACTATATTGTACACCTGAAACAAATATAATGCTGTATGTTAACCATACTGGCAACAAAATAAATAAAAAAATTAAGTAAGATTAAATCTAAAAAAAAAAAACATGCATCAGTTGATAAATAGGAAAAAAAGTGTGTGGTACTGGTATAAAAACAAACAAATTCATGGAATAGAATTGAGAGTCCAAAAATAAAACTATTATCTATTGACAACTGATTTTTGTCAATAGCACCAAGATTACACAATGGGGAAAGAAAAGTCTCTTCTATAAATGGTGCTGAGACATCTGGATATCCATATGTAAAGAATGAATTTGGAGTCTTAACTCACATCATATATAAAATTTAACTCAAAATGCAACAAAGACTTAAAGGTCAGAAAAGAAAACATAGGCATATGCATTCATGACTTTAATTAGGCAAAGGTTTCTTATGTGACTCTCCAAAAACAAGCACTCTGTCTTAGTCTGTTCAGGCTGTTATTACAAATACCAGACTGGGTAGTTTATAACCAAATTTGTTTCTCACAGTTCAGTAGATTGGTAAGTTCAAGATCATGGCACTAGCAGATACCGGTGTGGTGGTTGGTAGGGGTTTCCTTCCCGGTTCATACAGAATGCTTTTTCACTGTGTTTTCACATGGGAAAGGACTATGGATCTCCATGAAGTCTGTTTTATGAGGCATAGATTCCATTCACGAGGACTCCATCGTCATGATTTAAGTACGTCCTCATGCGATTTGATTTGGGGTCTGGGAACAAAGGATCAAGAAAGAATTCTTGAGACTTTTTGGTGTAAAAATGGTGGTTTTATTAAAACACAGGGACAGGACCTGTGGGCAGAAAGAACTGCACTGGGGTTGTGAGGAGTGATCGATTACATACTTTTAAGTTGGGAGGGGTAGAGACAAAGGAAGTTTCCAAAAGGATTTTCCCATGTTAAGTAAGATTTATAGGATTTTGGCAGCCTAGCTATTATCAAAGTAAGGTTGTTTTTTCCTCTAGCAAGACACTGACATTAAGACAGTTGGGAGTTCTGGAGGAATGTCATACTCTGCCTGTCTCAAGTATTTGTCAATAGGCTGCAAGTTATAAGGAAATTTAATTTTATCTACATTCCCTTTTGCCTTCATTCTCCATATCACCTCCCAAAGGCCCACCTAAAAATGTGAACTTTGGGGGTTAGGATTTCAACATATGAACTTGGGTTTGGGAAAACACACACACAAATATTCAGACCATGTAGCCCAACCAAAAAAGAGAGATAAGTTGGACTTCATCAAAATTATAAACTTTTGACGGTCAAAAACACTATCAAGAAATTGAAATAGTCCACAGAATGGGAGAAAACATTTATAAAGCATATATCTGATAAGGATCCTCCATGTAGAATATATAAAGAAGACATACAAATTCAACAATGTAAAGACAAATAGCACAATTAAAAAGTAGGCAAAAAATGTAAAACACATTTCTCCAAAGAAGATAGACAAAGGGCCAATAAGCACATGAAAAGACACTCTACATCATTAGTCACTAGGGAAATGCAATTCAAAACCCAGACAGGATACCACTCCACAACCTGTATGATAAATATAATAAAAAATATAGACAGTAACAAGTCTTAGTGAAGATGTGGAGAATTTGGGAACCTCACTCATTACAGATGGGGATGTCATATGTTATGGTTGTGGAAAATAATCTGGCAGTTCCTTAAAAAGTTACCAACCATATAGCACAGCAGTTTCACTCCTATGTGTGAAAACATATGTTCACATTAAAGCTTGTACACCAATCTTAATAGCAGCATTATTCACAATAGCCAAAAGGTGAAAACAACCCAAAAGTCAATCAACTGGTGAATGGAAAATGTAGTATATTCATACAATGGAATAGCATTCAGACATAAAAAGAAATAAAGTTACATGCTACAACATGGATGAACCTTGAAAGCAATATAGTAAGACAGAGAGAATTATAAGTGTATGATTCCATTAAATGAAATGTCCAGAAGAGGCAAATCCATAGAGACAGATACTAGATTAGTGGTTTCTAGGGGCTCCAAGGAGAGGAATGGGGAGTGACTGCTGGTTGAGGGAAAGTTTCTTCTGGGCGGTGATGAAAATATTCTGGATTAGACAGTTGTGATGATTATACAACCTTGTGGGTATACTAAAAACAAGTGACTCATATACTTTTAAGTCATGAATTTTATGATATATGAATTATATCTCTTTTTAAAAAATGAACTGAAGGTACTAACTAAAATAATAGAAATAGAGTGTATAACTTTCAAACCAGTTGAAGGACAGTGTACTAAAGTATGATCCATTTGGAATCAATAAGGATGAAAAAATGTAATTTTCAAAGTAAAAAGAAGAACAGCAAAAACAACAAAAAACTCACGCAGAGTTGATCTAAATGTATCAACAATGACACCAGATGTAGACTAGAGATTGGAAAATTACGGCCTGGGTCAAAGGCCTGCAGTCTGATTTTGTACAGCTGAAGAACAAAGAATGGGTTTTGGTATTTTTAAGGAGCTATTGAAAAGAATGAGGAAAAAGGTGGAAGAGGGGGCAGCCACTGAACCCAGGAGCCTCAAAACCTAAAATATTTACTCTTAGGCCCGGTACAGAAAAAGTGTGCTGACCTCTGACAGTTTACACATTTTCAAGCTAAACATAAAATCTAATAAAACAATAAAACCAAACTTCACCTCGTCCATATCACCTGCCAGTTTTGGAACAGCTGCAGGGAAAGGTGCTCTTCTGTTTCTGGGTTAAAGTTTGCCACAAGGGGAACTGGCATGATATCTGGAAGGCAGAAGGGAGGTTACTGTCTTCATCAGCTTCAGCCTTCTCACAAACGCCTTCTTTGATATTGCTGGCTTAGAGAGTAAGGGGAGCTTTGTCAGAGACTCTGGACAGTTGTAGGCTTTCCCCAGGAAGCTTTTGGGGATTGCCCACTTTGGTGCTCCAGCTAAGGTCCTCAGGGATTTTCCTTTTCTCCAGTATTTATGCTGCTTCCCAAAGGTTCTTTACCTATACCATCCTACTTGCTTGGAAACCTTTTGAAGTTTGGTATCAGAAGCTTCACATCATTCCTGCCATGTTCCATTTGTCCAGCAAGCCAAGAAAGGTGGGTGGGGATATTAGTTGTGTGAAGAACAGTGTCTAACAGGAGCAATGACTTTTCATCAAAGGGACACAGCCAGATGATGGCAATTGTACAGAGCCAAAATAAATATCCCTACTTCCCTCTCTTTATCTCTTGACACTGCTGCCATTGGCCAAACTAAATAGGAAAATATGTCCCTGTAGATCAGCCTCAGTAAGGTCAGCCTCTCAGGTAGACAGCATGGTAGAAAAAGAGAACAGATTCAGAAGGGAAATGGAGAACAGCCAGCTCAGTTACCAATCTAAACGGCTTATTCATATATTAAAAGAAACACAATCGGTCGCCTTGGTGGCTCAGTTGGTTAAGCGACTGCCTTCGGCTCAGGTCATGATCCTAGAGTCCCGGGATCGAGTCCCACATCGGGCTCCCTGCTCGGCAGGGAGTCTGCTTCTCCCTCTGACCCTCTTCCCTCTCATGCTCTCTATCTCTCATTCTCTCCCCCTCAAATAAATAAATAAAATCTTTAAAAATAAATAAATAAAATAAAAAATAAATAAATAAATAAAAGAAACACAATCTTACTGGGAACTGAAGAAATGCAGACCAAAACAATAATCTACCAACTCAGATCCTAAGTGGTAATAATAAAAGTAATAACAATAAATTTGATACCCTCCAGTGTTGGCAAGGATGCTACAAATCAGTAATGCAAACTAACAGTTGACTATTTCACTTTATAGGGCAAATTGGGAAAACCTAAGAAAGTTGATGATCCACCCACCCTATGAGCCAGCAATTCTAATCTTGGTCATCAACCATGGAGAGACTTTAGTGCATATTCAGATGAACATACATGAAATTGTTCGATGTTTGCAATATCAAAAAGAGAGAGAGAGAAAGAGAAAACAAGCATCTAACAGTTCCTTAGAAGGGAACTGGAGGAATAAACTCTTTAAAATAAAATAATCAATACCAGTTAAAAGACATAGACTAAAGTTTCAAATAACAGTAATGATAAATCTCACAAAAATATCATACAAAGAAAGCAAGGTGCCAAACAACAAGTGCAACAAGTAAGATACTATTTCTTTTTTTTTTTTAAGGTTTTATTTATTTGAGAGAGAGAGAGTAAGTGAGCATGAGCAGGGGGGAGGGGTAGAGGGAGAAGCAGACTCCCTGTTGAGCAGGGAGCCCGATGTGGGGCTCCATCCCAGGACCCTGAGATCACGACCTGAGCCAAAGGCAGACGCTTAACCGACTGGGCCACCCAGGTGCCCCAGATACAATTTCTATAATACATGTAAATTTAGGTATCACATCCTCTTTGGGGGAACTCTTTAAAAGCAGAGCCTGGTACAGGGATTGTGGTACATGTGACTTATCAGGGGACAACTCTCAGAAGAAGGGTAGGAAGAAAAGCAGGGCAGGGCAGAGGAAATAGAGCAAGGTTGTGCTCTTGGCTGGAGTTTCACCTAGGCCCAATCCAAAAAGGAGCTCTGGACAATGAACTGAACCACGGGACTGGTCTTACCTTGAAGCAAGGGGGCTGAGCTTGTTGACTCACCTCCCCGACCCCCACCAACCCAGGCACACACACTTGCCAGTCAGTCAAGCCCTGGCTAATGGCTGACCAGTGGGAAACATCCTCCCAGTGGAACATCTTCCATTTAGCCCAGGACAATCCTTCAGAGAATAGGACAGCTGAGACCCATTAGTAGCCAACACCCATTGCAGCTGGAGCTTGAGATTACCAGCAGTGAAAGGGGTCTGGAAGGGACATGCCAGTGTCCACTATACACAGGAAACAATGGTGTACTGTTTATGGCATTATGTGTGTAATAAAATTACAAACACTTGCGTGGAAATAAAAAACAACACTCATTTCAAAATAATGGTTTCCTCTAATAAGGAAGGGAGGAAGGAAAGGGAGATGATTCAAATGCTGGCCTTAAGCTATATTTATATTTGTTTAATTCCTTAAAGAAGTGATCTGAAATAATAAAGCAACATGTTAACATCTAAATCTCAGTATTTGCAAGCTTTAAAACTTAAAGTAATACGCAAAAACAAAAATGAGTAGTAAAATATACAGATTTAAAAATAATAATAATGGTTCTTGTAATTTTTTAATTTAATCTACACCAATAGTAAAAAACATACCTTTTCTAAATTTGATGAAACTGGAAATTATCCATTATTATTATTCATTATTGTTCACCATTCATTAAAAATCATACTTTTAATTGTAAAAGATAGAGATGAGATTATTTGATGTTTATAATATCTCTATATTTTTATTTATCCTCAATCAATATTTTATGTGAAGATATGTGAGAGAAAGAGACAGAGAAAGACAGAGGGGGAGAAGGTAAGAGCTATGAGATTTCTGGAATAATATTTACCTGTTTTTGAAAAGAGATATATCTGGAAGATAGGATTTGGAATGGTTTCTTAATTTCTTCTTTATAAATTTATTCATTGCTTTCATTTTTCTAATGACCATTGTCTCATTTTTATAGAAAGAATAAAGGCATTCTTAAAGAAAAATGTGTGTTCTCCCTAATAATAAAACCATTACAAATTTAACAATTCGATATTATTTTACACCTGCCATATATGCCAAAATTAAATAAAAGAAATACCCCAAATTGGCAAGGTTTTTTAAACCTGGTACAATGGTATATTGTTAGTGGCAGTATAAATCATGATTCTATTAGAAAAAAATAAAATCTGGCAAAATTTTATGAGGAGCAAATAGATGTTTATATCCTTGGATCCATAAAGTCATTTCCTAGAATTTATTCCATGGGAACATTACAGTAAGGCAAATATCTTCTATATGAATGATGGTTATTGCAACAAAGCATTTGAAACAATCCACCTTGACTAAGAAATTTATGGAACATGAAATTAATGGGGCACTATGCTGTGATCAAAACATAAAAAAATGTGAATAAGTAAAGATATCGATAGCTCCTGGGCATCTAACATGTACTTAGAGAACATAGGTGTTTTTTTTTTAATTTTTTATTGTTATGTTAATCACCATACATCATTAGTTTTTGATGATGTGTTCCATGATTCATTGTTTGTGCATAACACCCAGTACTCCACGCAGAATGTGCCCTCTTTAATACCCATCACCAGGCTAACCCATCCACCCAACCCCCTCCCCTCTAGAAACCTGTTTGTTTTTCAGAGTCCATCCTCTCTCATGGTTCGTCTCCCCCTCCAAATTACTCCCCTTCATTCTTCCCCTCCTGCTATCTTCTTCTTTTTTTTTTTCTTAACATATATTGCATTATTTGTTTCAGAAGTACTGATCTGTGATTCAACAGTCTTGCAAAATTCACAGCGCTCACCATAGCACATACTCTCCCCAATGTCTGTTACCCAGCCACCCCATACCTCCCACCCCCCACCACTCCAGCAACCCTCAGTTTGTTTCCCAAGGTTAAAAATTCCTCATATCAGCGAGGTCATATGATACATGTCTTTCTCTGATTGACTTATTTCACTCAGCATAACACCCTCCAGTTCCATCCATGTCGTTGCAAATGGCAAGATCTCATTCCTTTTCATGGCTACATAATATTCCATTGTGTATATATACAACTTCTTCTTTATCCATTTATCTGTTGATGGACATCTTGGCTCTTTCCACAGTTTGGCTATTGTGGACATTGCTGCTATAAACATTGGGGTGCACATACCCCTTCGGATCCCTACATTTGTATCTTTGTGGTAAATACCCAGTAGTGCAATTGCTGGATCGGATGGTAGCTCTATTTTGAACTATTTGAGGAACCTCCATACTGTTTTCCAGAGGGGCTGCGCCAGCTTGCATTCCCACCAACAGTGTAGGAGGGTTCCTCTTTCTCCACATCCCTGCCAACATCTGTCGTTTCCTGACTTGTTAATTTTAGCCATTCTGACAGGTGTGAGGTGGTATCTCATTGAGGTTTTGATTTGGATTTCCCTGATGCCAAGCGATGTTGACCACTTTTTCATGTGTCTGTTGACCATTTGGATGTCTTCTTTGGAAAAATGTCTGTTCATGTCTTCTGCCCATTTCTTGATTGGATTATTTGTTCTTTGGGTGTTGAGTTTGATAAGTTCTTTATAGATTTTGGATACTAGCCCTTTATCTGATACGTCATTTGCAAATATTTTCTCCCATTCTGTCGGTTGTCTGTTTCTTTTGCTGTGCAAAAGCTTTTTATCTTGATGAAATCCCAATAGTTCATTTTTGCCCTGGCTTCCCATGCTTTTGGCCATGTTTCTAGGAAGAAGTTGCTGTGGCTGAGGTCAAAGAGGTTGCTACCTGTGTTCTCCTTTAGGATTTTGATGGACTCCTGTCTCACATTAAGGTCTTTCAACCATTTGGAGTCTTTTTTGTGTGTGGTGTAAGGAAATGGTCCAGTTTCATTCTTCTGCATTCTTCTTCTCAATTTTCCCAACACCATTTGTTGAAGAGACTGTCTTTTTGCCATTGGACATTCTTTCCTGCTTTGTCAAAGATGAGTTGACCATAGAGTTGAAGGTCCATTTCTGAGCTCTTGATTCTGTTCCATTGATCTATGTGTCTGTTTTTGTGCCAGTGCCATACTGTCTTCATGATGACAGCTTTGTAATAGAGCTCGAAGTCTGGAATTGTGATGCCGCCAGCTTTGCTTTTCTTTGTCAACATTCCTCTGGCTATTCGGGGTCTTTTCTGGTTCCATACAAATTTTAGGATTATTTGTTCCATTTCTTTGAAAAAAGTGGATGGTATTTTGATGGGGATTGCATTGAATGTGTAGATTGCTCTAGGTAATATTGATATCTTCACAATATTTGTTCTTCCAATCCATGAGCATGGAACGTTTTTCCATTTCTTTGTGTCTTCAATTTCTTTCATGAGTATTTTATAGTTTTCTGAGTACAGATCCTTTGCCTCTTTGGTTAGATTTATTCCTAGGTATCTTATGGTTTGGGGTGCAGTTGTAAATGGGATCGACTCGATTTGTCTCTCTTCTGTCTTGTTGTTGGTGTATAGGAATGCCACTGATTTCTGTGCATTGATTTTCTATCCTGCTACTTTACTGAATTCCTGTATGAGTTCTAGCAGTTTTGGGGTGGAGTCTTTTGGGTTTTCCACATACAGTATCATATCATCTGCAAAGAGTGAGAGTTTGACTTCTTTGCCGATTTGGATGCCTTTGATTTCTTTTTGTTGTCTGATTGCTGTGGCTAGGACTTCTAAAACTATGTTGAATAGCAGAGGTGATAGTGGACATCCCTGCCGCGTTCCTGACCTTAGGGGAAAAGCTCTCAGATTTCCCCATTGAGAATGATATTCGCTATAGGTTTTTCATAGATGGCTTTTATGATATTGAGGTATGTACCCTCTATCCCTATACTCTGAAGAGTTTTGATCAAGAAAGGATGCTGTACTTTGTCAAATGCTTTTTCTGCATCTATTGAGAGGATCATATGACTCTTGTTCTTTCTTTTGTTAATGTATTGTATCACGTTGATTGATTTGCAGATGTTGAACCAACCTTGCAGCCTAGGGATAAATCCCACTTGATCATGGTGAATAATCCTTTTAATGTACTGTTGGATCCTATTGCCTAGTATTTTGGTGAGAATTTTTGCATCCATGTTCATCAAGGATATTGGCCTGTAATTCTCCTTTTGATGGGGTCTTTGTCTGGTTTTGGGATCAAGGTAATGGTGGCCTCATAAAATGAGTTTGGAAGTTTTCCTTCCATTTCTATTTTTTGAAACAGTTTCAGGAGAATAGGTATTAATTCTTCTTAAATGTTTGATAGAATTCCCCTGGGAAGCCATCTGGCCCTGGACTTTTGTTTGTTGGGAGATTTTTGGATGACTGCTTCAATTTCCTTAGTGGTTATAGGTCTGTTCAGGTTTTCTATTTCTTCCTGCTTCAGTTTTGGTCGTTGATACATCTCTAGGAATGCACCCATTTCTTCCAGGTTATCTAATTTGCTGGCATAGAGTTGCTCATAATATGTTCTTATAATTGTTTATATTTCTTTGGTGTTGGTTGTGATCTCTCCTCTTTCATTCATGATTTTCTTGATTTGGGTCATTTCTCTTTTCTTTTTGATGAGTCTGCCCAGGGGTTTATCAATCTTGTTAATACTTTCAAAGAACCAGCTCCTAGTTTCGTTGATCTGTTCTACTGTTCTTTTGGTTTCTATTTCATTGATTTCTGCTCTGATCTTTATTATTTCTCTTCTCCTCCTGGGCATAGGCTTTATTTGCTGTTCTTTCTCTAGCTCCTTTAGGTGTAGGGTTAGGTTGTGTATTTGAGACCTTTCTTGTTTCTTGAGAAAGGCTTGTATTGCTATATACTTTCCTCTCAGGACTGCCTTTGCTGTATCCCAAAGATTTTGAACAGTTGTGTTTTCATTTTCATTGGTTTCCATGAATTTTTTTAATTCTTCTTTAATTTCTTGGTTGACCCATTCATTCTTTAGTAGGATGCTCTTTAGCCTCCATGTATTTGAGTTCTTTCCGACTTTCCCCTTGTGATTGAGTTCTAGTTTCAAAGCACTGTGGTCTGAAAATATGCAAGGAATGATCCCAATCTTTTGGTACCGGTTGAGACCTGATTTGTGACCTAGGATGTGACCAATTCTGGAGAATGTTCCATGGGCACTAGAGAAGAATGTGTATTCCGTTGCTTTGGGATGGAATGTTCTGAATATGTCTGTGAAGTCCATTTGGTCCAGTGTTTCATTTAAAGTCTTTATTTCCTTGTTGATCTTTTGCTTAGATGATCTGTCCATTTCAGTCAGGGGGGTGTTAATGTCCCCCCATTATTGTAATGTTGTCAATGTTTTTCTTTGCTTTTGTTATTAATTGGCTTATAAAAGTGGCTGCTCCCATGTTAGCGGCATAGATATTTACAATTGTTAGATCTTCCTGTTGGATAGACGCTTTAAGTAAGATATAGTGTCCTTCTTCATCTCTTATTACAGTCTTTGTTTTAAAATCTAATTTGTCTGATACAAGAATTGCCACCCCAGCTTTCTTTTGGTGTCCATTAGCATGGTAAATGGACTTTCAATCTGGGGGTGTCTTTGGGTCTCTAATGAGTCTCTTGTAGACAGTATATTGATGGGTCTTGTTTTTTAATCCAATCTGATAGCCTGTGTCTTTTGATTGGGGCATTGAGCCCATTTACATTCAGGGTAACTATTGAAAGGTATGAATTCAGTGCCATTGTATTGCCTGTAAGGTGACTGTGACTGTATTTTGTCTCTGTTCCTTTCTGATCTATGCTGCTTTTAGGCTCTCTCTTTGCTTAGAGGACCCCTTTCAATATTTCTCCTAGGGCTGCTTTTGTGTTTGCAAATTCCTTTAGTTTTTGTTTGGCCTGGAAGCTTTTTATCTCTCCTTCTATTTTCAATGACAGCCTTGCTGGATATAGTATTCTTGGCTGCATATTTTTCTCGTTTAGTGCTCTAAAGATATCATGCCAGTCCTTTCTGGCCTGCCAGGTCTCTGTGGATAGGTCTGTTGCCAATCTAATGTTTCCACCATTTTAGGTTACATATCTCCTCTCCCGAGCTGCTTTCAGAATTTTCTCTTTGTCTCTGAGACTTGTAAGTTTTACTATTAGATGTCGGGGTGTTGACCTATTTTTACTGATTTTGAGAGGGGTTCTCTGTGCCTCCTGGATTTTGATGCCTGTTTCCTTCCCCACATTAGGGAAGTTCTCTGCTATAATTTGCTCCAATATTCCTTCTGCCCCTCTCTCTCTTTCTTCTTCTTCTGGGATCCCAATTATTCTAATGTTTCGTCTTATCATATCGCTTATCTCTCGAATTCTGCCCTCGTGATCCTGTAGTTGTTTATCTCTCTTTTTCTCAGCCTCTTTATTTTCCATCATTTGGTCTTCTATATCGCTGATTCTTTCTTCTGCCTCCTTTATCCTAGCAGTCAGTGCCCCCATTTTTGATTGCACCTCATTAATAGCCTTTTTGATTTCGACTTGGTTAAATTTTAGTTCTTTTATTTCTCCAGAAAGGTTTCTCTAATAACTTCCACGCTTTTTTCAAGCCCAGCTAGTATCTTTAAAGTCATGATTCTGAACTCTAGGTCTGACATCCTACTAATGTCAGTATTGAGTAGGTCCCTGGCAGATGGTACTACCTCTTGTTCTTTTTGCTGAGGTGATTTTTTTCGTCTTGTCATTTTGTCCAGAGGAGAACAGATAAATGAGAGAACAAACTGCTAAGAGGTTAACAACATCCCCAGCAAAGATACTCTACACAAATCAGAAAAGACCTGAAACCAGGGGAAAAGAAAGGGAAAGAAAGAAAAAAGAAAGAGAAAAAGAAAAAGATAAAAACAAACCAAAACTGAACAAAACAAAAAAAAAAAACAGAATATGATCAAATATGATCAGGCTAGTGCATAGATCAGTGCCACACACTAGATTTTGGGTGTATTTTGGTCTGTTAGAAGAAAGTGCCTGCTAAAATTTTAAAGGAAGAAAGACTTATATATGTACATAATAAGGGTTGATACAATGAAGGAATGGAAAATGACTGTAAAGATGAAACTTATAAAAGGTTTTATAAACGGAATTGATAAGAAGTTGTTTGAAAGAAGAAAGAAGAAGATTTAAAAAAAGTAAAAAGAAAAGAAAAAAAAAATGGGATAGACTGTGATCAGGCAGGAGACTAGAACAAAGCCATACACTAGTGATTTAGGGTATATTTTGATCTGTTAGAAGAAACTGTATCTCAAAATTTTAATGAGAGAAGATCTTATATATATATGCCAAAAATAAGGGTAACTACTATGAAGGGATAAAATATGACTCTAAAAATGAAAAATAAAAAATGTTTTTTTAAAAAAGGGATTGATAAGATGTTGGATGAAAAAGGGAAAAAGAAAAATTCAAAAAACAAAACAAAACAAAAAACAGTTAAAAAAATTAACTTTGAAAAACTAATGAATCATGGTAAAAAAGCCATGAATTCTATGTGCAGTATTCCCCTAGCGCTGGAGTTCTCCCGTTTTCCTTGATCGGTAAACTTGGTCTTGGCTTGCTGGCTTTTCTTGCTGATCTTCTGGGGGAGGGGCCTGTTGCCATGGTTCCCAAATGTCTTTGCCGGAGGCAGAATTGCCCTGCCCTTGTGAGTCTGGGCTAAGCAAGCTGCTCGGGTTTGTTCTCAGGAGCTCTTGTTCCCTGCAAGCTCTCGGCACAGCTTTGGAGGACCAGGGTGAAAATGGCGGCCTCCCACTCTCTCCGGAGGAGCTGGGAACTCGGGGCCCCTCTCCTCAGTGCGCCCCCAGAGAAAAGCAGTCACTCTTGTCTCCCCCGTCTCTGGCCGTACTCCGTGCTCACCCGGCCTGTGACCGAGCGTTTCTATCTCTGGCACCCGACCCCGTGTGGAGTCTCCAAATCCAGCAGATCCCTGCGGTGCGCTCCTACGCTGCTCTTCCTGGGGGAGGGAGGGGAGTCTCCCCAGCTCTGCCTCTTGTTGGGTCCCTGCTGGAGGCGCAGTGGCCCAAGTGGCCCGCGGATCACAGTTTATGGCAACCCCGAGCTGAGAGCCCGTGCCTTGGCTCCATCTCTGCAGCCGGCTTCCCCGCTCCAATACCTGGGAGCTCTGCCGCACTCAGGCACCCCCGGTCTTTCTGTGACCCCGAGGGTCCTGAGTCCACACTGTACCTCAAGGTTTCCACCCCCCGCTTAGCCACTGGAGCGACGTCCCTCAGCGGAGCCGACTTCTAAAAGGTCCGATTTTGTGCTCCGCGGCTCTAGCACTTGCCAGAAGCGGCCCACGGAGGCCCCCTCCCGCACCGTCTATCCTCCCGAATATCGCCTCGGATTCACTTCTCCGCACGTCCTACCTTCTAGTAAGTGGTCGCTTCTCTGTTCAGAGAGTTGTTGCTACTTTCTTCTTCAATCTTCTGTTGAGTTCGTAGGTGTTCAGAATGGTTTGATCCCTATTCAGCTGAATTCCTGAGACCAGATGAAATCCAGGTCTCCTACTCCTCCGCCATCTTGCTCTGCCCATCGAGAACATAGGTGTTTTTGTGAACTATTTTATCTCTCAGAATTCATGGATTCAATATCATTAAAATACCATTATAGGGGGAAGGAATCTAACTTGTCCATAACTGCATGGCATGCTAATAAATGGCAGTATTAAGGTTCAAACCCAGTTCTGCCTAACTCCAAATCCCAAACTCTTTTCCTAAAGAAATTTTCTTAGCTATAGAATTCATTTTACAAATAAATTTTTATGCAGAACTGTCTTAGCCCCAAATCAAAGAGATGACAAAAGCTGAGCTATCTGGATGGATGTGCCACAGTCTGGGCAACCCTCAGTCCTGCCCCACCCACTTGGCCTCAATAGAATCTTAGGGCACCACAGATAATTTTTAAAATCACTATACTACACCAGATTGTATTTGAAAAATGTAAAAATGGTTTAATGTTAAGTTTTAAAAGATAATAATATAAAATGTTACTACTCATAACTCTCAATTGAGTAGTTTTCTACTCAATTTCACATAGAGACATGGATCAAAAGATTCATGTGTAAAGACAAGAACTGAAACTGTTTCATGAAGGGGGTAAGCATATCCAGCTAAGCCATGGGGCACTAGACAGACAGATTGCTTGAAATATCCACCACTTTTTAAAAAAAGATTTTATTTATTTATTTGAGAGAGAGAAAGAGCACGAGCGGGTGAGGGGCAGAGGGAGAAGCAGACTCTCCGCTGAGCAGGGAGCCTGATGCTGAGCTTGATCCTGGGACTCCAGGATCATGATCTGAGCCAAAGGAAGATGCTCAACCGATTGAGCCACCCAGGCGTCCCTGATCCACCACTTTTGAGGTGGTCCTCAGAGCTTCCTTAAGCCTGGAAAGATCCACTTATCTTTACGCTAATTCAGACATAGTCATTCCTAAAATGTTATAAAGAGTGTGTGTTGTTTGTGAATGTGTGTGCAACTGAGGATGGAGGAGGAATGAGAAAACTCACATATATTTTGGGATCAAAATATATTCCCCAACAAACTAGGACAGACTGTGTGAGTTTCCTCTTTCCTTCTGGCTGGTCAGGGAACCTCTGACCCTGTCACCTGCCCCTCATAATTCTACACGAGTAAAAGCAAAGATAGTTGAAACTTGCTTTCCCAACCTCCTTTGCTGCTATAACATGGCCATGTGATCCACTCTTGGTCACTGAGCTATCAGAGGGGAAATCTGGTGGCTCAAGGAAAAACTGAGCTCTCTAGAACAGAGAAATGTGTGAGGAGAAGGTCTATTGCCCTTCCGTGTGTGGAAGTTCTACTATGAGACTTTGAGGCCTAAAGTTACTACAGCTATCTTAAAATTGGGGAAAGAGCCAGAAATTCCAGGAAAGCTGACAAATACTTTCCTACATAGTTCTTGATGTGTGATAAAAAGAACCATCCACTGTTTAAGCTCCTTTGAATTGGGCATTCTGTTATTTGCAGCAGAAAGCATCTGAACATAAATTCCAGAAATCTATCAGACACCCAAAACTCCCAACTAGAACAAATGAATTCAAAATTATCAAGGGTGTTGTCCTTTTTTGCTAATATAAATAAAATGTGGGCCTTTTTACAGTCATGAAGAATTTCTGGTAATTTCCTTCTTTTTACAATGGTTATATCACAATTCATGAATTTTATATGAAGTGTGATTGTTTCTGATTATTGTGGCTTCCCCTGATTTTTGTAAGTAAAGCTGCTGATTCCAAACTGCTAGAAAAAATTCTGGCAGTTTTCAAAATGGGCATGGTTATTAGGTCCCCAGAAGACGAAGAATTACTTCTTTCCTTCCCTTTCCCTTTCCTTTCTATCTGTTCTTTCTGTCCTAAGGCCAATATTTTGAAGTAGCCCTCAAATACCACTGAGGTAAATCTCCATATACTCCATTGCAAGGATCAAATACAATATATGGGAAAGTGCTTTAGAGGCAGGAGAACATCCTGCAAGGCTACATCCTAACAACATTATTGTTGCTACATCCTAACTACATTGCTTCCCATTAGCAACAACAAACTAAGAGTAGGCAATGATGGTAGGTCTGCCTAAATTGAGTTTCATAAACACAACTGATTTTTTTCTAAAATTGGGATAATGTCTTGGTCACCTCATTAGCCTTGGGTTGACATGGTTATAATAAACAGAAACTTCTTGCTTTTATTCAATAAACACTTAAGTGGTTTAACCTTGTTATATTTTTAGGCTATTCAACATACTTTAAAAATAACAAGTCTTTCAGTTCCTATGACAAATTTTGAGGGAGATACTTTCATTATTCTCATTTTTCTGATGAGGAAACTGAGACATCAGTTACTTAAGTAACTTGCCAAAGCCACACAGCTCTAAGTGGTAGAATTGGAATAGTCATATTAGCTGACATTGTAGGGGAGGAAAAAGTTTTTTTGATCCTCTTAGATCCTTTCAGACCCTGGCTGGGTCTGAAAACTGAACTGACAAAGGTTAACATGAGAAAAGCATATAAATTTATTTAGTATATGTTTTAAGTGACACAGGAGGCTTCATAAGGAAATGAAGACCCAAATACACAGACATGCATTTTTATGCTAGGTTTGATGAAGAGTGGGCCGTTGTGTAGAAAAAAGATAGGTTAAGGTGATGAGGTAAGTGTAGTAAACTGGGGGAGACTTAGCAAGGCCTGTTAGGATTCTTCTTGGCCTCTCTTAGTCTTTGGAGGTGGAGGATGTTCCTATCTTCTGGGTATAGGGGAGGCACCTCTCACATGAGGGTTTTATGACCTGTCTCAGGGAAGAAGAGCAGAGGGAAAGTCACTGACCTTCCTCTTCTGCTGTTTTCTGAAACTCCTTCAGCTTAAAATAGTCAATATGCCAAGGTGCCATATTTTGGGGTAGTGTGTCCTGAACTCCATCAAAATATAGAAATAAATGCATGAAGTTATTCACTAAAAATGAGAAAGTGTGACAGGTTTACCACATGCTTCCTTTTGTTTTATAGGCAGGTCTAAAGAATAAGGAAAGGAAGGAAAAACAGGAGAAAACAATCTAGTTGGAATCTTCTTTTCTTTATTCCCCCACCACTATGTGTGTGTGTGTGTGTGTATGAATAATGAGTTTCTTTGTCCAGAAATAACTACACTTCCTTAACCTGCACATGATGTGAGAGGGAAGCTTTAAAGAAAAAGAAATCATACCGTGAGACACAAAAATCTCTGCACGCATAAGCTGAAAGATTCCAATAATGACAATTATATACCAAAATAAATATGGCAGCCCTACTTCCCACTGGTATTATCTTCTAGCATTTTCTTCGGATCCGAATGCATTTATGGTGTGAACATATTCAGCTTTCTTCTCATTTTTTTGCCTTATATGGTCAATTGCAAAGCTGACCACAAATTCTTTCTCTTCCTGCATCCATGCCTTTTTTTGCAGTGACACTTTGCATCTTCTCTCAAGGAAAGGGGAGTTTATTTCTCTGTTTTTTTTGAATCGAGATTTAGACCTGTGACAGGCGTTGGCCAATGAGAAATTAGAAAGCCTGATAGAAACTGAGGTGTAATAAGTGCTTGAGCACTGGGGCTCTTCCCAGCTTGCTATTCTTAGGAATTCTGACTACCGCCACCTGAATTAATCTCAACTAGCCTGCGGAGGATGAGTGACACACGGTCCAGCCACTTCCATTGACCCTGAAGCAGGTATTCACCACCAGGCATGTGAATGAGGCCATCAACCACCAACTGATCCTAAACAAATGGGTGAACTCTACCAACACCTTACCGAGCAGAGAGGAGTAATCCTAAAGCCCAGCAAAAGTGCCAACTTATATTGTAGTGAGAAAAGATTGTTAGTTTCAGCCACTAATTTTGGGATCGTTTGTTACACAGCAAAACTAGGTGCTCTAACTTGAAAGCAAATATTATCTGATTCATCTTCACAGAGAATAAAAGCCTCAGGTAAGATGCATGTAAGGAAGGGAAGTCTTATCTATTTCTGGAGCAGATGCATAATTAGCGGCCTGAGGACAAAGTCAAAGTTCTGATGAAAATGCTGAAAACAGACAAAATATGATTCAAAGCCTTCTCTAAGTCTTGATAGTACTCCCACTTTCCCACTAACCTCAAGGGAAAAATCATCCAATGCGTTTACAGCTGGGACAAGACTTACTGTAGCCAAATATGTTTCATTTTTACTCCATTCAGCCTTTCTCTAGGCTTTCCCATGCTTAAGAGCCCTCAGAGACAGAGCATGTAATGACTCTCTGCTTTACCAGCTCAAGGGCATTTCAGTGCTGTGGGTCAGTCTTAATTCTCTTCGAATGTGTCTAATTTCATTGCAAAAGTAATGTATCTGGCTAATAAGACTTAGGCTCCTTGGCTGTGTTTCCTTTCTTTCGCACCCTAGAGCACTTGCCACTACACAGCACCTTTCATTTCCAAAGGATGCCTGAGCACTTCATAAACTTAGCCAGTGGACTTATAAACTTTATGGCCAACGAATCAGTCCACCACTGAAAGGTAACCTGCTTCTGGTGTGAAAAGTAGCAATTGTTTACACATGGTTAACCTGAAGGCATAAGGAGGCCAAGCATTTGGTTTCAAACCCTAAGATGCCTTAGAGCAGGTCCTGGTAGGATTTCCCTTCCTTTATTAAGTTCTCTTCTGCACTGGTTTAGTTGACTGAGCCCAAAGGAAGTGAAACCAATGAGTGAACTGAACCCATGACCCTAAGCACCTGGTGAGAATTGGTCTCTGTGTAATGACCTGAGACAAAACTCCCAACTCTACATGTAGGGGAGGTCAACAAGAAAAAAATCTCATTTGTAAAGCTCTTTTTAATTGTTAAAGGAAACTTATTCATACATTGTCATTTGCCCATTTTTCTGTCCCTTTCACATAGAACTTCACATTTATTGTCTTGTGTTTTATTTGTTGAACTAAAATTTGCTTTGCTCCATTTAAGGCAGGATCTTTGAACGAGCCATGCTGTAACTCCCTTATACTCTATCAAAATGATTACGTAGAAAAGGAAGCACTCTCTGTCCACCTCTCAGGTCAGGTCAGCACTATGTACCATCTCCTCCCAAAAGTTTGAGAAAGATTTGCTAATCATGATGCTGAGTTCAGGACATTTACTGGACTACTGTTATGAGTGGCAGTGTGACTGTGGGTTAAATAGGGGCTCTGTTTCTCTCTTCATTCACTCCATGCAAAGGAAGCAATAACTCTTGAAGCCCAGGCATCTTGTTTTCTTCACTATCTCTATGTTCGCAATATGCTGGCCATTGCTTCATATAGTTTGCACCACTGTGACCAGCCAGTAATTCTTAAGATTTGGGATGAGAGGTGAGAAGCGGAGGGACTCAGTTTTCTCAAGACTCTTTGCTGGTAGGTCATAGGCAATTGAATTGATCAAAATGTACTCATATTTTCCATTGGCTATTGACCAATGTGTATTTACTTCTCTTGATGGCCTCAAGATCTCAAGGAAAAGAGATGTTTGGCAGGGATTGGTTTTGGTCATTACTGAGGCAATTGGTGAAACCTGAATGGGATCTGAGGATTCAAAGGTAGAAATGCATTAATGTCAATTTCCTTATCATGATAGATATCTTGTGATTATTAAGAGAATGTTCTTGTTTGTATAAAATACCCTAAAATACTCAGGGGCATTGGGACATCAGGTTAGCAATTACTCTCAAAACAGTTCAGGGGAAAAAAAATCTTTGTACTGTACTTGCCAAAATAAACAAATAAACAGAGTCTCTTAAAGTTGTGATTTCAGACTAATTGGCCATGGTGTTTGTCTAGTTAAGTAGAGAACAGAGAAATTCAGCCAGAAATGTTGATGAGACAAAAGGAAGAGTCAAGAAGGACCTTACAGGTCAAAGTCAGAGTTTTCATAGATGCGAGAGCAGTGCAGGATTTTAATTAGCTCAAAGCCAGTGATCATTCCTGCCCAAGTTTCAGAAAGTGCATTAATGGAGGAGACACTACTCTGCTGGTGCCCTGCCATCTGCTGAGTCCCCAGCAGCCTGTCAATAGCCACATCTCCATTTATATGCCTGAAGACTACTTAGTGATCAAGTATACTCTACCTGATACACAGGTTTAATTAAGTCTCATGGGACCAACCTTTGACCACTGACTGATGGAAATTAGTGTATAAATACCTCAGTTCTCTTGCTCTGTAGATGGGATAACTCTTGACTTGCATGCAAAGAGGCTCCCAGAGTTCCCTATTGGGACTGAGTTCAAGGTGCTTACAGTGGTAACTTAACTTTATAATATGCCCTTCTAGGTTGCCTTGCCTTCCATGAATCATTCCAACCTCACTTCCTGTGATCACCTCCCAAATAAACTATGTACATTCATATCCTAGTCTCAATGTCTCTTTTCAGGGAACTCAAACTAAGACCCATGTTTAGCTTAATTACTATTGGCAGAGCTCAGACTAAATCTAGATGTGCGTCCACATAAAGTTAAAACATTGTTTTAAGTACCAATTTCTCATCTCATTTTGAATCAGAATGTTTTTGTCAATCTGGGTTAAAACTAAAAAATACATTTCATGATGATGAGTTATTGGTTCTTTTAAACATGATCGAAACCACACAAATAACAGGACTCCTCTCCTGTTTGGACTCCTCTCTCTATTCCAGAGCTTCATTATTGTATACTCACCTATTGCAATGGGTGAGTGACACCACTTGCTAAAGGCAAAGGAAAGAGTTGAAGAAAACAATACAAAGACAAGGTGAAAATTGAAAGTCAGAGTAAAAAATACAAGTTAACCCAATAACTTAGAGGAATAAGGACTTTCTCCATAGATTTACTCTGAAGTTAATGTTTCCTGTAAGAAAATACACACACACATTTACTTCAGTGTTCCAAGGAAATAAGTGACGGTTTTTGGGTCTTCATGCATTTTCAATGTGGCTGGCTTTGTCACTGGGATTGAACAAATGAGAATCAGTGGAGGAGAAAAGAATATAGAGCTAAGGCAATGGGCAAGTAGAAACTGTTCTATTATGCGCTGTCAGGCTCGAGTGTGAATAGGGCTGCACCTGGAGGAAGAGAAAAAAGGAAGCATTCATCCATCTCTCCTCACATGGGAAGCCAGATAGGGCAAGAGGGCTGTCCTGTCAAGAGAATGATTCAGGAGTCCTTTCTCACTGAAGATTAATCATACCAAAGGGCAGGGGTAAAGAATACCCTGCTCTATTTGCTTCCCAATCTCTCCCCTCTGCCTAGGTCCCAAATGACTCTATTTTCATATGTCGAGATATTGGTGAAGCAGAGCTGCTGAAAGGTCTGAGACATCTGGGAGATGAATCACTCCATGCAGAAATAGAACAATTAGCTGCGTTTAGTCCAGCACAAAGGCCTTGAGAGGTGTCTAATTGAGTGGCCCGCAACAGAGCCAGGAAACAATGTGGATTTGAAAAGAATCCCACAATTAATTTCTGCATTGACCTAATGGGTAATAATTTGTTAATGTGTACAGAGCCCAGAGTGGGCCTTTTCCATGATGTTCATGGATTTAAAGTGCATGGCACTCTCCTGTGTTTGTACATTGCTTGGATGAGTGCTTAAAAAATAAAGGATGTAGTTAAATGCAAGGCTTTTTTTTTTTTTTTGTAGCCCATTATTAAATCTGTGACCATTTAAACATAAAATGAGACATTCTGGCATGGTTTAGGCCACACATTTCTCCAGAACATCAGGTTTAGAATTAGACATTGGCAGTCAAATGATTTTGAACCGTTAGGACATTTTACAAAAATCACATTGCCTTTGGACAATTTTAGAAATCGAAAGAAGGTAAAAGTGTTAAAAAAAAAAAAGACCCAACATATTTTTATCGAAAAAGTGGAAACAGATTATATCATACACTCTTTTTTCCAAGGAAAAAAACTTACTTCCTTATAGATGCTAAAAATATATTAACTACACATGCTTATATGTGATTGTGCTCTAGACTCCCTTTCCCCTGGTTCCCAGAGAATTAGTAGTGTTTTTGTTAATTTTGATATTTTAAAGAAGAAATTATAGTTATTTTCCTAAGTGAAGCAATTGAAGGAATCTAAGGAGGCTTGACCCTTTAGAATAATAATAATTTATCACTGTAATTAAACTTGGATTTTAATAATAATGAATTAGACTCTAGATATGAGTTATGCTTAGATTTTATCTCTACTTTTTTCACTGATATTTTTCAATTCCCAAGCAAGTAGACTGTGTGAAGACAAACACTTATTTAACCACTTGGCATCAAAGTTCTTTGCGTGAAAAAGTAAGGGAGTAGAAGTATTCATAGGAGCCCTTCCTGCCCTGATTTCAATGATGTCATATCTTTTAGAGTATTCACAAAGATAACAATTAAATTATTGGTGTGAAAAGATCAAATTCACTAACCTAACCACAAATCTCCCCTTCTTTTTCATGCCTGCCAGGGAGGCAGGTTTTCTTCAGAACTGTGTATTTGTGGTTCTCCAACGCGCCAGGCTCTATGGCATGGCAGGTAGCAAAGGGGAAAGTGATGTGGGGTTTAACGGTGTTGGAGATCTTATCACTTTAGCAGGGGCCAGTTCTGTAGGGGAACAATCTGACCAGTGTATGATAGAAGAAAACAAGAGCTGCATGCTTAAATGAGAAAGACATCTCTTCTGTTAGGAAACAGAGTATTACAGAAAGACAGAGATGGGCAAGAGAGAAAATGACCTGAGAATGGGTGTATGGTCCATGTGTCTCTTCTGGCTCACCAGTGTACCTCAGTGGACCCAGCAAAATGTCTGGGACATTGGGGGCACTTAGTAAATACAAGATAAAGGAATATGGGCTTCTGTGTCAACACAGTCACTTGATCTAAAGCGGAACTGAGTCTGAAATGGTACAAAGGGATGAAATAAATGTGTCATACAGCTTGGAAGAGTTGTATATGAGTTGCCACTGCTAACTCAGAGTTTACAGTTATATGCACAGTCTTTCAAGGTCTTCCTGTGTGTCCAATGATACCAGTCAAATAACTGGTCATTTCGGGCAACAAGACAAATTGGCTGGTTTACTTCATCAGCTGGTCAGCTCAGACCTGGTCACTGGTCACTAAGCTGGTTTTGAGTGCACACAGATTAGCAATCCCAAAGATTTACTGGAGTAGGTTTTCATTACTTTCAAAAGTAATGAAAGTACAGTTCTACAGAACTAATTTTTCATTACATGTTTGATCAATTGTACCATAACCTTGCAGTGCTGATGGATAAAAAAGTTCAAACTATTAGCAAAGAGAATAGCTGCTTCTACAGACAGAATACCTAACAGTCCCATGAAATGTTCATTAGCTTTTTTTTAGTGAGATAAAGTATGAAAAGCCTGTTAGTGTTCATCTTAGTTGCTCAGTAATCAATATTATAGTCTTAAATAAAAATCTCTAAAAGAGATCTTTAGTGGGATGCTGGTGTAGCTTAGTTAGGTAAGTGTCTGACTGTTGATTTTGGCTCAGGTCATGATCTCAGGCTCATGGGATTGAGCCCCATGTCAGGCTCCACACTGAGAGTGGAGCCTGCTTCAGATTCTCTCTCTCCATCTCCCTGCGCCCCTTCCCCCTACTCACGTTCTCTATCTCTCTCTCTAAAAAAATAAAAAATAAAAAAATGAAAGAGACCTTTGGAGCCAAAAATTCTGCATATTTTAAAAAGTTAATTCCCTTAAATAAAATGGAGAGAAAATGTCACCCTTGTTGGAATTGATAGACCAACTGACTAATAGATACCGTGTGAAAATTCTTATGTTGATACAGAAATTCATTCTAGGCATATCCTTAATAGATCTTCATGTGACAGCATAAAATAGCTTCCAACATTTACTCCTGATACTACTAATTCATCCTTAGTCCCTTGACCCTAATTTAGCAGATTTCCTCCCAATTTCTAAAGAATTGTGTTTGAGCTTTGAAATTGAAGCCAAATGACCAGCCCTTATGGGAATTGTTCCCCTTAGTATCAGAGCGTCTTTATAACATCTTCTCACAGTTGTTAGTAAACTAAACACTCCCACATCCTTTTCATCAGAGACACCCCCTGCCTCTATTTCTGATTCCCATATGTCCTTTCAATGGAGAAACCCACAGTTGTGCTTCTGGGTACTCACATTGCTCTTGGTTAGGCTTATTATTTATTTATATTTGTCTCTGAAAATCAGATGGTTGATTCAGTAAGTTCACAGGCCAGCACACTTTGACCCTGGGAGGTAGTTTCTTTACTTGAAATATAGGTACATCCAAGTCAGGTAGAGGGAACTGACAAACTAAGTCACTGGATAAGGACTGTTTCTGGAATGTCCAAGAAGAACATAAGAAAACTGGTGTGTGGTTTGCTTGGTTATTGCTGTGCTGTTCAAGAAAGGCTACCTCTATGAGACAAGACATAAAATTCAACAGATTTCCTCATGAAGATAAATATTAAATCTCATTTTGAACCATGAAATGGTAGACATGCAGATATCCAATTTATTGATCATACATACAATAATGGTTTACTCCAAGGTTGCCTAATATGGTTATATTGTTCTATGAAGAAGCCATTCCATGTTACTCTTCCTTAGGTACAGAAATATACACCCTTAGTTTACCCAATAATGATTTGGCCTATAACTGATGAAGTCAGCCCAGCCTTGGGATCCATGTGAAATGTCAGTGGAAAGTGAGGAAAGAAGGAAAGTAGAATCTTTATTGTTTCTGCAAATTGGTCCAACTTGAATATGGAAGATTTCAAAGGGGCAGATGAGGATTTTTTTCTTTAGTTTCAATTTCCAGTTCTTTGATTTGTTCCCCAATTATTACACATTGAAGATGCCCTACAAGAGTCTATCCTGTGCCACTGTCTCCGTCTTTACTCCTTCTTGTAAGTAATCCTTTGTTTTCTAAATGGAACAAGGTGTGGGGGCAACAGGAAACAAGATTCATGTGCTTTGTGATTTAAATCATATGCTCTTTTCTCAGAATCAAATTCAAACAGGTGCATGCTGCTTCAGACCTCACTTTCCTCCTGGTATGAAGTCTTCTTTCCAATTTCTTGCTACCCACTTTTTAATGGGTGACACAGTTACTTCAGGATCAACAGGGTTAAATCTCGACTCATTAACTCTCTCCTGAAAGCATTTATTTTCTCATTAAGCAAGTGTTTATTGCATGTACCACATCCAAATTCCCAGCTTTGTTGTAAGAAATGCTGTTGGTCTTCTGATGTCCTTCCCCCCCCCCCCCCCCGCCCCGGACTCTGCCATTTCAGAATGCATATCTGAATATCAAATACTTGTCTCTGCATGGCTTTGCCTGAAAGCTTTTTTCTAGCCACCAGAGCCATCTCTGCTGGTGCACAAGGAAAGGCAGAAATGCCATGGAATTAACACTGTCTGCAGAAGCAACCCTCAAGGAATTACTGAAGGTAATTACTTCAGTCCCTTCACTTCTCAGGAGCAATATACTTGAGGAACACTGTTTCTCAGAGATCCCCAGTGAGATTAGGCTCTAGTTGACCAGAGCAGTTTGGCAATTCACCCTATAATGGCTTTTCCTTCTTCCCAGTCTCACTTCCCCACAACATCATTACTGTTTCTGGATCACTTTTTAAGTAAACACTTGCAATTGAATTCTTAGTTGGGAGTCTACTTCTGAGAGAAACCAAGATCAAACATGCCATTAATGTCATTTGCAATCAGGCCCTAGTCTTCTCAGTCATTTTCAAAGGCCACATGCTCTGAGAAGTGTCTCACTAACTTTTTCATCAAGAATGTATACTCACAGAGAACTCTGTGATTTTCACAATATTTAATCATGTATACATCTGTTTCCCCCAGAAGACTGAATCAGTGTCTAACATATAAATGTACTACTGTTTCTTCAGAAATCAAACAGTGAAAATGGAGGAGGTACCACTCACTATTACCCTAGTGACCCACTAGCAGAAATGTTTGCTTCTTGTTCCTGTCACTTTATGCTCCCCTGGCCTGGAGGTTTCCGTTTCAAAGGGAGAAAATCTTCCACCAGGAGACACAATGATTCTACTGAGCTGGAGGTGAAGACTGGCCATGTTGGATTCTTCAAGCCTCTGAATCAACAGGCAAAAAAGGGGGTTCCTGTGCTGGCTGGGTGAATGATCCAGATCACAATGGGAGACTGGACTACTACTACATAATGGAGAGCCCTTAGGGTAACTCTTAATATTACCATGCCCCTGTGATTCAGTTCAACGGAAAAGTACAACGTCCCAATCTAGGCAGGAGTCCCAATGGCCCAGACCCTTTAGGAATGAAGGTTTTTGTCACCATACCAGGTAAAGGACGGTGATCAGCTGAGGTGCTTGCTGAAGACAAAGGGAATACAGAATTGATAGTGGAAGAAGGTAGCTAGTAAATACTAGCTATGACCTTGTGACCAATTACAGTAATGAGGACAATAATTGTCATCAGTATGTCCTCCTTTTTTGTTATAAATATATTTGTGTGTCTGAATATAAGAGAACAATATCTTTGTTTCCTTCTGTCTCTTATTCCCTTGTGTAACATAACACGTATTGACTTTATATCATAGTATTTAAATATTATTAGTTTATTAAATATTATTTTATTCATTTGTTAAATATTATTAGTTTTACATCATAGTATTTAAGTCATGAGGACTTTACTTCACCTAGTGGGGAAGGGGTTGGTGTGTTTTCAGTTGTACCTAGAATAGTTGAATCATGTTAGGCCAAATTAGGGCCTTGTTTTTGTCTTTATTTGGAGATTACGTATGGTTTAAAGAGATGTGTATAGGGATGGACTTGTAATGTTTAATCTTATGTACTTATTTGACTGAGTCATGAGGTGCTCAAACATTTAATCAAAACCTTTCTGGGTGTGTCTGTGGGGGTGTTTCTGGATGAGATAACATTTGAGTCAGTAAATTGAGTAAAGCAGACTACCCTCCCTAATGTATCTGGGCCTCTTCCAATCAGCTGAAAGACTGATTAAAATAAAAACACTGACCCTTCCATGAGTAAGAGGGAACACTTCCTGCCTGATTGCCTTCAAGCTGGGACATTGTTTTGTTTTGTTTCCCTGCCTTTAGACTTGAACTAAACATTGGTTCTTCCTGGGTCTCAAGCCTGCTGGCATTTGGACTGGAATTACACCATCAGCTCTCCTGCTTCTCAACCGTTCGGACTTGGTCTGGAACTACACCATCAGCTCTTTTAGGTGTCTGGCTTGCAACTGCAGATCTTGGGGCTTATCAGCCTCTGTAATCATGTGTGCTAATGCCTTCATATTTTAAAAATTAATACATATAAATTATATATGTGAAATGCTATTGGTTCTGTTTCTCTGGAGAACTCTAATACAGATGTCAAAATTATGTTTGAAATTGAATTAGATGGAATTAAGTATTTTAGTTGGGATTTTTGTAGAAAAGATTCTATGGAGTTGTGAAGTGTTTGAGGGCTTTCCTTTTGGAATTTCCATTAAGTAAGCTGATTTGAGTAGTAATTTGGTACCTCTACATGTCCAGGAATTTGAGATAAAATTTCAAGGCTGCACTTGGCCTGTCTGGGAAGCCTGGGACTTGAACATGCTTTAAGAACAGGGATGAAGATATGGGTAGAGAAATATCATACAACAAATACATGAGTGCCAACTTTGTGTTAGATTCTGAAGAGTCCACAATGGGGAAAAATGGCCTCATGGAGCATGCTACCTGGTGACAAAGACATTCTCAATACAAGTGCTCAAGTAAATTCATAATCACAAATTCTGGTGCTTTTTTCAGGGATGTAATAAATTCTCCAAGAGTATGTCTAATAGAGAAGCTTAATCTCATCTGAGGAACCAGAGGAAGCTTCTACTATACATAGAGTAAAATCTGAAGAATGAGGACCAGGTAACCAAGAGGAGGTGAAGGAGGATTATTCTAGAGCAAGAGAAAGTTTGTGGAAAGGCCCTGAATCAAAGTTAGAGGACAAAATGTTCATTTAGCCAACTTAAAGATGGGTAACTAGAACCTACAGAGTGAACTCCTGAGAACTATTCTTCCCAGATTTCCTTGCCAAATGGCTTTTGGCTATTATGTCCAATAGGATGAAAGAGCAAGTGAATGGAGGGCAGAAGAAAGGAGCAAACCAGTGTGATTTCTCCCTTTACTTCTATCTACCTTGACTACATCTCTGTCAGTAGCTGTGTACCCTCTATGGCTCCAGCTCTCGTCTGACAGCCCCTCAGCCCATGGTCCCAAAAGGTATGATAAGCTTATCTTCTACCAGGTGGTCAGGATACTCTTGTCTTTTACCTTAACCCTTGAGTTCCTGAAACACAGTCTGTGTGTTGAAATTTCGTCCTTAACTGTGGTCATGTCTTCCTGCTTTTGCTGATCTTTTGGAGAACTTAGCTCCCCTTTTGGCTTCTTAAACCTTCTGCTCCCAGGGTAATCAAACACCTGTCTTAAAATCTCCCTGTTGAAAATACCTAGAGTAGTTTCTCTTACTCAATAGAAGGCTTGATCAATACACATAGCAAATAAGAAATCGAATCAAGTTTTGATCCCAGGCTGGCTCCACAGGCATATATTTTTTTAAGATTTTATTTATTTATTTGAGAAAGAGAGAGAGAGAGCTAGCACAAGTAGGGGTAGGGACAGAGGGAGAGGGAGAAGCAGAGAGAAGTAGACTCCCTGCTGAGCGGGGAGCCCGATGTGGGGCTCTATCCCAGGACCCCGGGATCATGACCTGAGCAGAAGGCAGACACTTAACCAACTGAGCCACCCAGGTGCCTCTTACACAGGTATTTTTTTTTTTTTTGTAATACAATAAACTCTAATAATTCTCACATTGGTTTATAAAATGTAAAAGAACATAGTTAAATGAACAAGAATTGAAAGCGCATGATGGATGCATCCCTCATAGCATTTATTTATTTATTTATTTATTTATTTATTTTTGCAATTTTTTTTATTATGTTGTTAATCACCATACATTACATCATTAGTTTTTTTAAAATTTTTTTATTGTTATGTTAATCACCATATATTACATAATTTGTTTTGGTGTAGTGGTCCATGATTTATTGTTTGCGTATAACACCCAGTGCTCCATTCAGTATGTGCCCTCTTTAATACCCATCATCAGGCTAACCCATCCCTCCACCCCCCTCCCTTCTAGAACCCTCGGTTTGTTTCTCAGAGTCCGTAGTCTCTCATGGTTCATCTCCCCCTCCAATTTCCCCCCCTTCATTTTTCCCTTCCTGCTATCTTCTTTCTTTTTAACATATAATGTATTATTTGTTTCAGAGATACAGGTCTGTGATTCAACAGTCTTGCACAATTCACAGCGCTCACCATAGCACATACACTCCCCAATGCCTATTACCCAGCAACCCCATCCCTCCCATCCCCCACCACTCCAGCAACCCTCAGTTTATTTCCTGAGATTAAGAATTCCACAGGTGTATTTTTAACTACTATTTTATAGTATCAAATATCAAATTGCCAAATAAATAATTGCCTGGCTAGAAACTAAAATTGGCCAACAAAGTTGATATCTGATTCTGTAAAACTTACTGTAAAATGGATTTGGGATTATAATATACACACATAACTGCACAAAAAATACATAAATATATTTTACATATATCCTAATTATATCTGATTATTGAAACATCAGGACTCAGTAAACTCAGTTTTAAATGTGAAGCAATTATCTAAATGTTTATTCAGTGCTTATGACATACTAGAGATTATTCTAGGTATTGGGGATGCAGTGGGGAGAAAAAACTTCAAAGAATATACTTTTTAATAGTAAAAGATAAACAGACACATAAATGAATATATGAGAAAATTAGATTGAAATCACTTATATGAAAAGAAAAAGCCAGGTAATAGGATAGAGAGTGGTTATAATATGATATTTAAATTACATTAAAAAATAAAAATAAATAAAATTGCATTTAAGAATACAATTGTTATAAGGAACACAATGCCTTTCCCACTGGATAATGAATGACATTTAACTTTCAGAACAACAACTGTTTTAGGAAGCCTATTTATTAGTTGCATTTTTGATTTACATAGTCCTGAATACAAAGGTGTCTATATATACTTATGAGTGTATATGCATACAATAATGGATGTATACATAATTTATACAAGTGGTTGAACATTACTTGTATACATAGTCTATATAATTGCTCAACTGTTTATTTTCACAAGTGGTTGTATCATTTATACAAGTATTTGTGAACCCCAAGAAAAACCATACTTCCGTTTTTTAAGTGTCTTTATCAGCAAAACCTGGAAATACCACCAGGTGGTGATGTTTCTTCTAAAAGAAGAAATTTCTGACATTTCCTGTTTTGTTTTGTTTTGTTTTATTTTTTTAAGATACAAATTCATTCAAATTTAATGATGTCCTTGTCTGCTAATTCTAACACTTGGATCAGTTCAGGGTTGGTTTGGCATCATTTATTTTTTTCCCCATTGGCTGTATCTTCCTTGTTCTTTGCATGCCTGCTAAGAGTTGATTGGATATCACACATTGTGAATTTTATCTTATTGAGGGCTGAACAATAATAATAACAATTTCGTATTTCTCTACTCTTGAATTTTGTTTAGGGATAATGACTTGGAAACAGTTTAATCTTTCTGTCTTGTTTCTCAGATTTGCTAGGTGAGACTGGCACCATGTGCAACCTAGGGCTAATTATTCGCCATTACTGAGGCAAGATCTTCCTGTGTACACCACGCATTGCCCCATGAATCTTGAGGTTTTCTACTCTGGCTAATGGGAACGGGCAGTATTTCAGGTTCCTGTGAGTCCAGTTACACAGTGTCAAGTAGTTTCCTCATACACATGAACTGATCAGTACACAAGGGGACCATCCACAGACCTCCGGGGCTCTCTCTCTCTGTGCAACTTTCCTCTCTGGTTCTTTGTCCTGTCAATTTTAGCTCCTTGTCCTCTGCAGACTCTCAGCAATGTCTCCTCACAGTAAAGAGTCTGCTGGGCTCTTCCTGAGCACCCTTCACTGTGCTGTGGCCTGGGAACTATCTGGAGTAATGGAAAGGCTCATCTAATTTTTTTTTACCAGCTCTCAGACATCACTGATGTTGTCTCATGTCCAGAGTCTTGAAAACTGGTGTCTCATATATTTTGCCTATTTTTCTCTTGTTCTAGACAGGAGGGTAAACATCGTGTTTACTCTGTTATTCCATCTTGGCCAGAAGTGGAAGTCATTTCCTTTCTTTTTAACCAATATTTCTGACAACTTCTTTTGTTGTATTGTTCTTGATATTCATTCATTCAAAATTTATTGAGCAATTGCTATGAATCACAGTAATGCTAAGGATATCAATTTGACCCCCTAACTCAACAAATTAAGCCCAGAAATTAGACACAATAATAAGGAGGTAGATTCCCTCCATGATCTAGTTCTACTTTTTTACTATTCCAAGTGATTATAAAAAATCTGAATATTTTATGTTGACAAAAGTGAGTGATATGCAACTACTGAGTATTATAGACAGAGCTTCTCAAAATTTAACATGTACAAGAATCATTTTTTTTGTTAAAATGCAAATTCCCATTCAAGAGATCTAGGGTAAAGTGAGTTATGTTTCATTTGTAATAAACAACCAGAGGATGCAGCTATTTTTAAGTGATATATTTGGTTTTGTGAATAAGAGTCACCTGTGGACTGAATATAAAATTTTAGTTGGGAATGAAGATGACCCAGATTATAAGAGACATTAAATCTGGGGGATTGTAAATCCATGGTAGAGTAAACTGTAAGGCAAGGTCTATGTATTGTCTGTCCATGTATTTCAAGATCCTGACACAATGTGCTGGCTTATAAAACTTTTCAATAAATTTTTGCTGAAATGAACTAAGTAGAACACTAGGGTAGTAAAATTTCCTTGGAGAAGTTTAATCCCATGATTTTTAATTTTGGGGGTCATATCTCCCCTCGTAAAAAATCTGTAGACAGCATATGTGGAGAAGCACCAAATTTTTATCCAAATGAATGCATGTGTGCACTCCTAGAGTCCTTTCACGGGCCATCTAGGATTTTTAAACCTTTTAATTTTTATACACACTGACACTGTTAATGAACAGAAATTTTAAATTCTTGACCCAAATCCCAGGGCTGATCATTGGCAGAACTTTTATTATCTCCTGAGTCTGTTAATTTTCAATGATTTTTCCCCCTCTTCCATTAAGCTACACATTTTTTTCTAAAAGGAATACATTTTCCATTCCCAACAAAGAGGATGGACTCCATTGCATAAAACTAAATGAGCTGACCACTGGGAGTTGTAATTTTGTCCTGGGTTTACTGGCCTGGGAATCTTCAGTGTAAGCATGTGTTGTTCCCTAGGGGCAATTGCTTAAGTGCAACCAGGACCACCTGTTGCTAAATGCTTCCTTGAGCAGCTCTAAGTACCAAAGGGGATGTGAATGTTAATGTGACGTTGTCTCCAGCCAAAGTAAGGTAAGGAGTTTATGCTTTTATCCAAATGACTTTAACATAGATTTTTGCATCCTGAGTTATCAAAAGAATTGGCACCACTCTCTCTCTCTCTCTCTCTCACTCCCAAGTGGGTGTTATACAGTTATAGCAATTGCCCATGGGCCATAAAAAATGGACACTAGATAATGTGGACCATGGGCATGCTTGAACAACAGACACATAACAATGGTTTGAAATCTGACGTAAATGGACTTGCTGAGATTCGGTAATGATTGGCCAGCAGCACTGAAAATAAAACAAAGTTAAAACCAAATACCCATATAGGTCCCAACAATGTAAGAGGCAACCCAAGGAAGAACCCTAGGCAGTCCGCGTTCTTGTGTGTGGCAGGGGGAGATAATGTTCCAGAATTTTTCCCAACAACAAAATACAGGAAGGATATCTCTGAGAGTAGTTTTGGTTAACATGTGAGAGGCTAGGTCACTGTGCTAACAATTAGGAACAAAAAACACAGTGCCCTGGAGCACAAGTGAATATGAGACCATCTAGAAACAGAAAGCGTCCATGTTCCATGTTCTTACATTGCTTCCATGTTGATCTCTTCAGTGTCTTTTGAAAGGTAACATCTGGTTCGGTACCACCAAGGCATATAGGCTCTCAAAAATCTGTTGCTTTTTAATTAAAATGTTGATTTGATTCTCCCTCATTTATCTGAGAGCTTCCCAGTTTAATCTATTGATTGGTTTAAGCTTTTCCTGCTGGTCTTGAACTGGGTCATCGGGATAACTCTTAACATTTAACTAGAGTCATTAAAAGTAAATAGACATTTGAGAATAGTGTAATTGGTTGTGAAGGCATTTCCAAGGTGGAGAGGCCAAAGGTGGCAAAGTCAATTCGTGTGGGCATGTTGTCTTTGAGACCTGACTTACTCAGCAGTTCTCCAACACGACTAAAGACTTCCTATAGCTTCAGGCACTAATTTGTCCTAGGACTGTTGTAAGACTTTGGCTAAAGAAAACCAGAAACCTATGAAAACATGGCTTACTAATAACACATCCCAGCTGTTCGCTCCCTGTTAAAAAGTAGAGAATGATGTGTTTTGGAACAGCTTAAGTACTCTGCTAGGTATGTTTTTAGGACTGTACCGAGTCTTAACAGCATGAATCCTGTTCATTTAAATTGGGGTTGTGTAGTTGAAACTTGTCTCAGACCTCAGCTTTTTTGCTGTTGATATGTCATGTTCAGTATATCAGTAACTCAAGTAGGAAGGCATCTTTATGCCTCCTGTTAGACTTCTTTGAAGACAAGTTATCACTCCTCTCTGTCTTACCTGGAGCAATAATCCTCAAATTGTTGCATGCATAAGAGCATGTATAAGAATCACCTAAAACACTTGTTAAATCGCAGATCACTTGGATGCCATCTAAGAGACTGATTCTGTTGATCTGGAGTAGAACTTAAAAATCTGTATTTTTAATGAACTCCTTGCTGCCAATTCTGGGGCTATACTGTGGGTAGCACTGCCTTGGAGCCCTGGTCCACAGCCCTATCCAACTCAAAGGCCTTTATTTATATCAGAGATTTCATAACATAGCATTTACTATACTAAAATTAAATTCATAGATAATATAAACCTCTCACACACTTATTTTAAGTCAATATAAAGCTCTAAATATATTGTAAAAGTACATTGTAAAAGAGATTAAGAGGAAAATAATTTATGATAAAATAAGTATTTCAACATGTAAATGCTTAGGCATAACTACATTATAAGATATAATTAAATTGTCAATGTTTATACTCCTTCAAGGGTCACCTTGAATGTCAGCTAAAATGCAGGTGTGTTATGTTGCCACTCAACTATGATGAGTGGTGTTGCCTTCTGTGAGGTGATTCTCTGAAATACTAAACAATTCTTGATAAAGTGCCAAAGAAAACAAAGGGCGCATTCCCTCAATGTGTATGGTAGTTACAATTAAAACAGTGTAAAAAAGATATTTTGTATTTATATATAGAATGGAGTTAAATTTTAGGTTTAGGTACTTATAAACACACTTTTCATGCACATAAATGTCAGATGGGACCTGAGACATTTCTTTTTTCTTCCTCGTGCGAGACTATCCAACATATTGCAGGGCATCTACAATTCCAGGTCCCCACCCACTAAATACCACGCCAAACATTGTGACAACCTCCAAATTCCCCCAGTAACTAAGGACACATCTGAAATAGGATATCAAACACAATGCCTTGAAAATAGCAAGAAACTGATCATTTTTTAAAGAATTAAAGAGAGATACTCTTCCATGTGAAAGGGGGATTGGTTACTGGATACTTTATTTTTAGACATACTGTATCGAGGGATTTATTTTTCAAAAAAATAAAAACTCAACAACAATGATCAATTACAGTTTTCTTTACACTGTCTTTTCTAGTTATTTTTACCTAGAATGGGTATGAGACATCTTCACCACCGTGCATTTACGTCATTATTTCAATCAGCTTGTAAATCAGCTGACAAAAGAGCAGCCTTTGGGTCATATTTGGCAACTGAGGTGGAAAAATGTCATGAATCCAATTGCATGCAGCTGGGGTCTTTACCTGGAGTGACAATGTGCCCCACTCTGCCCTGGACAGTTCTGGTTTACACCTGTGGTGCTGGTGTAATTATAAATAATTATATTCATTCTCAAAAGGATCCCTATTTGGACAATAAATTATACTGTCACCCTAGTTATACCTCACTAACAATTCCAGGTGCTAAAGAGCTTATATTACTGCAACTTTTTTCTGTGCTGTAAAACAGGGCTGGACAATCCTTGGTGTTCTGAGGTTTTGGTCCCATGTCCTAGATGAGAGTAATTTACTATAAACTGAGTAGGGTAGGATATTTTCATTACCAACCATCCTGAAGTACAACACTCGATGATTCCTTATGTTCTTTCTGTATTTCTGTGAGTTTCTCTTATTCTGACTGTATACAGTACTATCTCACTCAGAACAATGAATGCACGCCATCTTCTTCCTCTGAAATTTTATGGCTAAGCTTACATTCACTAAATGAAATGAAGCGAGTATGGATTTTCTTTATTCCAAAGCTTTGAGAATGGCAATCCATATCCAAACTGTAGAATCTAACTTAATCTCGGACGGAAACTAGGATCCTAATCTGCCCATTTAGTGGTTTCAACATCAGTCTTATGGCCCTAAGCCTTGTTTCTGGGGTGAGCCTGGGAACCCACAAATTTCCTAAGTACAACCTTTCTCTGATTGCTTGGATCCTATAACTAAATATCTGCCTTTCCTGAGTCTGCTCCAACTGTTCTTACTGAATCTCAGACTCTTTGGTGAAAGCTCAAATACCCTGTACTTTCTTTTCTACTTTCCCCTTGGATATGGTCCTTATTCTTGTCCCCAAAGCCTCCCCCGCCCCCAGTCTCTGGCAGAGTCTCCTGCCTAATTCTAGGTAGTTATTTCAGTAAAAGTAGCTGTCAGTAAAAAAAAAAAAAAAAAAAAAAAATGAACCAACCGGAAGCAATTGCCCTAGGTTCAAATAAATTTACAGAACTATGATCTTGGGTCAGCTCCTCTATTCTCTTAACCTCTTTTTTTTCCTTAAAGTAACCCACAGATATTTCTTACTCCCTAAGATGAGAATCAAATGATACAATATTTGCAAGATGCCTAGAATTCAGTGGTGTTCAATAGAGCAGATTCTGGAATAGAAGCTCTATATAAGAGTAACAGGAGCCAAAAAATACCTCTGACACAAATAAGAACTGAATTTGAGTCCCAATCTATCTACCTTAAAGGCCATAATCAGAACTTGAATCCTTTGGAACCTGGGAGTCATGGCATTTAACAATTGGTTTGCCTTTCCAGTTGTCAGGTATCATGAAGATGGAGGAGTCCAATAAACGTTTACAATGTTATAATTCTTGAAGATGACATGAAATAGCATAAGAAGTCTGACGCTGTATATCCAAAAGAAGGAATACAGGGCAGATACAGAAAAAAAAAGAACAAAAACTAATTGGTACCCTTAGATTGTCACATCCTAAATTTCATTAAAACTCAAATCTCCTAAACAGGGAGGAAAAAAACCCTGGTTGACATAGTTAGCATGGGAAGCATGGCACAACCTCATCTTTCCAGATAGCATCCTGTTTCTGCTTCCTCCCTTAGACATATTTAATGTTCCATGGGTGTGGCGAATAGCAAATGCTCATCAGGAGCAGAAATATTCGTATCAGTACGAGCAGTTAATTCGTTAATGATGGGGCCATTCTCTAGGTTCAAATTTTAGGGCAATCCTTACTATAGAGCTGGAACTGAGAAGAGTTTCACAGCATTACTCAAAAAAACTTTGTTTTCTGTATACAAGCCCTGAGTGCAACACATCCCAAATAACAAGACACTCTAGATCATTGCTGTCCAACAGAAATTTCTGCAGTGACAAAAATGTTGCCTGTCTGCGCTTTCCAATATGGTAGCCACTAGCCACTTGTGGCTGTTGAGCACTTGAAATGTGGTTAATGTGGCTGAGGACCTGAATTTTTCATTTTAAGTAAATTTTAATTTAAATAGTTCCATATGACTAGTGACTATGATATTGACTACCACAGTTGTAGAGGAATCATCTTTAGTAGCAGATACTTATTAACAACGTCCATCCTTCCTGCCCTGCATATTTATTAGGTTGCATATTATACTTTTATTATGATCCTTTCCTTGTTTTTCCCCTTCAAAGCTGCTACAGTCATTCATTTTAACCAGGTTTCTCCTGCATAAAATTTTTGGAGTGATTAAGCAGCACAAAATGGAATTTACCTTTGATCCTTTATAGCAGCTGCAAGATTAGTGCCTTTTGGAGAAAAAAATCCCAACTGATGACCTATTTGCTCTAGTCTTCCCTTGGTCATTTCAACAAGAACTGTGGATTCCTGATATACTGGCACACCAAAGGGATGAAAACACTGTGTCCAGGGGCTTCCTGCCAGGGTTATGTGCAGGTCACTGTGACCCAGCCAAAAAGCTACAGATACCATGGTGGGTAACCTGGATCCTGATTGAAGACATAGTTTAAAAAATTAGCTAGTCTTTTTAGAATAGATATTTGGGGGGCGGGGCTCAGTGATGAATGTTTATGTTTTTTGAGCCATACAAATAACAAATTGATTTCCTTAACTTTAATAAAGACATTCCTTTGCTAGACCAGTGAAAACCTCAGTCCTCCGGAAGGTCCTGCCAATGGTAACAAATATCCCTTGATCCCAACATATGGATAAATCCCATTTAAAGCCTTTTGCTAAAAACCAAGAATAGCTTACCTGTTTAAAGAACAAGATGGTTCTATTGTAGTCAAAATGATTCTTAAATAATTCATCTACTTATTTTGGTAGTTATTTGTGCTTTCTCTCTAAATCTCTTACATGATACATTACTGTAACAATATTTGCAATGTTTATGAAGGGAAAAGCCACTGAATCTGCAGGTTTATTTAATTGAATGCAAACTGGTTAAGAACTTCAGAGGAAAGGATATTATTGAAGATGAGATGTAGAATATTTCAAATAGAATAAAGTAAAATAAAATAAATTATAGCACCCTTATCCCTATACCAAACTTGTAACCGGGTTAACATTGTATATTCTATATTCCCTTTGGTTTGCTACAAAGCAATCAAATACAGTGAAATATCAAGGAGATTTCTTTTAAGAGGGTAACTGGGATCTGTATTATAGTATTTAGTAACTACTTCAGCTATGTGGGAACTCTCTTTTTCTCTCTCTGCTAAGAGAACCTGAAAGTTGGTTGTATATTATGTCTTATGTAGCAATTATATTTCAGTTACTAGGCTGGACATTCCCAAACTCTGAGGTCACTGTCGTAGGTTAGACTGTTATTCGGCAAATATTTACTCCCTCACCCATTTCCATGGGAGAACGTACTGCCCCACTCCATCGATTTGGGGCTTGCCTGGCCATTGCCAGTGGAATGTGTGTGAAAGTACTGTTGTACCAGTTCTGAGCCTGAGTGTTCAGAAACATCACGTTTCCACTTGTGACCTCCACCTTGAGAAAAACATGTGTCAGGTGGCCAGAATGAGGTATGCTGAAGACACCTGCACCCAACTTACAGAGTGAAACAGCCCCCCACCTCCCCGGCTGAGCCCAGATCCACTGAACCACACTGGGCCTGCCATTCTGGGAATGTGAGAATATATTTATTGTCCTATGCCACTGAGATTGGCTGTTTCTTATGGCAACAACTGCCTGCTACACTCAGGGTAAGTCACTTTGTAAAACAAAATAAGGCCTTTCTATAGTCTATGCCTTGCTCCAGCCTCTGTCTTCTTCACTTTGATCTTCTTGTACCTGTAATCTCCTCTTCCGAAGTTGCTAAAGAGTAGCGAAGGATGTTCTAGATGCTTGCAACTCAACATACATCCTCGCTCTGGCACTTTTACCATCACCTTGGTGCGTGTTCAAAATGCAAACCCTCAGGCCCCACTCCAGACGAACTGAATCATTATCTCTGGGGACAAGGCCCAGAAATCTGTGTTTTAACAAGTTTTCCGGGAAATGCTCCCCACACATTAAGGTGGTCACCATTTGTCCAGGACCGTTTCGGTTTTAGCACTGAAAGTCACTCTTTCTGAGATATCCCTCAGAAGATTGGTCAATGGGAGAATCAATGTAGTACCCTACAGTGATGAGATTTCTGCGGTACTGGGAAGGCACTCTTCTCCCCATGGCTATTTCTGAAAATACTTCTGAAATACTGTTAATACTTCATGTCTTTGGCAATGGCCAGAGATTTCCCTTGCTAAGCTGTAAATCTTCACAGAAAGGTGATTCATGGAGGTTTTCCAAGAGGAGTGTATTGCTTCAAGATAAAGCACAGCTTTCTCAGATGGAAGGGAGCAAGGATTCGTAAGCTCCTCACTGATGCTCTGTGTCTAAAGTATAAATGAAGGAGATTTGTCTAAAGTATAAATGAAGGAGATTTTCAGATTCTTATGTGCCAGTCTTTTCACTGAACATGGGATTAGAAGTTAGAGACAGCAGGGTTAGACAAGGGGCAAGAAAAAACACTAACTGTATATTTCTAAGACTTAACGGTTCTACTAGAACACTAATTTTTCCAACATGACTTCCCTCTCCCTTCTTCAGAGACAGAATGGGGCCCCTTTTAGCCCAATGTCCTTAGGCAGGAGTAGAATTAACTTACTCATGTTCTACTGAACACTGGGCGTGTAATTCCCTGTACAGGTTAAGCTGGAGTGCCTTGTGATTTCTGGGTTCTCTGTTCGAGTCAACTTCTCTTAGCCTGAGTTGGAGCCCATCAGTCTGTGGGGCCCAGAGCAACTTAACCATCTTTGGACAGAATCCATCCAAGAGTTCACCCAGTGCCCTGAAGTCCTGCACATGTGCAGGAGCCACAGGAAGCCCCTTGGATCAAAGAGAGCCGAGAGAGCCTCGACGGGGCTGCAGGAACATCGTGTAATTTACCCAAACCATCTGCGAGTGACATAAATACCAGCCGCTCAGAACACCTGCACCAGATGACTCAGCACCAAGTTGGGAAGCCAGCAGGGGGTTGAAATAAAAGAAAACAAAAACTTCAGTGACTGGAGCAAAACAAATCATCACATTTTGGCACCAGCTGCACTGGAAAGAAAAAAAAAATGAACGAAAGAAAATGAGTTGGCAATTTTTAGTCAACTTCCAGTCAGAGAGGTCTGCCAGCTGGATGTGTCGAAGTTTGTGTTGGGGGGGGCGCCAAGGAGGAAGGGGGTTTAAAAGAAAAACAAAGAAATATTAAATCCCAGAGACCTCCAACAATGGTTTCAAGGGCCTGGCTTTCTAGATAAAGAACAGCTGCTGCTGAACTTAAGACACAAAATGTTGATTACGACGTAGAAGGAATAGAGAAAGAGGGGCCCTGTTGATAGAGTGAAGAGGGAGTGAGCAGGTGTGGACTTTGGGCGTGCCATGCCCCCGCAAGCAAGCCCGAGAAGTCCTGATGGGCCACTTCCTCTCACCTGCGTAGGCACTCGTTTATTTAGTCACAGTCCTTCAAAAACTCTCCCAGAAACCCCCCCTGCAGCTTTAGCCACCATGAAGAAGGCCGGCCACACAATTTCAAGACCTGAATATACCATTAGTAGGAAAAGAAAAACCCGATGGCCTTTGAGCGCTTCTAATGAGGCAGTTTCTGGAATTTCAATTACTCTGGGGTGCCTACTCTTTATAGCATTGACCTTGTATTTTCTCTGGTAGAGAGGAGCGATGTGATGAATGGCGGGCACACCACTTTCCGCCTCATCCACCAGATGAATGGCCACAGATACTCTTGGCATCTGAAGTGGTCCAGGTGGTCCCTCTGGCCTGATTCCCTTGGCCAGTTTTCCTCTCTCATCTGGGAATTTTGACCCTCCTGCTTTCCAACTAATTGTCTCATATTATCTCCTTTTTGTTCATGACTGTCCTTTCAGCAAAAGGTTGCAAAATCTCAGGCTGTTGAGACAGAAAGTCTCAATTAACCTCTAACCTTGTTTCAGTGCCCGTGGTGGCTTGGGTTATTCCTTACACCTAATCATGGGCCCATTAACAAGTTGTGTGAAAACTAAACAAAACAAAAACACTGTTTTGACCAGGCTGTAATTGCTGGTAAATGACACTTAACAATGGCTCCCTTGTACTGCTAAATGGACAGTGTGGGCCACTCAGGCACACTGCGAAATCCTGGGCAGTGAGATTTATTTGTGATAAGGGCCTCCCTGTATCTCTTTAAGCACTTCGTCCAGCAACTCCCTTGATGGAAGGGTGGTCATTTTTTTGGATTGCCAGAACTGACAACATGGCACAAAGCATGAAGGACAACTCCCACGGAGGACTACGAGAGCCTTCCTCCCCTCCTGCTGCAAATATAATTAGTTTATGTTAGCTGGAAAAGGTCAGAGGTTGTCAAAGGGTAGCACAGTCTTTGTTTTTAGGCAAGATAGTGGAATAATTGCTTGATGCTCAGATCTGCAGGTGCTGTAAGGAGCTCATTTGGGTTTGGCAGCCTGCAGGGAAAGCTCATTTCCTCTGGAAAACCACGGAATTCCTTGTGACAGAGTCTATTTGCCGTGACAGGAGTGATTATCCATTCATGCCCTCAGGACAATACCTGCCACACTCTGCCTTCACCTTACTCCCATTTTCACACACTCCAGGCGTTGAGCCCCCTTCCTCTCTTTTCTTATGAGAACAGTGGAAGCATGAGCAGACAGACCAACCTGGCTGACTTCGTGTGAGAGAAGATCCTGCGCGTATTAGGACGTAGAGGGAGAGGGGGAAAATAGCTCATGGAGCAGTTTATTCAAGAAAAAGGAGAAATCAAAAGAAAAAAAAAAGGAAAAGAGATCCTCTATCATAAGGCACTAAGTTAAACTAAGTCACAGTTGGTTTTAAGTGGAAGAAGAATGAGTAAAGGAGAAGATTCTTTAAAAAGAGGGCCTTCTTAAAAATGGACCCCGTTTCCCCCCAAGCTCATCACCTTCATTTTGTTTTTCCTGCTTGTCTCAAGAAATAGTAACAGGTTGTAATGAGATACCTAATTAACCTGGATTACAAAATCTTTAAAAACCAAGGAAAGCTCTCTGTATTTACTCTCTGGGGGACTCACTTTTGCTGTGAGGAAATCCTTTTTCAGTAAATCTGGGGATGTTTTACATATAGGACAAGATTATGCTTTCAGCCATCTGTTGAGGAAGCAAAGGAAAGTGACTCTAAAGCCAGATAGTTCGGATTCTCTTGCACCTGCTAGTTGTGTGAACTTGGTTGGACAAGGCATTCAACTTCTTTGTTTGTTATAGGTTAAGTTTCTCCAAAGGTATAATGAGGATAATAATGCCTTATTACATTTCTTGCCCAATTGATCTCAGGTTCAAAAGTGTTGTTTTAATCTTTTTTTAAGATTTATTTATTTGAGAGAGAGAGAGAGTGTGTGTGAGAGAGAGAAGGAGCGGGAGAGGGCAGGAGACGGAGATGTAGACTCCCTGCTGAGCAGGGAGCCCGACTCAGGGCTCGATTTGGGACTCCGGGATCATGACTTGAGGCCTAAGGCAGACGCTTAACCAAATGAGCCACCCAGGCGCCCCCAAAAGTGTGTTTTAGAGTTACCCTTCCCATTCCGACACACAGCTCAATTGTGATAAAGCGAATATGGATTTTGCTTTTAGTCTTTTTTTCAAATCTTTGTTGCTGGTGGCTTAGGCTAACGTCATCTCCGTGGTGGAAAGTCTAGACCCTGGAGTTTCTCTTTGAACCTTCCACTGAGAAACTAAAGACTTTTTTTTTTTTACTTTATTTTTTATTTACTTATTTTATTTTTTTTAGTATTTTTTTATGTTATGTTAATCACCATACATTACATCATTAGTTTTTGATGTAGTGTTCCATGAATCATTGTTTGCACATAACACCCAGTGCTCCATGCAGAATATGCCCTCCCTAACACCCATCACCAGGCTGACCCATCCCCCCACCCCCCACCCCTCCAGAACCCTCAATTATTTTTTAGAGTCCATCGTCTCTCATGGTTTTGATATCTAATGTGCCTGACTCTTGAACAGTCCCCCTAACAAGACTTGTGCTGTTTCTCTTCTACTTTCCAGCTCTTTGCTTTTACCTGGCATCCCTATAAAGGTCCTGAAATTATTTGCTAGCCTGCTATAACTTTGGTCTCTGCATAAATTATTCAGATTCAGAATTTGGATTAAAGCAGAATTTTACATATATATAAATGAGATAATAAGCTCAATACTGAGGGCAGCACCTGAATTAACTACATCTTGACAGTAATACACTTCACATGACTAATTTAGACAGGTTTGTAGCTTTGTGGTGGCACTTAAAAAAATAAAGAACACAAGTCTTTGATGTTTTAGGAGGCTGTGCCTTTAATGTGTTTTGACACCTGTTTTGGGGGTATGCACAAGTAATATGCCTGGAGAAATACTCGCTATGGAGAGTGAGTCAGAAATCTAATTAACTGTGATGAAAAGAGTTTTGAGCCTCTTTATTCTCAGTAAGTTAAAATCCTTGTATCTAGAGAAAAATTTTTAAAAATTAAGAAGGGAAAAGAAAAAAAAGACTAAAGAAGGAAGTAAGCAAGGGAGGGAGGGAGGAAGGAAAAAAAGGTCATCAAAGGAGGGGAGGGATTGATGGGTTATATCCAATTACCAACAAAAATAAATGTGAAGATACTAGAACTCCAGGGAGGAGTTAATGTACCAGGCCCTCATTGTCTGATTGGACATAGTCTTTATGAAGTAACATTCAAGAATGTAGATAAAAAAGAAATGATGGAAACTAATCGTGAGCACCTTAAGGTCTTGGATGGAAAGAAGGTTAGAATGATCACTTACAGGGCTCCTGGGTGGCTCAGTTGGTTAAGCGACTGCCTTCGGCTCAGGTCATGATCCTGGAGTCCCGGGATCGAGTCCCGCATCGGGCTCCCTGCTCAGCGGGGGGTCTGCTTCTCCCTCTGACCCTCCTCCCTCTCGTGCTCTCTGTCTCTCGTTCTCTCTCTCAAATAAATAAATAAAATATTAAAAAAAAAAAAGAATGATCACTTACAGAGTCAGGGACACATGACCTGAGCCTCAGGGGAAAGCTAAGATGTAGGACCTGGGTAGGCAGGGAGAAGATACAGGGCAGCATGGGGAAGAGACGGGCAAGGCCACGCGGTGGTATATGCATTGCACCAATAGTTCCACTTTTCACCCTCTCCTGAATCCACGCCCTTTGTCCTGTAATGTGTAGTGTCCTCCCACTCTGGACAGAGTGTTCTGCTCTATCTCCTGATTCTTGCTTTGGCAAACTTAGCAAACATGGCGTCAACAGAGGCTGTTAAAATATACTAGAACTCCAGAAAAGTCCTTGAACATCTCTTCTACGTTCGTCTTCTACCTTTGCCATGAGAAAACGCTCAGGTTAGCCTGCTAGAGGACAAGACATGCAGGGCACAGCAGAATTGTCCCAGTGTTTCCAGGGGGGTTCCTTCTGGACAAGCTGACAGTAGGTGTATCCCAGACGCAGGAGAGAACCTAGCTAGGATCAGCAGAGCCCCCTAGCTCATCCATAGCACACTGCAAGCATAAGAACAGTTCCATCCAATGCTTCAAGAATTCCCCAGCCAAGCTACAAACTATGATAGAAATACGGTTATATTTTAAGCCAGTAAGTTTTGAGGTGATTTGCTATGTAGCATTATTGTGGCAATAAGGAACTGATACACATGTCATGCTTTAAATCGTGCATTCATTAATATAGGCTCTAATTTGAGGACAGATTCTTCCATTCTTTATGCTGTGGGTATTTGGAAATCATCTTTTGTAGAGGAGTAGTCATTAGTATGAAGAGAAAGGAAGCTCAAAGAGTTATGTTTATTTACACACGAGTAAACAGAATTGAGAAAAATATCATCATCAGTTCATTTATAACTAAAACAGTGTTCCTGAAATAGCTGGAAACTAAGGAAAAATATTGTACTCACTTGAATTCTCTCAACTAAGTGCCTCAAGCAACCACATTTTATGAAATTAAAAAAGACATCTGAGTATTAAAAATTCACTCTTTGGTATTGCACATGTTTTTAGAAAGGCAATTCATATTTATTCTTTTTTAATGTTTTATGAACTTAAATATATCATTTTTGAAAATAATAGAAAACACACCACTCAGGTTACGGAAGAGAAGATTACCAATAACTTTTAAGATTGCCTCTCAGTGACCCTCCCCACATATAATCCCATCTGCCTTTTATTCTCCTCAAAAATGCCCACCAACCTAAATTTTGTGTTCATCTACACTTTTTCTTTAAGATGTTCATTCTTATGACTCTGAAATATTTAGGATCAACTATGATCTTTCTATCTGCAGTGCCGTATTTCTAACTACATACAATTCCATACATGTAGACGTCATGCTCAGTAGCCTGCTGTCACCTCAGAAATAACATGTCTAAAAACAGATTTACCACTGCCCCCAAAAAACAACTTCCTTTCCAAAATGTCTGAGGTCTGCCAATGCCCACACCCTGTCCCACAAGCCAAGGCCAAAGTGGTCATGAGGTTGAATAAGAGAGGAAGCATAGACAGGTTGGCACAAATCCTTCACCACTGCAGAAAAACACTTTGATCCACATATGGCCAATGGGCCACTAGCAACATCTTGAAATCATAAAGGTTACATGTAATTACAAAATTACAGACAGTCCTCGTATTTTCCCACTCACCTGACTGAATAAAGATGTCCTTCAGTAGATGAATGTTTAAATAAACTGTGGTACATCCAGACAATGGAATATTATTCAGCACTAAAAAAAAATGAGCTATCAAATCATGAGAAGACACGGAGGAAACTGAAATGCATATTCCTAAGTGAAAGAAGCCGATATGAAAAGGCTACATACTGTATGGTCCCGGCTACATGATACTCAAGACTTTGGAGGCAATAAAAAGATCAGTGTTTGCCAGGGCTGGGTGAGGGGACAGAGAATAGGAGAATCATGGAAGGCTTTCAGGGCAGTGAAAATATTCTATACGATATAATAATAATGAATGTATATCATTATACATTTGTCCAAACCCACAGAAGGTATAGCACCACGAGTAAACCCTAATGTCAATTTTGGACTTTGGGTGATAATGATGTGTCAATACAGGTTCATTAATTGTAACAAATGTACTACTCTGGTGCAGGATATTGATAATGGAGAAGCTATGCATGTGTCGGGGTGGGGAGTATATGGGAAATCTGTGTACCTTCCTCTCAGTTTTGCTGTGAACCTAAACCTGCTTAAAAAAAAAAATAGTCTATTATGTTATGTTAGTCACCATACAGTACATAATAAAAAAATGCTTTTTTGAATTTAAAAAAAAGAAAATAGCATTCTAGATAATTAATACATGTAATAATTTCACTAATAAATCTGTTTTCCAAAATGAAAAAAAGACATAGTCTATTGTTTTTAAAGTCTATTTAAGGAAAAGCAAAACTGTACAACTAGTTCATTATTTTTTCCATTCTACAAAATGTGTAACTAATTCATTCATCAATTGGTTGACAGAGACCTACCGATAAATAAGACAAGAGATACCACTGCTTTTATGTAGCTTATGTTGTATTATAAGGGATGGATAATGAGCAAATAAGATAATTTGAGAAAATGTTAAATTATCAGAAAGTAATGAAATAGAATAATTAGACAGAGTTGGACTTGATTGGGTATGGAGACGCTACCTGAAATAGGACAGCCAAGGAAGGCTATTTGAAGGGATCACATTTAGACCAAAACTGAATGGGAAGCTGCCATATATAATTATAATGAAAATCATCGCTGAAAGGGGCCAGCGGTAAAAAAATAAATAAAATAATAAAAAATATAAAAAATCAAAAAGCACGCATCGACTTATGATGACAATAAGGTTTCCATAAAATTATAAATTTTATTGAGGGTCAGATTATGGAAATACGGGGATGACAGTACTGCTGGCCGGGCTGTGGTGCCACCAAGTCCTGTGTTTTTTTTGTGCTCTTGTGTTTTTGTCCTTTCAATTTTAAAGTAGCTCAAGTTTGGCTTATACAAAGGTTATTTATGTCATAGATATTCAGAGTAGTACTGAGCCATCTAAACTCTCTTGTCTGGTTCTCTGTGATGAACTAACATACATCTAAATAAAATAACTGGTAGGACGCCTGGGTGGCTCAGATGGTTAAGCATCTGCCTTCGGCTCAGGTCATGATCCCAGGGTCCTGGGATCGAGTCCCGCATCGGGCTCCCTGCTAGGCAGGGAGCCTGCTTCTCCCTCAGCCTCTCTCTCTCTCTCTGTCTGTCTCTCATGAATAAATAAATAAATAAAATCTTAATAAAATAAAATAACCGGTATATCTATAATAGCTTTTTATTTGTATTTACTTTTGGATTGTAAGTTTCAGAAACCAAAGAGAAACTGCCTGAAGTATAAAATGGGAAAATGAGTCATGTAACAGAAAAGTACAGGGATAGAGTTGATTTAGGCATGGCTGGATCCGGGAGCTCAGCTGAGAATATCAAAGCTCAGTGTCTTGTCATCTTTCAGCTCAGTGCTCCTCTGCATTGGCTTAACTCTAGGGAGATTTCCCCTGCCTACCTGCTTCTCATCCCATGGCTTGAGAACTTTATTTCCCAATGGTTGCAAGAGTGTCTCTGGATTGGGTTTCAGCTGACTGCCAAATCATATGTCCATCATTGAATGTCTTCACTGTGACCAAGGTAATGGAATACCTGGGTTTGACTAGAGTAGAAAAGGGACTTTTCCCACAAGAAAATCAAATTCAGTTACAAAACTGTGGTGAAATCTATTCTGGGCCCGCACAAATAATAGACACCTATTATAGCAACAGTTCTCACAGTGTTGCCCGCACACTAGCAGGGTCAGCACCACCTGTTAGAAATGCAAATTCTTAGGCTCAACCCTAGAGGCTCTGAGTCAGAAACTCTGGGGGCGGACCCAGTAACGCATGCTTTAGCAAGTCACCTAGGTGATTGTGATGTTCACAAAGTTTGAGAATTCCTGCTCTGTACGTCATACTTAGAACAAAATCCTCACATCCTTTCCACAATCTACAAAGTCACTTATATGCACATGATCCTCTTCTACCTCTTAGACCTCATTGGGTGTCATCTCCACCTGGCTCATTTCATCTTCTAATTCTCAACATTCCAAGGAATTGTCATCTTACCGCATTTGCATGTGGTATTCTCTATGCCTTAGAATGTTCCTCGTAGCTAGTTGTTCTCACAATTACAGTAGCCCTTCAAAAGTTGTCTCCCAGAATCATGACCACAATAAGGCATTTCCCTCTCAACCCAAACAACTCTAACACATTTTCATTTCCTCTATTTTATAACCATAATCCAGAATTATCTATTCATTGATTTATATATTTGCTTATTCAGATAGACAAATATTAAGATATATAATTGTTTTTCTGTCCAATATCCTTAGAATGTAAGTGCTGTGTGAGCAGTAGCATTTGACTTGTGACTGCAAAATCCCAGGACATAAAACTGTTCTTGGCATGCAGAAGATGCTCACTAAATATTTATAGAATTATTTAATAAACAAATCATTTAATCCACTATGGTGGTTGCTGCTGCTACGTTGTCACCATCAGACATCAAAGAAGGGAACAGCAGAGTAAAATTATTAAGTATGGTGGGCGGGGCGGGGGGGGGGTCAGGTTATCCCCAAGGGAAGGACCTACAAACACCACAAGCACAGTGCTTAGTAACACAAACTAAGCGGGGCCCAATTTTTCAAATAAAACCATTCTGGCTTTCCAGCCCTGAAGACCACATCCTTTCAGATGCTTGCACTAAGGAAAAAAAAGGGAAGAATTATCCCTTTCAAATAATAGAGTAGAATATTTTAATTTGGGTTTTCCCCTCATTTACAGTACATTTTCATCTTTTATGGGACAACACTAGCCAAGAGACAGGAGGACAGGAGAAAGGCTTATTTTAAACAATGTAAAAATGAGGAATTTGATTCCAAGGTTGGGGTGAGAAGAAAGCTGTATAAGCAGGGAACTAAAACAGGAACTTAGTGATAGAGATAAACATTCCTATGTGGGCAAGAAGAAAAAAGATGTCCAAATAAGTGTTCAGGAATAAAAATGGTAAATTGCCTTAAAATAGTCTGAAAATTCATTTATGCCAAGGGTTCACAAATATTGTGATGACCCTTCCAACTGTGGCATTTTTCTGGGTGTGGTTCCCTATAAATAGATTCAGCAATCCCTAAAGAGTGGTATGAGGGAATCTGTTGGCAGTCGAAATTAATTTCACCATTGGACTATCAGCGTTGACGGTTCTTACATTTCTGATATAACTGAAACGTAGGTGGCTATTGGTTTTTATTGTTCCAAATGCATGTTACAACTTATTCTGTTTAAAAAAATATATTTATTTATTTTGGGGAGGGAGGGGCAGAGGGAGAACGAGAATATCAAGCAGACTTCCCACTGAGCATGGAGCCTGATGTGGGGCTCGATCACATGACCTGAGCCAAAATCAAGAGTCAGATGCTTAACCAACTGAACCACCCAGGCGCCCCTCACAACTTATTCTTGATAGTAATTGGTGATGTGGAGCAAAAAGTTTGATAAAAATTCATCAATAATTTAAAAGTTCCCTTTCCCCAAAAGGTCCAGCATCCTCTAGGGCAAAAAGATTTAGAAGTTTAATATTCAAGTGTTAACTTGAACAGTTACGAATTTTAGCTTGGTGCATTTTTCTTGCATAGGGAGAGAAGCATCAGTTATAATATTTTAAATCTATTATCAGTGGATTTGGAGGACCAAACCCTGAGGCAGATAGGAATATACCATTGTATCTGCTTTACAGGAGAGAAACTGAGTTCATGCAATACTCGGAGTCATTTAGAGCCAATAGCTAAGCTGTGAGTAGAATCAAGGTACCCTGACCCAAGTTTTATTACCCATTATAACAATAAAATGTATAATCCACAAATTAGACCCAAAACAAAACAAAACACCAGCCCAAACGTTGGGTGACAGTGGACTTAACAGCCAGCCAGGGAAAGCCACTTTAGCCAATTTGAAACTGAATTTCATTTACAGCAGAGCAAGGAGGTTAAAAAATATAGGCTCTGGACTAGGACAGCTGATATTTGAATCCTGGTTTGACCATCTGGATAGTTGTTTTGTTTTGTTTTGTTTTGTTTTAAGAGAGGGGTGTAGAGGGGCAGAGGGAGAGGGAGAGAGAGAATCTTAAGCAGGCTCCACGCCCAGCATGGAGCCTGACGTAGGACTCCATCTCATGACCCTGAGATCATGACCTGAGCTGAAATCAAGAGTTGAATGCTCAACCGACTGAGCCACCCAGGCGCCCATCTGGGTAGTTTTTAATCTCTGTGTGATGTTGTCCTCATCTGGAAAATGGGTTAATGAGATAATGTTAAGCATTGAGAAAAATGAGCTTGAAAAAAAATGCTCGAGAAGCATTTTGTTACTCACGTTGGTCTAAAATTTCTATTTTGCTGATTGAGATGAGAATTCGTGTTTTGATAACTTCATTTTGATGTTCTTCCCCAAGGACAGAAATGAATGCCAAGGAAGCTATCCAATAGGTGTAACAGAATGTCTATCCATTGCCTTCACCCAGAATAACAGCTCCAAAATGTCAGTCTTCATTGACCACAAGTGATTGGTACCTTCAGTGATTTCGTTGTGAAGAAAATCTGCAGGGAAGAATCAGTTAAATTTGGATCCTCCAAATAAGCAAAATATTAAATAGTCAAAATTATGAGAACATGTAAGTCTGCCTATAACCAAAGGGGCGACAAACATATGTGCTTGCAAAGAAGTGCTTTCCCTTATTTATAATACATTTTGTCCTTTCTTTCTGCCACATTTAAGAACTCACCCACCATTTCCAAAGGTTTTGTGCATTACTGATTATTTTGAAAGGAATGCCAGGTACACATGTGGGAGACCTTTCTTATAATAAAATTGGATTGGAAAAAGCAAAACTATGAATGTTTAGCAAAAACAAACTTTGAAAGGAAACTCAACTTTTTTTTAATGTTTCCTTGGGCATTTTTCTAAAATCAGCCTCATTTCTACATAATATTTTTCTTGGTTGGGCAAAGGCTGGTTAAAATATTCATTATTTTTTTAATGTACTATGCTGCTATTTGCAGCTTCAGGTAGTTAATATTTGTGTTTAAGCTTTGCAGTTCAAATGGGAAAATCCACCCTAAACAGTATTGCTGAACAGCATGAAGGAATCCTTCGAAACAGGAGGTCCCTTTCCTGAATACCAATCAGTGTGGCTTTCCTCTGTGGCTGGGAGAGGAAGCACTGACCAATGTTTGCACTCCACCATGTCCTGCATGTCACAAGCTTAATTTCTAACACTGGCCGCCTTGTCGACAGAGTTTCCGGATGGCAGAATGAATTGAACCTCTGAGGACCGACGGCGCTGCTATGTCTCCAGATGACGTCAACGTCTTCTGGGACAACAGCATGAAAAGCTGAAATGTAATCAGCAAGAGCCTGGCCCAAGATTACCTCAAAGAGTACGTGCGTGTGTAAATATAACAGGTCAACCCTTTAAGAAGAATCACTGGTGTTTATATGCCAGGCTTGGGTTAAACGCAAGTGTGAGAAGAGAGCAAGAGACCTTTGAATAATGACTAAACAGGCTAAGGAAAGGGTTCTCTTCACATTTGCAAATTTAGATTCAAATGCACATTTGCTAACTTCTACTACAGACCAAGTCTGTATCTCCTATCTCATTTAATACTGATAATAACTTAGAGAAAAACTGTCAGTTGGGAAAATAGAAATGTGGACATTGGTGTTCAGAAAGGCTTAACTATACTTTCTCAAGAGAACATTTATTATTTTTTCAAATATATCAATTGAACACTTAATATGTATCAGAACCTATGCCCCAACCAGAATTATGAACAAGACAGGGCTGGGACATGAACTCAAGTTATGTGCAAAGAATAAATTAAAAAAATATATATATAAATTATATATATATAAATTTTATATATATATATATATATATATATATATATATATATAATTTACTCCTTACAACTTCAGTTAACTCACTGATCTTCTTAGGTTGTTGTATCATGTTATAATCAAGTTATTATCCCAGACACTGTTATCTTTAAATGGATGTATGTGCTATATTTACTTCCATATGTTTTTCTTACATTTTTTCACTTTTCTTTCTCATATGGAGAAGAAAATAAATAGCGAACTTATCTCTGTATAATCCCCATGTGTTAACTCCCCTCCTCTCCACAATGTTTAATTATTGCCCCACAAGGGCTTTGAGATCGTCAATTGTTAGACTGGTTTCTGTCCTTCCCAGAGCAGAAGAGGGCTTACTTTCAGCAGGCACTGAGTTCTGGCCAAGGCACTGAGATGACAGGGCGGGAGAATGAATGTTTCTCTGTGACCTTCTCCTACCTCCTTTCCTTAACGCAATCCCTTTTCCATCTTTATTGTCCTCTGGCCTAGCCTGGAATACCCATGCCCAGTTTGACTAGAATTAATCTAGGTTAAAACTGCCAGGCAACGTTAGCCAATATGGCACCACTACTGGTTCCAAAACTGTGTGTACTCCCTAAAAATAATGTCTTCAGGCCCTTCAGTCTGGCCTAACCTACAATCTAGGTTGCTGCTCTCTCAGGTGTTGGTCATTTTTATCATAGTCCCTGTATTTCAAGGTTGAGAGAAAAACTTGACTTTTTTGCTTCCAACTGCTGTTTCTAGTCCATTCACCTTCCTTCCCAATGACAGTAACAACGGTATCAATCTGATCACAAAATCCAACTCTTGCATCCCATGCTAGTCGGCTCTACTGTGTTTTCCCTCTCTACACTCTCATCTATTAACCTCCTGGTCACCCCCTCTTGTTCATCCAGCGTTACGGACAGCAGGCTAGTATTTTTCTTCCCCTATTACAAGTATGACCCAACACCCACATCCCACTCTTACTTCATATGCTTACCCTTCTCTTTTTTATACTCTTCACCTCACTTCCCCATTCATACCACTATTCCTTAGACCTTGTTATCTCCTGTAAATGCTTTACCTCAAAAATTTAAGCATCTTCTTCCTGATTTGACCTCTTCCTTGTCAAGATTATATTTTAACTATTTTCGTGATGACTTTCTTTGGGCTTCACAATGCCCTCACTTTCCATTTTCCCATACCTTCACATTCCCTGGTAGCCAGTTTATAGTTTAAGATGCTTTACACATCAACATCTGCCTAGCTTGTTTCATAAATGGCCTTGCTTCTCTGTCTTTCTGTATTTTCCTTACACTTTCTGGTAATTCCTACACATAGTTTAACATATTTTTTTGGTGCTCTACCCAAGCATTCAAGTGTTTCTGGAGAAATTCACACAATAGAGCTATTGGATTCTACTACTAAATGATGATAATCATGAATAAACTCTCAATACTATTGGGGACTTGTGGATTCATTGCATTAAGCGTCCTAATGCCTTGCCTTCAACTGTATCCCTCCCCTCCACCCCTTGCATACAACTTTAGAGCATGAAGAGTTTCTCCCACTGAAGAGGAATAGTCACTTTCCCCACTCTTTGATCCTGAACTCAGGCATTTAACTGAGTTTTGCCAATAGAATGTCAGCAGATGTGATGAATGCAGAGGCTTGAAAACATACTTGCATACTATTCGTTTCTGCTCTTGCATCTCTGCCTTGGCCACAAGAACATGCCTGGGCTAGCCTCCTGGAGATGAGAGACACATGGAGAGGAATCATTCCTCCCAGTGACCCAGTGGAAGCCAGCCTAGATCAGTGACAGTCAGCCAATCTGAAAATACATGAGGAAGCTCAGACAGCTACAGAACTACCAGGCTAATCCACAGACTCACAAACTAAATAAAAGCCTATTGTTTTAAGTCACTCACCTTTGGGTTGGTTTGTTACATAGCACTGCTATGGCAATCAATAACTAACACTATTAGCTATGTTTCTCTGATCTGCTTGTGCTCTAATTCCCAAAACAATTTGTTTCTTCTCCTTATTCTCAAAAACTAGGCACATACTTCAGAGAGAATGGAGGGCATCTAATGCTAACTCCTTCAACTTCCTTCTGTAAAATATATAAACGTTCTAACATTTACATCATCCTGCCCTGTGTCTATCCAATCTCAATAGAGAGCTGACCCTTTTGTTGTCCATGGAACCTATATTTTAGATCCAATACCTCCCTATTATTATCTCTTATATCTTATCTCATCCTTTCCTTCTGAACTATCTTTGCTCCTCAATTCATTTCTATCTGGGCTTTAGCCCTTTCCTTCTATGTAAAAATTTTATCTTGGGTCACCAGTGACCCCTAAATTAAAACCTTTTTTTTTTTTTCAATTCTCATCTTAATTTACCTTTTAGAAGCACTCAATACTACAAACCACTTTTTGATTCTTAAAACATTCTCTTGTCTTTATCTCTATAACATGGGCTGTTTTGGTTTCCCTCTTAAATATTTATTTACTTCCATCTTCACTTCAGATTTTATCTCATTTATTGTGCCAAGAAATGTTATTCTTCAAGGTTTTTTCCTAGGCCCTCTTATATTCTACATTAAAACAAAGAGATCCCATCTGGGCCAATGGCTTCAATTTTCACCACACTACAGAGGACTCACAAATGAGTGTCTCTATCATAGATCTCACCTCTCAGCTCCAAACCCATTTATCCAGCTGCCTCTTTGATATACCCATCTGGATATCACTAAGACACCTCAAATTCAGTAGTTTCAAAATAAAGTTCATTATTTTCCCCCTTCCCAAATTGATTCTAGCTTCTGTGTTAACTATCTCAAAGAATGACAACTATCATCCAAATGGCTATGTAAACCAGAAATCTTGGAGTCATCCTTTACAGCCTATCAAATATAGCCAGCTACAAGTCCTATGGATTTTATCTCATGAACAGCAGTCAATGATGGCCATTCTCTCCCCCTCTAGGGCCATCACCTTATTCCAAACTACTAACTTCTCTTGCCTAGATCGCTGCCTCACAGTCGTTCCACTGCCACCAAAGTAGACTCCAAATGTATAAAAATTATCCTCGCTTTCTCTCTTTCATGCTCAGTTATGTTTAAAACATCTAAGTTGTCACTTCACTTGGAATAAACAAAATTATTTTTAAATAATTTTTAAAATATTTATTTATTTATTTGAGAGAGAGAGAGCATGAGCAGGTGGTGGGCGCAGAGGGCTAAGGAGAGAAATCTCAAGCCGACTCCCCACTGAGCACCAAACCCAACATGGGGCTGCATCCCAGGACCCTGAGATCATGACCTGAGCTGATATCAAGAGCCGGATGCTCAACCGACTGAGCTACCTAGATGCCCCAAACATCAAAATTCTTAAATGACCTGCGAGGTGTGATCTGGTCACTACCTATTTTTACAGCCTCATTTCACACATGTACCCCTACTCCACCATTGAGCCACTCTGACCTTTTTTTCAGTTTCTAGAACTTTCCATGCACCTTCTTGCTATAAGACACACCTCCAGATGAGTTGCAGCTGCCAACTCCCCAGGTACTTGCTACTTCTCTGGGCAGGAACATCGCCTCTTATGTACTAAATAGCACCTTCTGAAAGCTGAAGATCACCCATGTGGACTTTTTTATGCTACCTACAGCTGGAACTTCTTCCAACCATATGCTATCCTCTGTCTTATCTTCTTAGTTTCTACAAATCAGCTGGTCTCAGTTTGCCATCAGAAGTACCCTGATTTTGACACACATTCCTAATTGTGAAATATTTCAACTTCACTTGTATTCTTATCTATAAACTTTAGACGATTCTTGCACAAATAAGCATATAGGAGTTTCAAAGAAATCCTTCACACAATCCTTCCTCTCACTCTGGTAAAGTTCTATAATGTCAGGGGCTGTATCTGTCTTATTCACTAATGCATTCCCAGTGCCTAAAGCAGTGTCTGGCAGAAGAAGCATTATAATATAAACATTTGTTGAATGAAGGAGGAAAGAAAGTGGAAAAGGGAAGGAGAGAGGGAAGGGTGAAGGTAAAAGGAGGGAAAGAAGGAAGGAAACCACATGGAATAAATATGATGTTGTTTTTAGGCTCCAGAATCCAATTGTCAACAATCAGGAATTAATCCTGCCCCCTTGTGTTATAATTCATGAAGCAGTCTTTCCATAAAGAAGAGTGATCTGTTCAACTTATAACTCAATTCATAATACTGGAGGTGTATTCTTTGTTTTAAGAAAAATATGGATGTACGTTTTTGGTGCAGCACTGGGAAGATAGAGTCTAAAATGGCCTCATAAATCTCTAGAAAGTGAGTGTGAGTACAAACCTGCAAAGACTCTTCTGGGTTGTGCAACGTACCTCTATAAGCTCTGCATCCAGGTCTGCAACCACTTTGGAATGTAGCTGCTCTGATGGAAATATTTCAGTCCCTATAAGATGAGAGTTTCTCCTTTGACCTTTCCCTCTCCCTCTCCTTCGATCACTTATATCATCTTTATATTCTGCTATGTATTATAGGTACATTTCTGTCTCTTGGCCTGATTCGACAAATATCTAATGTGTTCCCATGTTGTGTTTTTGGTTTTAGTTCACTGTCAACATTCTGAGAGGTAAGGTCTGAAAATCCAGACCAGTTTATTTTGCTTTTTTTTTTTTTCCCATGAGGTTGTTGTTGTTGTTTTGGTTTCCTATAGGGTGATTATTTCCAACTAATGCTTCCTGCATATTCAGTTTCAACAGTTTAACAAATATATACTGTAGTGGGAAGGAAGCAGAGGGAACCCTGTCTGCTAGACCAGAAGCTAAAAGCAAGGCCCCGACGGGAAAAGTCAGGAGGAGGGGGTGGAGGATGTTAACACAAAGGACAGGGACTGCTTGCATCATACTACCCCAGTTCAGAGGCAGTCTGTCCCAGGGTTGTTCAACCAGACATACAGACCAAAAAGAGAGCACGTGAATTTTTACACATTCCCAAATTTTGTCCTCTAGTTTATAATATGAATATATATTTCAAAACAGTATATATACACACACACACGCACATTTTATATAGGATCTGGCAAAACCCCTCCCCCTTTTCTCTAGAGGATCCAGGTAATCTTGACCCAAAAGGGTTTATTTGGATGAAGATGCAATGGTGTGTCACCCCTCCCATACTGTTGACTGGGAGGGGCATGGCTTCAGTCCAACAGGCGTGGTTTCTAACTCTCAACTCTACTACCAGATGTACCTAAAGGAGCTGGGCAGGGCAGGTTATGTAACATCCCTTAAGCCTCTGTCTTCTCATCTCTTAAATTGAGCTAATGATAAATATCAACCTCCTGGAGCTTTTGTGAGAACTAATGCCTGAGGTGCCCAGATAATAGGAGGTTCTTATAGCTGTTGGATTCCTTCCCATCTTTCTTGTGGAACATAAGACTTACAGCATCTTTTAAAGTAGTATTGATTTTTACCATGATTCAGAAAGAGCTGCTTACCTCAACAGAGAAATGTGACCTAGAATATATAATATCTTGATCCTTTTTCTAATGGAAAACTCTGATCCCCAAAATAACCCTTCTACTTATTTTTAAATGTTATTTGCTTGTATTCTATTTAACATCCATAGCCTTTGGGGGGTTGTTTTATCTGAAGGTAGCATAAAAAAACATTATGTTCATTAAAATGTATAAAACTCTATCTTGATTGTAGAATATCTTAGCGTTGTGGCACCTGGGTGGCTCAGTTTGTTAAGTGTCGGATTCTTGATCTCAACTCAGGTCTTGATCTCTTGATGTGCACAATCCTATCAAAGATACTAAGAGGAAGGTTAACACAAAATCCCAGGCTTTCAGAACTTTATTCATTCATTAACACTTACATGTTTAAAGCATTGAATCAGGACTCAGTGGTACATCAGTGACCAAAGCACAACAAGGTCCTTGCTTTCATGAATTTATGATCTAAAGGTGCAGATAGATATTAATCAGGAAATCACACTAATAAATAAATAATTATGAGGCTGTGCCACTGCTGTGTGCTCCACGCTAGGAGGCATGCACAGTGTAAAACTTCAATAGATATTTACTGAATGAATAAATGAACGAATGAATGTTGGTTGGCTGAAATTGAAATAAGCATTCGAAGAGACAGGCGCCTTGATTTAGAGAATGGGGCAAAGGAACTCATCTCGTACTGAGATTTGAAAGATGATTAAAAAATAATCAAGAAAATGCTTCTGGGAATGGGTGTTTCAGAAAGGGGAGTGTATTAGTTAGGCTGCTCCAAAGAATTCTGGGAGCTGGCAATTCTGAAATCTGTAGGGCAGGCTGGCAGGCTGGCAGTTCAGGGAAAAGTTGATGTTTCAGTGTTAAACTGAAATCTACAGACTGAAAACTCAAGGAGGGGTTCTATATTGAAGGCTGGAGGCAGAATTGCTTCTTTTGGGAAACCAGTCTTTACTCTTAAGGTCTTTGATTGAATGAGGTCCACCCACATTACGGAGGGCACTCTGCTTTACTTCAAGTCTTCCAGTTTAAATGTTAATCATATTTGCAAATATCTTCTCAGCAACATCTAGACTGGTCTTTGACCAAACAACTGGACACACAGCCTTGCCAAATTGACACTAAAATTAACCACCACATGATGCAATATGAGCAACGTTAAGAGGAAGCAATGAGACACCGGAGAACTGTAATGTGTCTGGACTTTGGAAAGTGAAGACAAGTATGAAGCTGGAAAGGTGGCCACACAGAGGTTGGAGCTGCTCTGTCCAATAAGATGGCCACTAACCATGTGTGTCTAGTTTGACTTAAATTTAAATTTACATTAATTAAAATGAAATGAAATGAAACCTTCCATTCCTCAGTGGCACTAGTCCTATTTTAAATGCTCAATAGCCAACACAGCTATTGGCTATAGGACAGCACAGATAATAGAACCTTCTCATCTTTACAGAAAATTTTATTGGACAGTGCTGGGCTAGACCACATGGGATTTTGGATCCCGGAAAGTTGAACCTTCATCCTGCATATATTGAGAAACCACTGAAGCATTTTCACAAGGAGGTGATATGAGTGGTTTTGCATTTTAAGATATCACTCTGGCTTCTGTGGAAAATAGATTGGAGGCGGTCCAGACTGACCACAAGGAAATCAGTGAGAAGATGACTGAAATTGTCTGGGAGAGAGATAATTTTAACTTGGACTCAGCAGTTGGCAAGACTGAGAAAGAAAACTCAAAATAGTGGCGGTCTGGGAAGACAGTGGGGAAACAAGTAACAATAGCAGATGACATTTACTCTATGCCAGGCAAGGTTTAAAACTACATAGACATTAGCTCAATCACTCTGGCCACAACTTTATGAAGGAAGTTCTATTATTATCCCTATTTTACAAATGAGAAAACTAAAGTACAGAGAAATTAAGTAACTTGCCCAGTCACAGAGTAAGTGGCTGAGCCAGATTCCAAACCAAGACCTTGACTCTAGGCCCATGAATTCAACCACTACATGATACTGACTTCTGAGAGTATAGATAACTGTCCCTCAGAGGAGAATGGCAGTCTCGTTAAGTAAATGTAAGGCACAATTAGGTTCAGGGATCTCCATGTAAGGTCAGAAATAACTTCAAGATGTTAGCCTTCAAGATGAGCAAGTACAGACAGAGTTCTGACAGGCTGACATGGTGGAAAAGAAAGGTGTTCTAGGTGAAGGAAATGGATGAAGCAAAAACATGGGAATAGTAATGTATGGAGAATATTAAAGATCTAGAAATGTGCCAACTTGGCTAGAACATAGGTAAAAGGAAAGAAATGAGAAAGATTTTTAAAGGGTAGGCTGGGATCAGACAAGTGACAGTCTGGCACTTTATTTTCAACTGATTGATAATCAATTATTTAACTGATAGAGAATGGGGAGTGGCTGAGTATTTCTGAAAGGTTTGTCCTATGTCTGTATCACGATGCATTCCCAGAGTGGAACACAAAATGATTAGAAACTGAAAGAAATTGGTGACAAGATAGGAGGATTGATTCTTCATTAGTCCAGTGAGAAGAAATATGTTCTTGAGTGACGTGGCCAGTAGTGAGAAGGGAGGAGTCCCTTAAATTCAGAGACACGGAAGCAACTGAACTTACAACCACCAACTTGTCTGTGAGGGACGAGTGGGAAAAGCTGACATAGGTTTCGTGATTATTAAATATTAGCAATAAGAAGGAAGAAAACAAATTAAGACAGTAGTTTTAGGTGCATAGCATACTTCAGAGAATTTTTTGGATGGGGAAAATTATAATATTTATCACTTATAATATCTAATTCTAAATCATTTGAACCCAGGAATTTTATAGTAGCCATATATTTTTTAAAAAAATTCTTAGAACCATATTTGTTTAGATTTCAAAATATTTTAAGAAAATAGAATTGTTACGTTTGTGAATCTTTACAGAAAAAGAGAGGGATGATGACCTCCATTTTACAGATGGACCAAATGAAGCATAAAGTTAATGGCTAGCTGATAAACATATATAGAAGCATACACTGTTAAATAGACAACAGTTCTTACATCAGTTCAGGATTTCTCTGTGTTCTGTTACCTAACGTCAATGTCAGAGCAAGTGCTAACCAGTTGTTTTGTATTCAGAGCAGCTCGTGCTGTTTGCTGGGGACTAAAATTTAATGTCTTCTTCCATTCTTCTTCTTTGGTCCTTCTCCTTGTCCTTTTCCTGGTTAAATAATCATCAGTTATGTTTCCCATTTAAATATCTAGGATTAAGGGCAAATATGCATTTGGTATAATTCTTGTACTATGTTTTTTTATAAATGGTAAATGCCTTTGGAACTTTCTATTTTTCTGTTATTTCTCTAGATCAGTAGGACACTGGAGAGTATTTAAGAAAGAATTCCTTCCCAATGAAGTTGCAATCTTCATGGACCATAACAGTTCTTTCGATTATAGGTTTTGTTAAGTAAATACTGAATTATTCTAATTTATTTTTCTAACTTGTTGTGAGACCACCATGGTTTATAAAATAATCATTTATTGTATATACATCATGATCTAGTATTGGATATTCAACAGTGAATGGAACAGACATTGTCCTTCTCTTCATGATATTTATACTCTACTGAGGGATTACTTGATTTTCTAAATAACAACCAATTCTCTAATTCTCCAACACCAATGGGGTACCCAACAATTCAATTCAGTTCAATCTGACACTACCCAGAGTTAAGGCAGATCCCAAGAGTTAAGGGCTCAGGTTCACAAGACTGTCTCCACTTCAGATGCTAACCACAAATGGGGTCCCCAGCCTATCTGCACCTCTGGCCCAGCTAACTACAAGTTGAGTGGATCCCTGAAACTCTCCCTCTCAAGTTCAATAATTCAGTAAAACACCTCACAGAACTCAGGAAAGTGCTTTACTTACCATTACTGTTTTACTATAAAGGATACTACTCAGCAAGAGCCAAATGGAAGAGATGCACACAGCAAGATGGAAGGATGGAGTGGGCATAGCCGGCTTCCAGCATATTGACATGTTCATCAACCTAAAAGCTCCCCAAATCTCATTATTCCAAAAATTTTACTGAAATTTCAGTAATATAGGCACTGCTGATTAAATCATCAGTCACTGATGACTGAATTCCATCTCCAGCACCCTTCCCCTCCCCAGAGATCTGGGGGTGGGCCTGAAAGTTCCATCATTCACAGGCTTTCTGGTGACCACCTTCCATCCTCATGCTAACTAAGAAGCCCTGCTCTGAGTCACCTCATTAATATAAACTCAGGTGTGGTTGAATGGTGCTCATTCAATATGAATAACCAAAGACACTCCTTCACTCAGGACATTCTAGGAGGTTTTAGGAGCTCTGTGCCAGGAATCTGGGGCAAAGACGAAACATATTTTTCATTATACCACAGAGGTACAAGTATGCAGCCAGGAAATTAATGATAAAGATTTGTTCTCTCTGACACCATCCCTAATGAACTTCATTACACACACAGTTGCTATCAGCTCTGCCCACTCTACCTCTCCCTATCCAGGGAGATACCTCTCCCTACCCACCCCAACCCTCGATGGGTCCAGTGTCAGGATCTTAGATAATTATAAGAGTGGATTTCCTATATAGTCCACACTGTATTGTTCAGATATATGTCAGGTCGAGCAAGGAGCCAAAGACACTCTTATATGGGATCCTGAAAAAAAAAAAATGATGGGCCTATGTACAGAGAGATAGCAGGATTTAGAGATCCAACTAAAGATGTTAGATATTTGGGGGAGGGGGACAAACACTCTGAGGCAGGTGCCATTCTAGAAACAGACAGGAGGACAGTAATAATAGAGCAGAATGGTTGACAGATGTGATAAGAGATCAGAATGGTTGATAAAAAGGCTTGTAAACCATGATAATGACTTTGACTTTTATTCTCAATGACATGGGAAATGAGAGGAAAGCACTAAGTAGAAAAGTGGTATGGCTTGTCTTCTCTGTCACCCTGGCTGCTGTGTACAGAATAGGTTTTGAAAGGCATGAGAAAAATCAGGGAGAGGAATTAACCGGAAGCTCCTGACATTAATCTAGCTGGGAGAGATGATGATGATGCCTTGGATTAGCATGGATATATTCTGAAGATAGAGCCTAAGGTATTTGCTGATGGGTTGATAGTGAATGGGAATAGAAAGAGAAGAATCAAGGATAGAAACCGAAGAGTCAAGGATGATTCCTACATTCTGGTCCTAGTTTCACTATTCATAGTAAGTTGAAAATTGCAAACAACCTAAATGACTATTAGCAGGGGAATGAATAACCCAATGGCACATATTTGTATAATATATTATTATCCTAGTGTTAAATGATGGAATTTGATTGCTATGTATAAATTTAAATGAATCTTCGAATAATAATTTTGAATAAAAAATGCAAGGTGGAAAATGACACCCATACCATGATATTTATTAATGGAAAATTTAAAAGATATAAAACTAATATACTTATTATGGAAATATATAGTGAAAATAAAGAAATATGAATAGAAAATGAGAGTTTTCTCAGGGCAGGGAGTCAGGGAGAAAAAGAAGTCACAGGCCTTTTGTTAGCCACTGCTAATTTGTACAGATTTTTAAAATGTAAACCACTTCGGAAGCACACTCAGCCCCACACCAGCATATAACAGCATATATGGCTGGATTCAACCCACCCACCTCCTCAGCTGGACATTCTTGGGTGGCACCTCTGGGAAATAGGAAATGGGGCAGAGGAGGGTTGAGAAAAAGGCCATCTGTGTCTACAATTGCTTTATTTTTCTTAAAATAAAAGAACATGATCTGGAGAAAACATGTCAAATGTTAGTATATGACCACTCTTGGCATTGACTAGATGAGCAATTGCTATCTTGAGCATTGTACATTTTCATATGTTAGAAATACTTTATTTTCGAAAACTTCAAATTTGTTAAGAGCTACCAACTCTTTTTATTAGATCAGTTATGACCTATATTAGTAATAAATTAATGATTATAGTGTTGATCATGATTATTTTTTTCCTGATATTATTTTTTATTTATTTTATTTTATTTTTTGGTGTTTTTTTAAATAATTTATTGTTATGTTAATCACATACATTACATCATTAGTTTTTGACGTGTTCCATTATTCATTGTGCATAACACCCAGTGCTCCACGCAGAACGTGCCCTCTTTAATACCCATCACCAGGCTAACCCATCCCCCTACCCCCTCCCCTCTAGAACCCTCAGTTTGTTTTTCAGAGTCATCGACTCTAATGGTTCGTCTCCCCCTCCAACTTACTCCCCTTCATTCTTCCCCTCCTGCTATCTTCTTCTTCTTTTTTTTTCCTTAACATATATTGCATTATTTGTTTCAGACATACAGATCCGTGATTCATCAGTCTTGTACAATTCACAGTGCTCACCATAGCACATACCGTCCCCAATGTCTATCACCCAGCCACCCAATCCCTCCCTCCCCCCACCACTACAGCAACCCTCAGTTTGTTTTCTGAGATTAAGAATTCCTCATATCAGTGAGGTCATATGATACATGTCTTTCTCGGGGGGGGTGGGTGTAATTGACTTATTTCACTCAGCATAACACTCTCCAGGTCCATCCACGTTGTTGCAAATGGCAAGATCTCAATCCTTTTGATGGCTGCATAATATTCCATTGTGTATATATACCACTTCTTCTTGATCCATTCATCTGTCAATGGACATCTTGGCTCTTTCCACAGTTTGGCTATTGTGGACATTGCTGCTATAAACATTGGGTGCACGTACCCGTTCGGATCCCTACATTTGTATCTTTGGGGTAAATACCCAGTAGTGTAATTCCTGGATCGTAGAGTAGCTCTATTTTCAACTGTTTGAGGAACCTCCATACTGTTTTCCAGAGCGGTTGCACCAGCTTGCATTCCCACAAACAGTGTAGGAGGGTTCCCCTTTCTCCACATCCTCGCCAACATCCATCATTTCCTGACTTGTTAATTTTAGCCATTCTGACGGGTATGAGGTGGTATCTCATTGAGGTTTTGATTTGGATTTCCCTGATGCCGAGCGATGTTGAGCAATTTTTCATGTGCCTCTTGGCCATTTGGATGTCTTCTTTGGAAAAATGTCTGTTCATGTCTTCTGCCCATTTCTTGACTGGATTATTTGTTCTTTGGGTGTTGAGTTTGATAAGTTCTTTATAGATTTTGGATACTAGCCCTTTATCTGATATGTCATTTGCAAATATCTTCTCCCATTCTGTCGGTTGTCTTTTGGTTTTGTGGACTGTTTCTTTTGCTGTGCAAAAGCTTTTTATCTTGATGAAATCCCAATAGTTCATTTTTGCCCTTGCTTCCCTTGCCTTTGGCGATGTCTCTAGGAAAGAAGGTGCTGCAGCTGAGGTCGAAGAGGTTGCTACCTGTGTTCTCCTTTAGGATTTGGATGGACTCCTGTCTCACGTTTAGGTCTTTCAACCATTTGGAGTCTATTTTTGTGTGTGGTGTAAGGAAATGGTCCACTTTCATTCTTCTGCATGTGGCTGTCCAGTTTTCCCAACACCATTTGTTGAAGAGACTGTCTTTTTGCCATTGGACATTCTTTCCTGCTTTGTCAAAGATAAGTTGACCATAGAGTTGAGGGTCCATTTCTGGGCTCTCGATTCTGTTCCATTGATCTATGTGTCTGTTTTTGTGCCAGTACCATACTGTCTTAATGATGACAGCTTTGTAATAGAGGTGGAAGTCCGGAATTGTGATGTCGCCAGCTTTGCTTTTCTTTTTCAAGATTCCTCTGGCTATTCGGGGTCTCTTTGGTTCCAAACAAATTTTAGGATTATTTGTTCCATTTCTTTGAAAAAGGTGGATGGTATTTTCATGGGGATTGCATTGAATGTGTAGATTGCTCTAGGTAGCATTGACATCTTCACAATGTTTGTTCTTCCAATCCATGAGCATGGAACGTTTTTCCATTTCCTTGTGCCTTCTTCAATTTCTTTCATGAGTATTTTATACTTTTCTGAGTACAGATCCTTTGCCTCTTTGGTTAAATTTATTCCTAGGTATCTTATGGTTTTGAGTGCAGTTGTGAATGGGATCGACTCCTTGATTTGTCTCTCTTCTGTCTTGTTGTTGGTGTATAGGAATGCCACTGATTTCTGTGCATTGATTTTATAGCCTGCTACTTGACTGAATTCCTGTATGAGTTCTAGCAGTTTTGGGGTGGAGTCTTTTGGGTTTTCCACATAAAGTATCATATCATCTGCAAAGAGTGAGAGTTTGACTTCTTCTTTGCCGATTTGGATGCCTTTGATTTCTTTTTGCTGTCTGATTGCTGTGGCTAGGACTTCTAATACTATGTTGAATAGCAGTGGTGATAGTGGACATCCCTGCCGCGTTCCTGACCTTAGGGGAAAAGCTCTCAGATTTCCCCATTGAGAATGATATTCGCTGTAGGTTTTTCATAGATGGCTTTTATGATATTGAGGTATGTACCCTCTATCCCTGTACTCTGAAGAGCTTTGATCAAGAAAGGATGCTGTACTTTGTCAAATGCTTTTTCTGCATCTATTGAGAGGATCATATGATTCTTGTTCTTTCTTTTGTTAACGTATTGTATCACGTTGATTGATTTGCGGATGTTGAACCAGCCTTGCAGCCCAGGGATAAATCCCACTTGGTCGTGGTGAATAATCCTTTTAATGTACTGTTGGATCCTATTGGCTAGCATTTTGGTGAGAATTTTTGCATCCATGTTCATCAAGGATATTGGTCTGTAATTCTCCTTTTTGATGCGGTCTTTGTCTGATTTGGGGATCAAGGTAATGGTGGCCTCATAAAATGAGTTTGGAAGTTTTCCTTCCATTTCTATTTTTTGGAACAGTTTCAGGAGAATAGGTATTAATTCTTCTTTAAATGTCTGATAGAATTCCCCTGGGAAGCCATCTGGCCCTGGGCTTTTGTTTGTTAGGAGATTTTTGATGACTGCTTCAATTTCCTTAGTGGTTATAGGTCTGTTCAGGTTTTCTATTTCTTCCTGGTTCAGTTTTGGTAGTTGATACATCTCTAGGAATGCACCCATTTCTTCCAGGTTATCTAATTTGCTGGCATAGAGTTGCTCATAATATGTTCTTATAATTGTTTATATGTCTTTGGTGTTGGTTGTGATCTCCTCTTTCAGTCATGATTTTGTTGATTTTGGTCATTTCTCTTTTCTTTTTAATAAGTCTGGCCAGGGGGTTTTATCAATCTTGTTAATTCTTTCAAAGAACCAGCTCCTAGTTTCGTTGATCTGTTCTACTGTTCTTTTGGTTTCTATTTCATTGATTTCTGCTCTGATCTTTATTATTTCTTTTCTGCTGGGTTTAGGCTTTATTTGCTGTGTTTTCTCTAACTCCTTTAGGTGTAGGGTTAGGTTGTGTATTTGAGACCTTTCTTGTTTCTTGAGAAAGGCTTGTATTGCTATATACTTTCCTCTCAGGACTGCCTTTGCTGTATCCCAAAGATTTTGAAGAGTTGTGTTTTCATTTTCATTGGTTTCCATGAATTTTTTTAATTCTTCTTTAATTTCCTGGTTGACCTATTCTTTCTTTAGTAGGATGCTCTTTAGCCTCCATGTATTTGAGTTCTTTCCAACTTTCCCCTTGTGATTGAGTTCTAGTTTCAAAGCTTTGTGGTCTGAAAATATTCAGGGAATGATCCCAATCTTTTGGTACTGGTTGAGACCTGATTTGTGACCTAGGATGTGATCAATTCTGGAGAATGTTCCATGGGCACTACAGAAGAATGTGTATTCCGTTGCTTTGTGATGGAATGTTCTGAATATGTCTGTAAAGTCCATTTGGTCCAGTGTTTCATTTAAAGTCTTTATTTCCTTGTTGATCTTTTGCTTAGATGATCTGTCTATTTCAGTGAGGGGGGTGTTAAAGTCCCCCACTATTATTCTATTGTTGTCAATGTGTTTCTTTGCTTTTGTTATTAATTGCCTTAGATAACTGGCTGCTCCCATGTTAGGGGCATAGATATTTACAATTGTTAGATCTTCTTGTTGGATAGACCCTTTAAGTAGGATATAGTGTCCTTCCTCTTCTCTTATTACAGTCTTTGTCTTAAAATCTAATTTGTCTGATATAAGGATTGCCACCCCAGCTTTCTTTTGGTGTCCATTAGCATGGTAAATGGTTTTGCACCCCCTCACTTTCAATGTGGGGGTGTCTTTGGGTCTAAAATGAGTCTCTTGCAGACAGCATATTGATAGGTCTTGTTTTTGAATCCAATCTGATAGCCTGTGTCTTTTGATTGGGGCATTGAGCCCATTTACATTCAGGGTAACTATTGAAAGATATGAATTTAGTGCCATTGTATTGCCTTTAAGGTGACTGTGACTGTATATTGTCTCTGTTCCTTTCTGATGTATGCTGCTTTTAGGCTCTCTCTTTGCTTAGAGGACCCCTTTCAATATTTCTCCTAGGGCTGCTTTTGTGTTTGCAAATTCCTTTAGTTCTTGTTTGTCCTGGAAGCTTTTTAATCTCTCCTTCTATTTTCAATGATAGCCTAGCTGGATATAGTATTCTTGGCTGCATATTTTTTCTCGTGCAGTGCTCTGAAGATATCATGCCAGTCTTTTCTGGCCTGCCAGGTCTCTGTGGATAGGTCTGTTGCCAATCTAATGTTTCTACCATTGTAGGTTACATATCTCTTCTCCTGAGCTGCTTACAGGATTTTCTCTTTGTCTTTGAGACTCGTAAGTTTTACTATTAGATGTCGGGGTGTTGATCTATTTTTATTGATTTTGAGAGGGGTTCTCTGTGCCTCCTGGATTTTGCTGCCTGTTTCCTTCCCCACATTAGGGAAGTTCTCTGCTATTATTTGCTCCAATATACCTTCTGCCCCTCTCTCTCTTTCTTCTTCTTCTGGGATCCCAATTATTCTAATGTTGTTTCGTCTTATCGTATCGCTTATCTCTCGAATTCTGCCCTCATGATCTTGTAGTTGTTTCTCTCTTTTTCTCAGCCTCTTTATTTTCCATCATTTGGTCCTCTATATCGCTGATTCTCTCTTCTGCCACCTTTATCCTAGCAGTTAGTGCCCCCATTTTTGATTGCACCTCATTAATAGCCTTTTTGATTTCGACTTGGTTAGATTTTAGTTCTTTTATTTCTCCAGAAAGCGTTTCTCTAATAACTTCCATGCTTTTTTCAAGCCCAGGTAGTATCTTTAACGTCATGATTCTGAACTCTAGGTCCGACATCATACTAATGTCAGTATTGAGTAGGTCCCTGGCAGATGGACTCTCTCTTGTTCTTTTTGCTGAGGTGATTTTTTGCGTCTTTTCATTTTGTCCAGAGGAGAATAGATGACTGAGACAACAGAATGCTGACAGGTTAACAACGTTCCCAGCAAATATACTCTATACAAATCAGAAAAGACCTGAAACTAGGGGACAAGAAAGGGAAAGAAAGAAGAGGGAAAAAAAAGGGAAAAGAAAAAGATAAAAACAAACCAAAACAGAACAAAGGAAAAAAAACAGAATATGATCAAATATGATCAGGCTAGTGCATAGACCAGTGCCACACACTAGCTTTTGGGCATATTTTGGTCTGTTAGAAGAACGTGCCTGCTAAAATTTTTAAGGAAGAAAGACATATATGTACAAAATAAGGGTTGATACAGTGAAGGGATGGAAGATGACTGTAAAGATGAAAATTATAAAAGATTTTATAAAAGGGATTGATAAGATAAGAAGTTGTTTTTTCAAAAGAAAGATGAAGATTTAAAAAGAACAAGAAAAAAGAAAAAAAAGAAAAAAATGGAGAGAATGTGATAAGGCAGGAGAATAGAACAAAGCCATACACTAATGATTTAGGGTATATTTTGATCTGTTAGAAGAAATTGTATCTCAAAATTTTAAAGAGGGAACAACTTATATATATATGCCAAAAATAAGGGTAACTACTATGAAGGGATAAAAATATGACTCTAAAAATGAAAAATAAAAAAATTTTTTTTTTTAAAAAGGGATTGATAAGACGTTGTTTGGAAAAAGGAAAAAGAAAAATTCAAAAAAAAACAGTTAAAAAATTAACTTTGAAAAACTAATGAATCATGGGAAAAAAGCCATGAATCCTATGTGCAGTATTCCCCTAGCGCTGGAGTTCTCCCATTCTCCTTGATCGGTAAACTTGGTCTTGGCTTGCTGGCTGTTCGTGCTGATCTTCTGGGGGAGGGGCCTGTTGCTGTGGTTCCCAAATGTCTTTGCCGGAGGCGGAATTGCCCCGCCCTTGTCGGTCCGGGCTAAGCAAGTTGCTCCGGTTTGCTCTCAGGAGCTTTTGTTCCCTGAAAGCTCTCGGTACGGCTTTGGAGGACCAGGGTGAAAATGGTGGCCTCCCAATCTCCGCCCGGAGGAGCTGAGAACTCGGGGCCCCGCTCCTCAGTGTGCCCCGAGAGAAAAGCAGTCACTCCCATCTCCCTGGTCTCCGGCCGCACTCCGTGCTCACCCGGACTGTGATCGAGCATTTCTATGTCTGGCACCCAACCCCGTGTGGAGTCTCCAAACCCAGCAGATCCCTGCGGTGCGCTTCTGCGCTGCTCCTCCCAGGGGAGGAAGGGGAGTCTCCCCGGCTCTGCCGCTTGTTGGGTCCCTGCTGGAGGAGCAGTAGCCCGACTGGGCCGCAGATCACAGTTTATGGCTACCCCAAGCTGGGAGCCCGCGCCTCGGTTCCGTCTCTGCAGCCGGCTTCCCCGCTCCAATACCTGGGAGCTCTGCCGCACTCAGACAGCCCCGGTCTTTCTGTGACCCCGAGGGTTCTGAGACCACACTGTCCTGCGAGGGTTCCACCCCCCGCTTAGCCACTGGAGCGACGTCCCTCAGCGGAGCTGACTTCTAAAAGTTCCGATTTTGTGCTCCGCTGCTCTATCACTTACCGAAGCGGCCGACGGAGGCCCCCTCCCCCGCCATCTATCCTCCCGAATATCGCCTCGGATTCACTTCTCCGCACGTCCTACCTTCCAGAAAGTGGTCGCTTTTCTGTTCAGAGTGTTGTTACTATTCTTATCTTCGATCTCCTGTTGAGTTCATAGGTGTTCAGAATGGTTTGATCCCTATTCAAGTGAATTCCTGAGACCAGACGAAATCCAGGTCTCCTACTCCTCCCTAAGAGCTACCAACTCTTAAGGACTCAAGTTGATAATGACGACCAACTATGTGTATCACAGCATCAGCTCCTTCACTCATCCTACGAGTTTGACAGACTCCTAGGAATCAGGCTCAGCAACTCAGTTACGAAGGCTTCCTTTCCTCATCTGCAAAATGGGATAATAAACCCTTCTGCCCTGTAAAGTTGCTGAAGACTCATAATCCACCATTATTATTGCCATCAAGATAGTGATGAGTATATACTCACAAAAACGTGACAGAGATAAGATTAGTTCTATTTCCAATGTTAGGAAATGTAATGTCAAAGAAGTTAAGTAACTCAAATACTTTAGTTTTCACAGATGGTAAGAGATGGTTAAGATTCCCATTCAAATCTGTTTGATGCAAAAATGTGTGATTTCACATTAAAACATGACCAGAAGGGCATTAACTGAATGTTCATGCACTAGGTGAAGGACCTTAAGAATCACAAGAAAGAGAAGAATATTGCTCATGAATGTTGTGGTGCATAAGCACAGGAGAGAGTAGCTAATTGCGTAAAGATAAGCTAGCAAATAATTGCCTTCAGTTACAAAAGAAAGGTCACAATCACACAGGTTTAAGTATCAAGATCAGAGTGAAGAAATCGACTCCTCCGGGGGTAAATGTCTGTTTCCCATGAGTGTGCCACGCCAGTATTTTATGAGTTCCTTATCCCTAGATGGGGGAAAAAATGTGATGGACAGAAATAAACTGTCACTGCATTTAGAGTAAGTATTCCAAAGGAAAAAACCAACACCATCATTTGGTTTAAATCTGTAGTTTTAAACATCAAGTTCCGTGATAATCTAAAATTTTTGTCATCTTTACAGTCCCCTCTTAAGACCTTTAGTTGGAATAAGAAAGCCAGCCCTTAAGCTCTTGCCCTTCTGTGTCCTGCAATCCCTGTATTCTACACGGTAAAAGTTTATTGACATTGTGCATGTATTTCCATGAAGGGTTACAAATGCAGCCCAGGAGAAATGAATCTATAATTTCTGTTTAATAATGTTTTGCAGACTGAGAGTGTGTCTTTTAAATATGAGCACCTGTAGATTTCTTGACCAGGTTTTTCTGGGTTTTTTTTTTTTTATACCATGGATCCATACTTATATTTTATCGCATTTTGTAAAACGAATGGACATTTGAAAGCTAACTGAAGATGTTTTAGCCAACAGACACATGAAAAGGTGCTCAACATCATTCATCAAGAGGGAGATACAAATCAAAACCACGAGACATCACCTCACACCTGTCAGAATGGCTAAAATCAAAAACACATGAAACAAGTGTTGATAAGGATGAGGAGAAAAAGGAACCCTCATGCACTGTTGATGGGAAGGCAAACTGGTGCAGCCCCTTTGGAAAAGAGTATGTAAGTTCCTCAAAAAGATAAAAATAGTGCGATTACTGAACCATAGGGTACTACTGAGTATCTATCCAAAAAAAAATATAGAAACACTAATTCAAAGGGATTCAGGCACCCCTATGTTTATGGCAGCATTATTTACAATAGCTAAATTATGGAAGCAGCCCAAGTGTCCATTGAGAGATGAATGGATAAAGAAGATATGGTGTGTGTATACACACACACACACACACACACACACATACACATAATGGAATATTATTCAGCCATAAAAAGAATGAAATCTTGCTATTTGCAGCAACATGGTTGGAGCTAGAGAGTATAATGCTAAGTGAAATAAGTCAGTCAGAGAAAGACAAATACCATGTGATTTCACTCATATGTGGAATTTAAGAAACAAAACAATGAGCACAAGGAAAAAAAGAGAGAGAGAGAAATGAAGAAACAGACTCTTAGCTATAGAGAACAAAGTGATGACTACCAGAGGGGAAAGCATTGAAGGGATGGGGGAAATAGGTGGTGGAGATTAAGCAATGCGCTTGTCATGATGAACACTGAGTAATGCATGTAAATGTTGAATCACTATAATGTACACCTGAAACTAATACAATACTGTTAAATACACTGAAATTAAAACAAAAACTTAATTACAAATAAAAGCAAATAAAAAAAGATGTTTTAAAAAGCAAATCCTCACCACCATCAATAATGTGGCTAATCAATGTGCTGCAAGCCTTAAAAGTACAAAAAGAAGCTTTTTGCCCTAAAATGATTCAGATATTTTTCCCTCCAATTACAATTTTAAAGATTTTGTTTATATATTTATTTTATTTTTTTTAAGATTTTATTTATTTGACAGAGAAAAACACAGTGAGAGAGAGAACACAGCAGGGGGAGTGGGAGAGGGAGAAACAGGCTTCCCACGGAGCAGGGAGCTTGAGGCGGCGCTCGATCCCAGAACCCCGAGATCATGACCCGAGCCAAAGGAAGACGCCCAATAACTGAGCCGCCCAGGTGCCCCTATTTATTTATTTTAGAGAGAGAGAGAGCTGAAAAGGGGCAGAGGGGGAGGGAGAGGGACGACTCCATGTTCAGCACGGAGCCTGACTTGGGGCTCAATCTCACTATCCTGAGATTGTGACCTGAGTTAAAACCAAGAGTCCAACGCTTTGCCAACCAAGCCACCCAGGTGCCCCCAATTATAATTTTAAACACTAAGTTCCATTGTCCAATACTGTAGCTATCACCCACATATAATTATTAAAATTTGAATTAATTAAAGTGAAATAAAATTAAAAACTTAGTTGCTCAATCACATTAGCCATATTTCAAGGGCTCAGCAGCCACATTGGGGATACTGGCTACCATATTGGACAGCAAAAATGATAGAATTTCTTTATAGTATTTCTCTAATTGCAGAACGTTTTACTGGACAGCACTTCTGGAAGGCATATAGCAAAGTACCAGGACTCATTTTCCTCCCTTTCTAAGATGCAAAGTACAGAATGGTCCCTCAAAGATCAGGTTTCAGTTTGCACCCACTATTACCCGTTACAAAGTCTGAGCTTTCATTAGGTAAACAAACAAACAAAAATATATCAGTTTTACAATCTCATTGCCATTCTCCCTTACAAATAAGAAAATATTTTATTTAAAAAATACAACAAACATTTAAAGTGTTTTAAAAATATATCTATCAGAAAAATATATTCATGAATAAGGAAAACTCGGGTTTTTTTTTTCTGTGATTAAATACTTTGAGGTTTGCTATGCTAAAAACATTAAAGTAAAAAGAAAGAAAGACAGCACTATTAATGATTTTTATTAAAAGTTGTATATTTCTTCTAGGATTTCATTTGAACAAGCCAGATGTCTGGGAATGCTGAGCACCAATGAATATGCTAACCAATTCAAAACAACTATAAAATAGAGTAACAGGCCCCAGATGGGACTGCCTGGGTCACTAACACCCAAGTGGTGGCAGTCTCATCTCTTCATTATTCAGCCTCCTCCACTCAGACACAAATATTTTTACACTGAAGAAAAGGACCCAACCCTAAGTAACTTCATAGTAGAAATTTTTCTCCTGGAAAAATTACTTGAGCTAGAAGAATTTCCATCCGGGAGAGGAAATCCATCAGTTGGAAATTCTAACAAGGTTCAAGTAAACACCTAATTTGACATTCAAAAGGAAAATGTTTCGGGGGTCTAGATAGGAAAAGGAAGCTCCTGGCTAAGAAGGAACTGAAACTATTCACACACACAGTACTAATTTTGTCGATGCCAATAACAGTCTAGAGCTATCTCAAAATCTATATGGCTATTCTGGACTTCTGAATTTGATCACCCATCTAAGTTCTTCCATTTATATACCATAATAAATAGCTACTACTACATATTTTTTCTTATGGTAAAATATATATAACGTAAAATTGACCATTTTAACCATTTTCAAGTATATACAGAATGATCGATCATCCACTACCACCACTACCTCTTTAGTTCAAAAATGTCATTATTGCTCTTAGGATAAACTCAAAGTTCACTAGCATTGCCTATGAGGCCCTACATGATGATGTAGCTCTCTGCTCCCCCTTCCCAGACTCACCCCATCTCAATTTCCACTTCTACTTTGGCATTCCATCAACACTGTCCTTCAGTTTTTCTGTTTACTCTTTCCACAGGACCTTCCCACACAACGTTCCCTTTCTGTGGAATGTTCTTCCTTCCTCCTTGCACATAGCTCATTTCTACTCACCATTCAGGTTTCATTTCAAGCAAGACTTCCTCGGACATGTCTTCCCGCATGATCTTCTGACACTAATTTTTGACATTGCAGATGTGCAAATTTACGTATGTTGAGGCGCTTATTTGAAGAATATTTGTCATGCTCATAAGCTGATGATATCACTGTTGGAGCATCCATTTTGTCTTTAGTGCAGGGTTTCATAAGCTTAGGACTATTGACATCTTAGGAAGGATAATTCTTTGTTGTGGGAGGTTGTCCAAAGCTTTGCAGGATGCTTAGCAACTTACTTGATCTCTAACCACTGGATGCTAATAGTACCCCCCTCCTTCCCTCTTTGTAACAACAAAAATTCTTCCAGTCATTGTCAAAAAGCTCCTAATGACAAAATCACCCCCATTTCAGAAACACTGTTCAAGGGCACAGTATAGAACTCAGCACTTAGAATATTTTAAAAAATATATATATATATTATGGGAAATAAACAGAAATCTGCTTGGTTTCTGCCCACCATTGCTACTTTCAAATCTTTATCTGGGCTTCCAGTGCTTAGCAATAAATAGAATGAATCATAACTACAATAGAATTTGAGGGAGGGGGAAAAAAGCTACATAAATTACTTTTCAGATATATGCCCCCGACTGTTAAGCTCTAGTCTCTCACAATATAGGCATCTATAGAAGTTTATTGGGGAACGTGTGTAGGTGAAGAGCAAAACAGAAGCCAATCTCACTGTCTAGCTGTTTCATAGGGAGGCATGCTTGATAGGCAAGCGTGAATATACTGTGGATTATGATCTAGGACAGAGGTCTCATACCTCTGCTGTCATTTTTTTTTTTATATATATATTTACAGGAAAGTTAGCTGCTATTTGGTTAGGTGAAATGACTTCCAATTTAAGCTACTGTCACCTAGAATTTGTATACAAGTGCCAAGTTTGAGGAGAAATCTTAAATCCATTGCTGGTGACCCAGCTCACTGCTGGTGTCCCAAGACACAAAATGGAAAGGGGACTGGGGAAAGGGGTCCATCTAGGTTATTCAGCAGAATAAAAGATTTACTCTTCCCTCCTTGACGAATGGCTCACTATTTCCCTCTTTCAGCTGGGCATTCAACACCCTGACCCATTAAAGTGGACCCAGGAAGCATTCATTTCTCCTCAAGAGCCTTGGTAGACTAGACTTTTCAAAGACTGCCAAAAAGTTGGTTGGGTTTGGAAGGCTCCTTTTTCTTTGTTATGCCTATGGTTTACTGTGAGCCTGTCTCTGTTCCCTCACTTGAGGCAGTGTGTTTGTATGTTTGCGAGTAAAATGTGTGTATATACATTTCGTGGTCTCCTTATTGTTTCTTGGATCTAAACAAGAATTACTGAGTCATCTAATCCCAAAATATTCTCCTCAAATGCAATTTTGGTGGCTTGGAGGAAATATGTTCTTTAAATGTGTATGTATACTTCAGAAATGCCAGCTTCTCTCCAGGCTGTAGCAGGGGAATATTCTTACTCTACTTGCAAAAGCCAAGGATTCAAATCACAGACTGAGCAAGAAAAGGAGTCACTATAAGAAATCTCAAATCAGGGGGCGGAGCAAGATGGCGGAGGAGTAGGAGACCTAGATTTCGTCTGGTCTCAGGAATTCAGCTGAATAGGGATCAAACCATTCTGAACACCTACGAACTCAACAGGAGATCAAAGAGGAGAGTAGCAACAACTCTCTGAACAGAGAAGCGACCACTTACTGGAAGGTGGGACGTGCGGAGAAGTGAATCCGAGGCGATATTCGGGAGGATAGACGGCGGGGGAGGGGCCTCGGCCGGCCGCTTCTGGCAAGTGATAGAGCCGCGGAGCACAAAATCGGACCTTTTAGAAGTCGGCTCCGCTGAGGGACGTCATTCCAGTGGCTAAGCGGGGGTGGAAGCCTCGCGGGACAGTGGGGTCTCAGGACCCTTGGGGTCACAGAAAGACCGGGGCAGCCTGAGTGCGCCAGAGCTCCCAGGTATCGGAGTGGGGAAGCCAGCTGCAGAGACGGAGCTGAGGCGCGGGCTCTCAGCTTGGGGTTGGCATAAACTGTGATCCGTGGCCCAGTCGGGCCACTGCTCCTGCAGCAGGGACCCAACAGGCGGCAGATCCGGGGAGACTCCCCTTCCTTCCCGGGGAGGAGCGGCGCGGGAACACACCACAGGGATCTGCTGGGTTTGGAGACTCCACATGGGGTCGGGTGCCAGAGATACAAACGCTCGGTCACAGGCCGGGTGAGCACGGAGTGCGGCCGGAGACCAGGGATAAGGGAGTGACTGCTTTTCTCTGGGGGCGCACTGAGGAGCGGGGCCCCGAGTTCTCAGCTCCTCCGGGTGGAGATTGGGAGGCCACCATTTTTGTCCTGGTCCTCCAAGGCTGTACGGAGAGCTTGCAGGGAACAAAAGCTCCTGACATCAAACCCGAGCAGCTTGCTTAGCCCGGACCGACAAGGGCGGGGCAATTCAGCCTCCGGCAAAGATATTTGGAAACCACAGCAACAGGCCCCTCCCCCAGAAGATCAGCACGAACAGCCAGCAAGCCAAGACCAAGTTTACCGATCAAGGAGAACGGGAGAACTCCAGCGCTAGGGGAATACTGCACATAGAATTCATGGCTTTTTTTTACCATGATTCATTAGTTCATCAAAGTTAATTTTTGTTAACTGTTTTTTTTTCTTTTTCTTTTTCCCTTTTTCAACCAACATCTTATCAATCTCTTTTAAAAAAAAAAACAAAACATTTTTTATTTTTCATTTTTAGAGTCATATTTTATCCCTTCATAGTAGTTACCCTTATTTTTGGCATACATATATAAGTCGTTCTCTCTTTAAAATTTTGAGATACAGTTTCTTCTAACAGATAAAAATATACCCTAAATCACTAGTGTATGGTACTGTTCTAGTCTCCTGCCTGATCACATTCTCTCCCTTTTTTCTTTTTTTTTTTAAATCTTCTTTCTTTTTTCAAACAACTTCTTATCTTATCAAGTCCTTTTATAAAATCTTTTATAATTTTCATCTTTACCGTCATCTTCTATCCCTTCATTGTATCAATGCTTATTTTGTACATATATGTCTTTCTTCCTTTAAAATTTTAGGAGGCATTTTTTTCTAACAGACCAAAAAACGCCCAAAATCTAGTGTGTGGCACTGATCTATACACTAACCTGATCATATTTGATCACATTCTGCTTTTTTTGTATTGTTCTGTTTTTGTTTTTATCTTTTTTTTCTTTTTTTTTATTCTCTTTCCTTTTTATTTCTTTCCCTTTCTTTTCCCCTGGTTTCAGGTCTTTTCTGATTTGTATACAGTATATTTGCTGGGGACGTTGTTAACCTGTTAGCATTTTGTTGTCTCCTTCATCTATTCTCCTCTGGACAAAATGACAAGACGAAAAAAATCACCTCAGCAAAAAGAACAAGAGGTAGTACCGTCAGCCAGGGACCTACTCAATACGGACATTAGTACGATGTCGGAACTAGAGTTCAGAATCATGACTTTAAAGATACTAGCTGGGCTTGAAAAAAGCGTGGAAGTTATTAGAGAAACCCTTTCTGGAGAAATAAAAGAACTAAAATCTAACCAAGTCGAAATCAAAAGGCTATTGATGAGGTGCAATCAAAAATGGGTGCACTAACTGCTAGGATAAATGAGGCAGAAGAGAGAATCAGTGATATAGAAGACCAAATGATGGAAAGTAAAGAGGCTGAGAAAAAGAGGGAGAAACAACTACAGGATCACGAGGACAGAATTCGAGAGATGAGTGATTCGATAAGACGAAACAACATTAGAATAATTGGGATCCCAGAAGAAGAAGAAAGAGAGAGAGGGGCAGAAGGTATATTGGAGCAAATTATAGCAGAGAACTTCCCTAATGTGAGGAAGAAAACAGGCATCAAAATCCAGGAGGTACAGAGAACCCCTCTCAAAATCAATAAAAATAGGTCAACACCCCGACATCTAATAGTAAAACTTACGAGTCTCAGACACAAAGAGAAAATCCTGAAAGCAGCTCGGGAGAAGAGATATGTAACCTACAATGGTAAAAATATTAGATTGGCAACAGCCTATCCACAGAGACCTGGCAGGCCAGAAAGGACTGGCAAGATATCTTCAGAGCACTAAACGAGAAAAATATGCAGCCAAGAATACTATATCCAGCTAGGCTGTCATTGAAAATAGAAGGAGAGATAAAAAGCTTCCAGGACAAACAAAAACTAAAGGAATTTGCAAACATGAAACCAGCCCTCCAAGAAATATTGAAAGGGGTCCTCTAAGCAAAGAGAGAGCCTAAGAGCAGCAAAGATCAGAAAGGAACACAGACAACATACAGTAACAGTCACCTTACAGGCAATACAATGGCACTAAATTCATAGCTTTCAATAGTTACCCTGAATGTAAATGGGCTCAATGCCCCAATCAAAAGACACAGGCTATCAGATTGGATTAAAAAACAAGACCCATCCATATGCTGTCTGCAAGAGACTCATTTTAGACCCAAAGACACCCCCACATTGAAAGTGAGGGGGTGCAAAACCATTTACCATGCTAATGGACACCAAAAGAAAGCTGGGGTGGCAATCCTTCTATCAGACAAATTAGATTTTAAAACAAAGACTGTAATAAGAGATGAGGAAGGACACTATATCCTACTTAAAGGGTCTATCCAACAAGAAGATCTAACAATTGTAAATATCTATGCCCCGAACATGGGAGCAGCCAATTATATAAGGCAATTAATAACAAAAGCAAAGAAACACATTGACAACAATACAATAATAGTGGGGGACTTTAACACCCCCCTCACTGAAATGGACAGATCATCTAAGCAAAAGATCAACAAGGAAATAAAGACTTTAAATGACACACTGGACCAAATGGACTTCACAGACATATTCAGAACATTCCATCCCAAAGCAACAGAATACACATTCTTCTCTAGTGCCCATGGAACATTCTCCAGAATTGATCACATCCTAGGTCACAAATCAGGTCTCAACCGGTACCAAAAGATTGGGATCATTCCCTGCATATTTTCAGACCACAATGCTTTGAAACTAGAACTCAATTACAAGAGGAAAGTCGGAAAGAACTCAAATACATGGAGGCTAAAGAGCATCCTACTAAAGAATGAATGGGTCAACCAGAAAATTAAAGAAGAATTAAAAAAATTCATGGAAACCAATGAAAATGAAAACACAACTGTTCAAAATCTTTGGGATACAGCAAAGGCAGTCCTGAGAGGAAAGGCTTGTATTGACAAGCCTTTCTCAAGAAACAAGAAAGGTCTCAAATACACAATCTAACCCTACACCTAAAGGAGCTGGAGAAAGAACAGCAAATAAAGCCTAAACCCAGCAGAAAAGAAATAATAAAGATCAGAGCAGAAATCAATGAACTAGAAACCAAAAGAACAGTAGAACAGATCAACAAAACTAGGAGCTGGTTCTTTGAAAGAATGAACAAGATTGATAAACCCCTGGCCAGACAGATCAAAAAGAAAAGAGAAATGACCCAAATCAACAAAATCATGAATGAAAGAGGAGAGATCACAACCAACACCAAAGAAATACAAACAACTATAAGAACATATTACGAGCAACTCTATGCCAGCAAATTAGATAACCTGGAAGAAATGGGTGCATTCCTAGAGATGTATCAACTACCAAAACTGAACCAGGAAGAAATAGAAAACCTGAACAGACCTATAACCACTAAGGAAATTGAAGCAGTCATCAAAAATCTCCTAACAAACAAAAGCCCAGGGCCAGATGGCTTCCCAGGGGAATTCTATCAGACATTTAAAGAAGAATTAATACCTATTCTCCTGAAACTGTTCCAAAAAATAGAAATGGAAGGAAAACTTCCAAACTCATTTTATGAGGCCACCATTACCTTGATCCCAAAACCAGACAAAGATCCCATCAAAAAGGAGAATTACAGACCAATATCCTTGATGAACATGGATGCAAAAATTCTCACCAAAATACTAGCCAATAGGATCCAACAGTATATTAAAAGGTTTATTCACCACGACCAAGTGGGATTTATCCCTGGGCTGCAAGGCTGGTTCAACATCCGCAAATCAATCAACGTGATACAATACGTTAACAAAAGAAAGAACAAGAATCATATGATCCTCTCAATAGATGCAGAAAAAGCATTTGACAAAGTACAGCATCCTTTCTTGATCAAAACTCTTCAGAGTATAGGGATAGAGGGTACATACCTCAATATCATAAAAGCCATCTATGAAAAACCTACACCGAATATCATTCTCAATGGGGAAAAGCTGAGAGCTTTTCCCCTAAGGTCAGGAACGCGGCAGGGATGTCCACTCTCACCACTGCTATTCAACATAGTATTAGAAGCCCTAGCCACAGCAATCAGAGACCAAAAAGAAATCAAAGGCATCCAAATCGGCAAAGAGGAAGTCAAACTCTCACTCTTTGCAGATGATATGATACTTTATGTGGAAAACCCAAAAGACTCCACCCCAAAACTGCTAGAACTCATACAGGAATTCAGTCAAGTAGCAGGCTATAAAATCAATGCACAGAAATCAGTGGCATTCCTATACACCAACAACAAGACAGAAGAGAGACAAATCAAGGAGTCGATCCCATTCACAATTGCCCCCAAAACCATAAGATACCTAGGAATAAATTTAACCAAAGAGGCAAAGGATCTGTACTCAGAAAAGTATAAAATACTCATGAAAGAAATTGAAGAAGGCACAAGGAAATGGAAAAACGTTCCATGCTCATGGATTGGAAGAACAAACATTGTGAAGATGTCAATGCTACCTAGAGCAATCTACACATTCAATGCAATCCCCATCAAAATACCATCCACTTTTTTCAAAGAAATGGAACAAGTAATCCTAAAATTTGTATGGAACCAGAAGAGACCCCGAATAGCCAGAGGAATCTTGAAAAAGAAAAGCAAAGCTGGCGGCATCACAATTCCGGACTTCCAGCTCTATTACAAAGCTGTCATCATCAAGACAGTATGGTACTGGCACAAAAACAGACACATAGATCAATGGTACAGAATCAAGAGCCCAGAAATGGACCCTCAACTCTATGGTCAACTTATTTTTGACAAAGCAGGAAAGAATGTCCAGTGGAAAAAAGATAGTCTCTTCAACAAATGGTGCTGGGAAAATTGGACAGCCACATGCAGAAGAATGAAACTGGACCATTTCCTTACACCACACACAAAAATAGACTCCAAATGGTTGAAAGACCTAAACGTGAGACAGGAGTCCATCCAAATCCTAAAGGAGAACACAGGTAGCAACCTCTTTGACCTCAGCCGCAGCAACTTCTTCCTAGAAATATCACCAAAGGCACAGGAAGCCAGGGCAAAAATGAACTATTGGGATTTCATCAAGATAAAAAGCTTTTGCACAGCAAAAGAAACAGTCCACAAAACCAAAAGACAACCGACAGAATGGGAGAAAATATTTGCAAATGACATATCAGATAAAGGGCTAGTATCCAAAATCTATAAAGAACTTATCAAACTCAATACCCAAAGAACAAATAATCCAATCAAGAAATGGGCAGAAGACATGAACAGACATTTTTCCAAAGAAGACATCCAAATGGCCAAGAGGCACATGAAAAATTGCTCAACATCGCTCGGCATCAGGGAAATCCAAATCAAAACCTCAATGAGATACCACCTCACACCCGTCAGAATGGCTAAAATTAACAAGTCAGGGAACGACAGATGTTGGCGGGGATGTGGAGAAAGGGGAACCCTCCTACACTGTTGGTGGGAATGCAAGCTGGTGCAACCCCTCTGGAAAACAGTGTGGAGGTTCCTCAAACAGTTGAAATTAGAGCTACCATTCGATCCAGCAATTGCACTACTGGGTATTTACCCCAAAGATACAAATGTAGGGACCCGTAGGGGTATGTGCACCCCAATGTTTATAGCAGCAATGTCCACAATAGCCAAACTGTGGAAAGAGCCAAGATGTCAATTGACAGATGAATGGCTAAAGAAGAAGTGGTATATATACACAATGGAATATTATGCAGCCATCAAAAGGAATGAGATCTTGCCATTTGCAACGACGTGGATGGAACTGGAGGGTGTTATGCTGAGTGAAATAAGTCAATCAGAGAAAGACATGTATCATATGACCTCACTGATATGAGGAATTCTTAATCTCAGGAACAAACTGAGGGTTGCTGGAGTGGTCGGGGGTGGGAGGGATGGGGTGGCTGGGTGATGGACATTGGGGAAGATATGTGCTACGGTGAGCGCTGTGAATTGTGTAAGACTGTTGAATCACAGATCTGTACTTCTGAAACAAATAACGCAACATATTTTAAGAAAAAAGAAAAAGAAGAAGATAGCAGGAGAGGAAGAATGAAGGGGAGTAAGTCAGAGGGGGAGACGAACCAGGAGAGATGATGGACTCTGAAAAACAAACTGAGGTTTCTGGAGGGGAGGAGAGTGGGGGGATGGGTCAGCCTGGTGATGGGTATTGAGGAGGGCACATTCTGCATGGAGCACTGGGTGTTATGAACAAACAATGAATCATGGAACACTACACCAAAACAAATTATGTAATATATGGTGATTAACATAATAAAAAAAAAAAGAAATCCCAAATCACACTACAGGCAGTCCCCAGCTTATAATTTTTTGACTTTAAGATGGCGTGAATGTGATACACATTGAATAGAAACCATACTTCAAACTTTCAGTTTCGATTTCTTCCCCAGCTGGTGATAGGTGGTAGGTACTCTTGTGATGCAGGGGAGTGGCAGCCACAGCTCCCAATCAGCCCTGCAATCCCAACGTTAAACAACCAACACACTTACAACCACCCTGGTTTTCACTTGCAGTACAATAGTCAGTACATGACATGAGATATTCAGCACCCAGATCTGTAAGTGGCACCGAGCGTATAAAATGAAAACATACCTCTGGGCCCCCAATTTTACCAAGTAAGAAGAAAACTTCTCAGCTGGAAGTATGCAGTATTTCTTATAGAAAAGAAAAGACATCTCAGAGGGAAAGCGAAAATCCTACAGAGCAAAGCCAAATACCTAAAGAGTCAAGTCAAGACCTAAGGATGGAACAGACTAGAGAGTTACTCTCACGGAATAGGTCAGGGCCCTCGACAAGGGCTATTGCCAGCTCCTGGAGTAGGGAAACCTGATAATATCTGCTATATAAAAATTGCTATGCACCGGTATCTGCTCTGTGATGTATGTTCCTCTCCTTTTTAAAAATTGATTACACTAGTTATCTTGTCACTGTCTCAAAATTGTGCATTGGGAATATGGGAAGTGGATAATCTATGTTTTTATAGGCCTATAGATCATGAGAAGCCCCATCTCTATCTGGACTAGATATAGATTTTGATATATTGCATTTGGGTCTGAGGCCATATTTGGCGGTAGTGTGCCATACTAGCTTATGAGAGCTGATTGTGTGCATCTTTTCCCAACTCACACTCAGTGATATCCCATCAGTATCCTGAAATGATGCATGCTGGTACACAGAAATGAGCACATGCTCCATAGCAGGGCTCTTTTTTTTCCCCTCCATTTAGAAAGTTGCTTGTCCTATACCACTACTTTTGGTGGTCTTAGAAGGTGGTTAGTGTATTTTTTCCCAAGACGAATCTAAATAATTGTGCCCAAGGAGAGGACTGTGCTAAATTTAAAATGACCACAAATTATTTGTAGAATTCCCCTTTGACAGGTAGAATCTATTTCCTTACTCTTTGAATCTGGGATGGCCCAATGACTTGTTTAAACAACAAAATAAAGTGGAAGACACACTGTGTGCTTTTGAGTATGGGCCTCAAGGGGTCTTGCCACTTCCCTTTGTCCTCTTTGAACATGCTGTTGCCATGTAAGCCCAGGCTAGCCAACTGGAGGGTGAGACCATGAGGATAAGGGCAAGGCTGTCCAGCTGAGGCCTAGTCTCCCAACTAGCCTCCAGCCAACCCTCCAGCTGACCAGGGCTGTGTGAGTGACCCGAGGAGAGATCAGAAGAAAAATCATCCATGTTGACCAACGGGATCATAAACAAAAAAATTATTATGGTTTTCAGCTACTAAAATTTTTAACAGTCTATTTATACAGAAATAGATATCTAATAAAGGACTGCTTTGTTATGGTGCAATGTTGTGACAGAAAGTGATTTAAATCTAGGGGCACCTGGGTGGCTCAGTCGTTAAGCGTCTGCCTTCAGCTCAGGTCATGGTCCCGGGGTCCTGGGATCGAGCCCTGCATCGGGCTCCCGGCTCAGCGGGAAGCCTGCTTCTCCCTCTCCCGCTCCCCCTGCTTGTGTTCCCTCTCTCGCTGTGTCTCTCTCTGTCAAATAAATAAATAAGATCTTTAAAAAGAAAGTGATTTAAATCTCACTACTGCACCATACATTTGATGGTACTGGTACCTAGAACATCTGCCCACATTGTACTAGTAGGGCAACAGAAGAGGACCAAGGTCTCATCCTTGTAGATTATCTTGAAAAATCCCTTCCAGATTGATATTTGTTCATTAACAGACAACTTTTGGATATGATCACTCATCTCTTTATAACCCATCAAGTAGTCCTCCACTGAGTACATATTTTTCTATAACTGTTAATTTAGAATATTTATGTTGGTTTATTTTGTTCCTGTTTTTTATTTAATTAGGACTATTAAATAGGACCATGTAACAGGATTTTACTAAGCCTTTACAATTTGTTCTGCCATAATTTTTGTTTCTGAAAACTTTAAATGAATAGTTTTGGAACTATGCAACTGGAGAGCTATTAGAAGTCTGTGTTGTGACATTGTCATGATTAATTCATTAATTTATGTGCACAATTCCTACAACTATCTGAGGGAAAACTACATCAGTCCCAGACATACCTTTGAGTTTAACTTGGCTGACTTTCCTGAACTTGACAAAGTAATGCTAAGAGACTTATTTAAGTCTATTACATCTAAGACTTTTTAAAGTTCTCTGAAAGCTAAGTCAAACCTTCCACTTTAGTTCATCAGAAGAGAGAGCCAAGGGGCCAATGTGAGCTCTGAACTCTAACTATTAATCTTTTGGATTTAAGTGCATTGATTTATATATCTGAACCAAAATTTTTAAACTCGTGCCGAATAGCAGGAAGCCAGATGTGTACTTGTTTTCCAGAATCACATGCAAGGTGCGAAATCCACCTCTACCATGGGTGACTATTTATGGGAGCACCTGCTTCAAATTCACCAGTACTTCTGAATTCCCTACTGTTATTAATTTTCTTTTTCATGTATTTGGTGTTTCAATTTAGATTTTAGTTACACTCTTAGGCTTAAAAGGAAATGAAAATATTCTCACTCTACATTTTTTTCTTTCATTCTCTCTGGGGAGCTATTAGAAACAGGTGTCATACAGAGAATGATTCAGATTTAAGTTTGGATTTCTCTATTTAATATTGAGAATTTATTTTTTTATCTTTACAGTAATGCTCTTATGCAGAAGTAACACAATTTTTTTTTTTTTAGTCTACCAGTATTTAGTATAATTTGTGTACAGGAAAATGCTCAAAACTTAAGTGGACTGCTCCATATTCTCTGACAGATGCACATAAGCATGTAACCATGTTTCAGATAAAGATATAGAATATGATTATCACTCCAGAAAATCCTCTTGTGCACCTTTCTAGTTAATATTTGCCTAAATCCAAGACAACCACTATGCTAATTTCTATCACTACAGGGTAATTTTGCTTTTACTTGGATTTTATATAAATGGGTCATACAGTAGGTACTCCTTAGTGTCTGGCTTATTTTACCCAATATAATTTTTTTTTTTACTCAATATAATTTTTTGACTTTTGACCATATTTTTGTCTACCAACAGATAATGTTTTTATTGCTCTGTGGCAATTATGTTAAGTGAAATAAGCCAATCACAAAAGGGTAAATACTGCATGATTCCACTTATAAAGAGATACTTAAAAGAGTCATACTCATAGAAGCAGAGAATAGGATGGTGGTTACCAGGGGGGAGAGGGAAATGGGGAATTGTTTAATCAGTATACAGTTTCTGTCATGCAGGATGAGTAAGTGCTAGAGATCTGCTACAGAGCATACTGCTTAGAGTCAACAATGCTGTATTGTGCACTTAAAAATTTGTGGAGAGGGTAGATCTCATGTTACTAGTTCTTACAATAATACAAAACAAAAACCAGAAAAAAAAAAAAAAAACCAAATGGATGCACAGAAACTTTTGGAGATGATGGGTATGTCTGTTACCTTGACTATGGTGATGGTTTCATGAATATATATGTATGTTGAAATTCACTGAACTGTATACACTAAATATGTGTAGCCATTTTTTTATCTCAATCATACCTCAAAGCTGTTAAAACACTCTGTATTGATTTTCCATCTACATATGATTGGTCTAATGTTTGAAGTTGCCAGTGGACAAGATATTATTTTCTCTTATGTGGAAGTGGCTATTGAATAATACGAAAGACTTGTATAACTGCTCTTTAAAACAGAACTAGTAGAGTAGCCCTTGCAGAAAGCAGACTCTGAACAAGAAATACATATCTACGTCCAGGGACAAATACATATTTATAAGTTAGTGCTACCTTTCTACTCCCCTAATGCCCTTAGATCTGCCCCCTACCTGCATTTAACTTAGTACGTATAGCCACAGTTTTCTATTCTTCCCAACCTTTGCCATTAAAATTTCACCTGTCCTATGTTACATACCTTCTGCCATTTGCATAGAGTTAGTTAATTTAATACATTCATTCATGATGTAGTAATAATGCAAATTGGGGTTAATTTTTTAATCTTCCCAGTTTAGATATTAATATTTTGTTAGGAATCCTGTGAAGATAATGATTAATCCAGCAAAGTCTCTTTAAGGGTAGGTGTTATACACAAACAATGACTCATGGAACACTACATCAAAAACTAATGATGTAATGTATGGTGATTAACATAAAATAATAAGAAAAATAGTAGGTCTTCAGAATTACAGCCGATTGATAAGTAATGGGATATATTTAGTGCAGTGGTATTTTCAGTACCTCCAAGTGGTTCTGCACAGGCTCAGTCCATCTGTGTGGAAGCTATTCCTGGCCAACAAAACTATCCTGATACAGCCACCAGTGCCTTTTATTAGTTTCAACTTCATGAATGTTTTGCTGACACCTAAGTAGGTAAGTGAGAGCCAAAAGAATTGACCGGTAGGCCAGGAAATAGTAGAGACTATTTTAATATTTCAATGTCTATAACATTATTCTACTTATATTATGGTCTTCATGACCTCATTTTTTTTACTAATCCCGTCTGTATAAGTGCTGAGTAATTTCTAAAGGGGAATACTATTAATAAGATACAATATCTCCTACTGACTTGTATTTGCAGGCAATAGCTGCTAGGAGACTTGAGTAAGTAGAATAAACAGCTACATGGACCATTCCAGAACAAATAATACTTACAGAAATTACTCATCTTCTTTTTTGAATTTACTATATTAAATAGGTCCCATGTCGTATAACAATATTAAAGCGGACTTACAGGAGAGTTTTGCCAAGATTGGGTAGCTGCTAACCAAACCCATTTCCTCTTCTTCCTGAGCACACATTTAGACTACATTTCCTGCCTCTTTAGCAGTTAACTGCGATCATGTGAGGACTAGCCAACAGAATGTGAGTAAAGGTGATCTGTGTTATTTCCAGATCTGAGCAATACAAATATGTCACTTGAGGAAGGCAAAGGACAAGACGGAAGGAGTCTGCGTCCCTGTGTGATTACTAAGAGAAAAAAAATATGAGTAAAGTCTTTGGAAAAACTCAATATAAGAATGATTCACCAAAAACAAAATAATCAAAAACAAAATAAAACAAAATCTTGCCAAATTAAGTGTGTGGAGCACATCTATAAACAATCAAAAAAGAAATATCAAAATCTAGAAACATTCTGAATGTTTTGCAGGTGTCTTTAGTTTCTCATTTGATTTAAATTATGCAACTGAAACTAGAAATCATAGCCAGTGCAGTATACTAATGCAAGAAAGATCTAGAATAACTCCAGTCATTCAACAATATACTTAAGTCCTTGACCCTATGTAAAAATGTCAATAAAGGAAAGCACATAGCTATGTTCTAAGTTAAAATGTTAAGTTATAGATGTACTTTTTAAATTAATTTTAGTCTTGAACTAGTTTGTTGTTGTTTTTGTGATTGCAATTATCCAATCAACTACTGGTTCCAAACAGAAGAAATGATAAAGCTTCTACTGAAGTTACGATATGTGGAAAGTGCTCTGTAGTTTTAAAAAAGCAGAATGGTAGGAATATGACTCGTGGGTTATGGACATTAATATAGTTAAGTTAATCACAGAAGCTCTTTCTAAAAACTTAGCATTAAATCAGAGACCTGGAGATGGGGAATATGATAGTATTGACAAAATTCAGTGGAGGGGTGGCCCAGACACACAGAACAGCCTGAACAAAAGACCAAAGAACTCAGCTTTGTGAGGACATGAAAGTAGGTCAAATTGTGGTGACTGAAGAGAGAGGTAAGCATAGCCCAGAGCAGGTGGGGAGTTGCCATGGTGGGAAATGTGGATTTTACTCTAAGTGCAATGAGAAGCCATGGCAGACAGGGAAGCAATGGGGCAGTGTATGTTATCTTTTGGTTTTCAAAAAGAACACTTGGAATAGTTTCTAAAGAATGTATTAGAGAAGACAGTAGTGAAATGAGATTTTGTGAGAGGATTTTGTAGTAATAGTGTAGACATTTGAATGTGGTGGCTTGGTCCAGGGTCATAAAAGTGATGTTGTAAAACACAGTGAGTGCATCTAAGATACACCTAGAGATGAAATTAATAGGTTGGCAACTGAACGGGAGGGTGAGAAAGAGGAGGTGGTCAAGGCAACCAGATATTTCTGTTTGCTTTTTGCTTCCTTTTGTTTTTATTATGTTTTAGCAACCCTTTAATAAAGCCATTTCCTCAGAAATGAAGGATGAGAAAGAACGAAAGAATTTAGGGTTTTTTTAACTTGATAAGAACACATAACATGCAATCTACCCACTTACCAAGTATGTAATAAAGTAGTATTAATTATAGGCACAATGTTGTGTAACCGATCTCTAGGATTTATTCATCTTGTGTAAATGAAACATTATATCTGCTGAACAACAACTCCCAATTCCCCCTCCTTGCCCTGTCAATCATGATTCTACTCTCTGCTTCTGTAAATTAGATTCCTCATGTAAATGGAATCCTGCAGTAATTATCTTTCCGTGACTGGTTTACTTTATTTAGTATAATGTCCTCAAGGCTCATTCATGTTGTTGTATATGACAGGACTTCTTTCTTTTTTAAGGCTGAATATATACATATACCACATTTTGAATACCTACAATGACCAAAGAAAACATACAAATGTATGTTTGTAAACGAAGACTACCCAACAACACCAATCATCAGGGAAGTGCAAATCCAATCCACAATGAGATACTACCTCACACCTGTTAGGATGGCAATTATAAGGAGAAAAAAGATAATAAGCAGTGATGAGGATGTGGAGAAAATGAAGCCCTGTACACTGTTGTTGAGAAAATCATGCAGCCACAGTATGAAGGAAAACAGTATAGAGGTTCTTCAAACAATTAAAAAAATAGAATTACCATATGATCCAGCAATTCTGCTTCCAGGTATTTAACCAAAAGAATTGAAATCAGGATCTTGAAGAGGTATTTGTACACCCATGTTCATCACAGCATTATTCACAGTTACCAATATGCACAAGCAACAGAAGGAATTCAGTTTTAACTTTACCTTTAATATACCTGCAAAGCATTCAAGCAGGGATTATAAACACACAGTTCAACACGTAAGTATGAATCTATGGACATTTTGATGACATTTAAAACCTCAAAAGTGTTTATAATGAAGAAAAAATAATTTTTTCCAGAAGTAAATTTGAAGTTATTAATGTAGAGAGAATATAAATGCTGTGCCTTATAAATGTATGTTCCAGCCACCAACATAATGAAACTAAACCATCAATTTGTCCCATGTCTGTGAAGTCAATATCCCCCACTCATGAAGGTTCGTTATAGGGTAGATATCACTTTATAACAAAACTATTTTTTGTCCTTGACACTGTCTTTGATGGAAGAGAAAATATGAATTGAAATTTCCAACAAGTTTTATTACAAAAAATATGAAAAAATTGTTCAAAATTTTTAGTTAAAACTAGTTTATGTTTTTGTTAGTTTTGTTTTTGTTTTAGTGGGCTTTGTCTCATCCCAAATATAAAATCAAAGGGAAATACACAGTTAACAAGTACTTATTGACTAGTATAGTCATTGTGTTTATGATATGAAGTTCTCTGTTCTCACAAAATAAAAATCATTCTAATGTAAGATTTTTTATGCAATTTAAAAAGAATTGATTTTAAAGACAATTTAATAGCTATAATTTAATGGGGAATAAGTAATTTTAAGACACTAATAATATACTTTGCACCACTTCTGGAGACACATCAAGGATAGATAACAGAGGTACAGGTGCACACACTTCTGTCCTTCTTTCAGTATAGGAAAAACACTGATGCAAGACATGAAAAATATTACCAGTTTAGAATAAAAGAGTAATCGTCCCTAATTATCTCCTACAGTCTCCTGAAGAGATGAGAAATATGTTTCCTCGTGTTTATCTAATGTTAAATTAATTTAAAGAAACTCTGTTGGCAGTCTGAACCAAAAGGGATAAGAAATTCCATCTTAAAGAAAACTCACATGTTATGCACCTGCTTAATTTCCAAATATTTTTCAGATGGATTAGAGACTGAGTTAGGAATAGACATCTTTTTTTGACCTGAAAAGGTCTTGCTGCTTAAATAACATCTGAATTCCTTACCCCCAGGATATCTAATATTGGTCAGATGGTTTGTGTCCAACAAATGCATTGTGCATAGACAGTGGTTTCTGGAGAATATTCTGGGGTCTGTAGGGAACACTGCCCTCACAAAATCAATCCAGGCATCACAAGGCATCTATAAAAGATGAGGCCTCATGTTCATGACCTTTAGAATCCATCATTTCTGGTGCTAAAAGAAATCTTGGATGTTCTTTTATTCAATTCACACTTCAAAAATATAAGGTACTCTGGCCCAAACCCTATAAACCACTATCAAAAGAAAGAAAGGAATAAAAGGAGAGGAAGAGAGAAAAAAAGAAGGAATAAAAAGAAAGGATAGAGAAAAGGAAATGAGACATTGCTTATTAAATCAATCTTATTGTAAAAAATATATATAATACGTGTCTGTTTTCTGTCACACCCAGAGCCACGGACTGCGTCCTGGTTCATAACTAAGTAGGTGTGAGGCTTCAAGTACACTGCTCATTTCCTGGGGTTTTCTGACAAGGTTAGAGGTGGTTTTGCAGAGGACAGATCAGCTGCTTTAAAAGCTGGAATTTGCCATGTGCATATGGTGCAATGTGATTTAGGCACCGAGAGCATGTGACAGGACACAGATGATCTGGGGAATAGCAGATAACATGGCACCATAGAAACAGCCTCAGTGCAGCACAGTATGAGGGCAGACAAATCTTGAAATCTGATCCGGAAAGGCCATGACTACCAGTGTAAGGAGTTATGGAGAGAGTTCCTGAAGAAGTGTGAAAATGACCAAATCTGCGTGTTAGAAACAGGACATCTGTAGCAGGTCCTGAAACCTTAGAGAATAGTTAGAAGGTTTTTCAGTAAGTTCAGGTAGAGGATAAAACCTGAATAAAGCAGAGATGTCTTGACAGAGATAAAAGTTACATACTTTTGGGAGGTATTTAGTTGGTAGAATCAATCAATTTGATGAGGAAAAGGGTGTTTAGCTGTTGATTCAAATCTTTTCTCTCTGGGCACCCAGCTAGACTATGTTTCCCAGCCTCTGTTAACATTTAAGTGGGACCATATCCTTGCTTTCTTATTAATGGAATATGACAGAAGTGATGCATGGTATCTTTAGAGGACATGGCTCCCGCATGCCTTCTTCCTCCTTTTGCTAATCAAGGTCTTAAGGGATGGAAGAATCATATGCAAAAACCTTGGTCCCTGAATCAATAAAGAGGAGAGAATCACCTGCTAATGAGAAATACCTGCATTGACTATTATATGAGTAAGATATAAACATCTAGTATTCCTGGCCTGGGAGGCGGGGAATTTCATAAGAAAGTAAGGTATGGTTGAGTTGGGGGAGTAAGTAAATGAAATGAATTATTTACATTGTGGAAAACTTTGGTGGTAAAGAGACACAGAAGACAGACTAGTGACTCCTTTGCTCAGAACACAGCAATGACTTCTTTCATTTACAAAAATGGCCAAAATATTTATAACAGCTTATGTGGACTTGCAGGATGTGGCCTCCATTGCCCCTCTGACTTCTCCTTCTCACCTCCTCATCCATACTGCTCTAAAGAGCGCCATTCTCCTTCCCGTCCTAGAAGACAGGCTTATACCTGCCATACAACTTTTACATAGCATTCTCTCTAACTTGAATTCTTCTCCCAGATGTGCAAGACCTAACTCTGACCTGCCCTTCAACATTTTGCTTGAATAAACCCTCAAAACAAGGCCTATCGTGATAAGTCAATTTAAAGCTGCAAGTCCCACACTCCTCCCAGGCACTCCCCATCAGCTTACCCTAGGGTGTACACTTACCACCTTACAGTGTAATGTTTATTTTGTGAATTATCTCTCTCATACACACACACACACACACACACACACACGATGTAACTTTTATGAGGGCAAAGACCTTTGTCTGTAAACCGAGGTATTTCTAGCTCTTAATTCTGGCACAGAGTACAACTCAGTTACTCTTTTTTAAATAGATGAATAAGAGAATGGACGAGTTTGGGGCATATAGTTGAGGACATGAAGAAGCATTTGAAAATATGGATCTGGAACCAGAATATTGATCTAAGTTAGTGAGTTAGTAATCCATCCATCATTCTGGGACATTGAGAATGGATGAGGTCACCCATTGGGACTATGAAGATTGAAACTAAGATGAGGGACAAAAAGAGAACTTTCGATTTTGAAACATTTGAGATTGTATGAAGGAAAAGGAACCAGGCACGTAAACAGAAAATGAGTCAAAGGGGCAGAAGGAAAACGTGCAGATACATAGTATGATAGATGGGAGGTTAAAAGTTTCAACTGTCTCAAACACAACAAAGTGAGGATTTAGCTTTGCCTTGCAGATGTGGGTCTCCAAGGCCAATTTTCCACCTAACACGGTCATAGACTCTTCAGGCCGCTAGGAAGTTTACAATCAGAATATTTGGAACATAATTATTTGGAAACAAAAGAAGAAAGAAAGGAAGAGAAAGAACATAAAGACAGCATAGCCAAAGTCCAAATGTAGTCCATAAATGAGTTCAGTATTAGTTCTTTTTATTTAAAAAAAGTCTTTGCTTTGTTCCCTTTTTTCAAATAATACATTCATAAGAATATATTCAAGAATATTACATATATATATAATGTTGGGGGAGGGGGTGGGGAAAAATAAAATATTAAACATAAATAGAAAGGTATATTCATAACATAGCCCTAACTCTTCTATGCTCTATATTCATGGACTTATCATTATTATATTATCTATAATTCCCCACATGAACTGGGGCTATGAGCCATGATCGCAGTTTGTTGATACTGGGGTTAAATGTCTCCCACTACAGATGCCATTTTAAACATGATAATTTTCACTTTAAATTGTGTTTTGGAGTGAAGATTTTTGTGAATCTGCTGTTGGACTATATCAATTAAGTTTAATAGCAGAGCTGTGGGAATATATGTAATGACTACCAATTTTGGTTATTATTCAGTTTGTACAACTGCAGATTAATCCTCCATAATATTTTCTTTATGTGCTTAATTGTTGTAATTCTTTTTTTTTTGCTTTTTTTTAATTATGTTATGTTAATCACCATACATTACATCATTAGTTTTTGATGTAGTGTTCCATGATTCATTGTTTGTGCATAACACCCAGTGCTCCATGCAGAACGTGCCCTCTTTAATACCCATCACCAGGCTAACCCATTCCCCCACCTCCCTCCCCTCTAGAACCCTCAGTTTGTTTCTCAGAGTCCATCGTCTCTCATGGTTCGTCTCCCCCTCCGTTTTTCTCCCCTTCGTTTTTCCCTTCCTGCTATCTTCTTCCTCTTTTTTTTAAAACATATAATGTATTATTTGTTTCAGAGGTACAGGTCTGTGATTCAACAGTCTTACACAATTCACAGCGCTCACCATGGCACATACCCTCCCCAATGTCTATCACCCAGCCACCCCATCACTCCCACCCACCACCACTAATTCTTTAACATAAAGAAAAATTCTGAGCTAGAGGAAAAAGGAGATTTATAAATCAAATAAGTATTCTTTAAATGTTTCTCGTTTTTAACAAATGTATCCTGAGTAAATAAGAAGAGTTTACTTTAATTATTCCATATACTTCATCAAATAAATTAATTTTCAAGTTAAAAATTATGTAATAATGTGAAGAGAAAATTACAACTCAAGGTAGGTTAAAATACTAATAAATTTCTAATTACCAAGAACATATCTAGGTACTATAAAAGCAGATATAAATTTCAGTTTAAAGTCCTAAAAAGTCTTCAAGATGTCATCTTAGAACTCTTGCTAACTTCTTAGAAATAGATAATGGCAAAGTTGTCAATAGTCCAGAGATTGGTAGATACTTAATTAAAAGAAAAAAGAAGGAAGGAAGTGAAGGAAGGAAGTATGGATTCTAGAGATTATTATTCAGTAAATTACACTTGGCTAAATTTCCATAAAAGATTATTGAAAATATAAGAAATTTCAAAAGACTATTGTAATCAGTTGAAGTCAACATAGATTTGATAAGAAGAAATCACAGGGTTCTGAAAGCACAGAGGTAATTCCTTTTTCATTATATCAAAGAAGCATCCAGCAGCCTTCATGAGATATTGCAGATACAATGGTGAAATTGAGCTCATTTCAAAAATAATTACACAGATTCATAGATAGGTTAATAACTAATGCACAGAGCATTGATTAATGGCTCTATGCCAACCTGGTTGGAAATTTCTGTGGTTCTGTCTTGATATCATTCCACATATTCTTTCTTAATAATCGTGGTAAAGAGGTTGATGAAATGTTTAGCAACTTTGTAGATGAGAGTTAATTAATATCTTGGTTAACTGACATTATATAAAGTAATCTCAGCAATCAAGAATGTCATACCCAAAACATTAAGATATTTAAGAAAATTAAGAGCAAAAGAGCAAAGTTAGCTGAAAAAGTCACTCGCAGAAATAAGAAATAATGGAATTCTTACTATGACTGTAGTTTATGAGCCAAGCATTTAAAAATTTTAGTAACCTCTAAGCCTTATAAAAGGCAGTAGTAACAATTATTAATGCCAATGCAAGTTAAAATGTAACCATGGAAATTTGGTGTTTGTACCCCAAGATGGATCCATCTGACAGAGTTCTGTTTTAGTCAGACCAGATTCAGGGAAAGTCAAACTAGAATGAGTCTAGATGAAGCAGAGAAACTATACCATAAAAGTTATTATGCCAGGGGTGCCTGTGTGGCTCAGTCTGTTAAGCATCTGCCTTTGGCTCAGGTTATGATCTCAGGGCCCTGGGATCAAGACCCATATCGGGCTCCCTGCTCAGTGGGGAGTCTGCTTCTCCCTCTGCCTTTGCCCTTCCCCATTTGTGCTCTCTCTCTCAAATAAATAAATAAATAAAACCTTAAAAAAAAGAGTTACTATTCCAGACAGAATCATTCTAATTCTGGTAAATTAAAACATATGGAGAAATGTTTTTCAGGACTGGACAAAGGCAACTGGACCATGAGTAGATGATGGACTTCTTAATTCAAATATCTCCACCTATCTTCCAACAAAAAAAACTATACAGAACAACAAAAAGAACAAATAAAACTAAAGTAAAGTTGTATAACTAGGAGATGGGAATATTTTAAAACTTCAATTATCATGTATGTGGATGGACATTTGATTTTTAGCTTAGACATGTTGAGAGTGAAAAAAAGAATTTCCCATCCTTAAGAAAGAAAAAGCTGCACAGATCATCTAATTAATCAATTTTCATGAATCCATCAGAAAACAAGGTCTCAGAACAGATGGTGATCCTAGAAATATTCTAGGACAGTTGATGAAACTTAAAGGAAAAGGTACCAATAGTGAAAAGTGGTACCCAAGTATTTGCTTGGAGTAGAAGCCAGTGGAAACCATATAAGCTGGTAAAAACATTAAACTAGAGATTTTGATGAATTTTTGGAGGTTAAGAGTGGCCTAGTGTAAAACTGTGGAACCTCTGGGGGTCATAATTATAGCCATGTTTCCATAACATTGCAAGCTTTCCTTATAGGAACCCACCGGGCTCTCACAGGGAAAATCAGGGAGAACATGGAAAAAACTCTCCCATGGTGCTTTCTGGAGGACAGAAAACAGTCACTGCTGAATCCTCTCAGACCCTATCTCCCTGATGGAACAAAAAATTTAATCCTCAGAGGTATATATTGCCAGAATGAACCATTGCAGCTGAGAAAAGCAAACTCTTCTATCCTCAGCTGCCCTGTCTCACCTGAAAAACAAAACAAAAGAAAAAAGCACTTACTCTATAGGGCACAATACATCTGATGCATAGACTGAAAACACTAGAGGCTGTCCAAGAGAAGGGAATAGGGGGTAAGGAGAGCGTTCCACCCCTGGATGAGGGTTAGAATCACTTATAAAGGCCACATCCCAAGAAACAGACCCACTGTGGACTCCAAACGCTCTTATTCAACCAGACATTAAGACTGCTTTCCTTCCCTACATCCCACACTATCAAACCTCCAGTAACAGTAGCAATATATTTCAGCTGAGAGAGATGCACAAGACAAATGCTGAATAAGAGCACAAAGTAAAGAGCCAAGAAGAAAGACAAAATCAAGTTAACCAGAGGAATTCGAAGTCTCTGGTACACATAGCAACAGAAGCCCTCAACACTGGGAACCATAGGAACAACAAATGCCAAACACAGCCCAACCCTGGATAGATTAACATAAATATATTTACCTCAGCATCTACTGTTCTATACAATATATCCAGGTATGTCAAAAGGCAATAAATGTACACTCTGAAGAGACAAAGCAATCATCAGAACCAGACTTAGAGGGGCACCTGGGTGGCTCAGTCCATTGAGCATCTGCCTTAGACTCAGGTCATGATCTCAGGGTCCTAAGATCAAGCCCCGAGTTGGGCTCTGTGCTCAGCGGAGTGTTGGGTTCTCCCTCTGCCACTCCCACTGTTCATGTTCTCTCTCTCTCAAATAAATAAATAAAATCTTAAAAAAAAGAACCAGACTTAGATATGTTCAAGGGCCAATGAAAAAATATAGTAAAAATGCAAAATCAGTTTATTTCAGCAGAGAGACAGAAACTATAAAAAAGAATCAAATAGAAATGGTAGAAACATAAAACACTGTAACAGAAAAGAAGAAGACCTTCAATGGACTCATTAGTAGATTTGACAGAACTGAGAAAACAATCGGTGAACTTGAAGGAAACAAAACTTATACAAGCTGAAGCACAGAGGTAAAGTGTGGAGAAAAAAAAAACAGCACAGGAGAGCTGTGGGATCCTATCAAGTGACATAATGTGAATAATTGGAATTCTGGAAAGAGAAAAGAAAGCAAAGCAGGTGAACTATTTGAAGAAATAACGCTGAGAATAGTTTCAAATACAAGTGACACCAAGCCAGAAATTCAAGTAGAATAAATACCCCAAACACAAAACCTAGGGATATCATACTCAAACTGCAGAAAACCAAAGAAAAGGAGAAATTCTTGAGGAAAACCAGAGGAAAAAAAGATATTTTACCTACAGAGGCAAAGGAGAAGATTTACAGCAGATTTCTGATCAGAAACCTTGCAAATAAGAAATAGTAGAAAATAATGCAATATATGTTAAGAAAAAAAAAGAAGAAGAAGATAGCAGGAGGGGAAGAATGAAGGGGAGTAAGTCGGAGGGGGAGACGAACCATGAGAGACAATGGACTCTGAAAAACAAACTGAGGGTTCTAGAGGGGAGGGGGGTGGGGGGATGGGTTAGCCTGGTGATGGGTATTAAAGAGGGCACATTCTGCGTGGAGCGCTGGGTGTTATGCACAAACAATGAATCATGGAACACTACATCAAAAACTAATGATGTAATGTATGGTGATTAACATAACAATAAAAAATTAAAAAAAAATGAAATAGCAGAGTGAGAACTTTAAAGTGTTAAAAGAGAAGAAAAAGCCCTATCAACCCAGAATTCTCTATTTAGCAAAAGCAGCCTATAAAGACTTTCTCAACAAACAAAAACTGAGAGAATTAATTGTCAGTAGACCTCTCCTATGACAAACGTTAAAGGAAGTTCTTCAGGCAGAAGGAATATGATTAAGGCCAGAAACTTAGACCCATATAAAGAAATGGGTGTTGGACATAGAATAAATGAAGGCAAAATAGAACTTTATTTTTCTTATTTTTAACCACCCTAAAAGAGACCTACTTAAAGTGATAACTGCAAAAATGGATTGAGTGTTCATAGTTATAGTGTGTGTGGAAGTGAGATATGTGACACTGACATAAAGATGAGAGGGAGACACTGGGAATGTACTGTTACAAGGTACTTTTACTACATGTAGAATGGTATCATATTACTTGAAAATAGACTCAAATAATTTTAAAAAGCATATTTTATGGGGGGGTGCCTGGGTGGCTCAGTTGGTTAAGCAACCGACTCTTAATTTTGGCTCAGATCATTATATCAGAGTCGTGGGACCAATCCCCTCATCAGGCATTAGGCTCCACCCAGCATGGAGTCTGCTTGAGATCTCCCTCTGCCCCTTCCCCTCCTTGAGTGGCGCTCGCAATCTCTCTCTCTCAAAATAATAAATAAATAAAATATTTTTTTTTAAAAGTATATTTTAAATTCTAGCACAAGCACTAAAAAGATTTAATAATAAGTGTATGGAGAAGGTAAAATTGAAGGAAAAATATTTCAAAAATCAGAAAAAATACAATAAGCAGAAACAAGACACAGAGAAGAAATACAATAGATAGATAATAGCCACATGATAAATTTTAATGCAAATATATTAATAATTACTTTAAATGCCCATGGTTTAAATGTACCTGTTAAATGACAGAGACTGTATTATTGGATAAAAGAGAAAAACAACAATAGTAGAAAACAAGACTCATCTATATTCTACCAAAACACACTTTTTAAAATCAGTATGTTCAAATTGTAAAAGGAATGTTGAAGTAGTTATATTAATTCCAAACAAGGCAGAACAAGGAAGATTGTCAGGTACAAAGAGGGACATTACATAATAATAGAGGGATTAATTCTCCAAGAATACATAACAGTCTTATACATGCATGTACCTAACCACAGAGCTTGAGGCAAAAACTGATGGATCTGAAAGGATAAACAGACAAATATACAATGATAAAATATGAATAGTCCTATATTTATTAAAAGAATTAAATCTGTGGGGTTCCTGGGTGGCTGAGTCAATTAAGTGTCTGAGTCAATTTCAGCTAAGGTCATGATCTCAGGGTTGTGAGATTGAGCCCTGCACTGGGCTCTGCACTGGACATGGAGTCTGCTTAACACTCTCTCTCTCTCCCTCTTCCTCCACTCCTCCCCCCAAGCTCTCTCTCTCTCTCTCTCTAAAAACAAACAAACAAACAAAAAACAGAGAGAGGAAAAAAAAAGAATTAAATTTGTAGTTTTAAATATGCTAAAACAAAACAAAATTCTCCAAGCCCAGATACTTTCACCGATGAGTTCTACTAAGCATTTAAGGAAGAAATAATACCAACCTACATATTCCCTTCCAGAAAATGAAAGAAGAGGGAATATTTTTCAAATCATTCTATGATTCGAATACCAAAATCAGACAGAGCATTACAGAGAAAGAATACTATAGGCCATTATCTCTCATAAACATAGACACAAAAATTCGTAACAAATATTAATAAATCAAATCCAGCAATATATAAAAAGCATAATACACCAAATTCAAGTGGAGTTTATCCCAGGAATGCAAGGCTGGTTCAACATTCAAAATTCAATCACTACAATTCACCATATTATTAGACTAAATAAGAAATCCATATTAGTACATGCAGAAAAAGCTTTGAACAAAGTCCATCATACATTCATTTGTGATACAGTCTCATATAGTAACAACTGCAACTCTTTGTGAGCAAACTCCTTTAACTTAATACAGAGTATCTTAAAAAAAAAAAAAATCTACAGCTACCATGATATTTAATGGTAGAAGACTAAATGTTTTCTCCTAAGCCCTACATGGAGTCAAAGATGTTTTCTCTCACCATTCCTATTCAATATCATACTGGAAGTTCTAGCTAGTGCAATAAAGCAAGAAAAAGAAATAAAAGGAATACATTGGAAAGGAAGAAATAAATCTATCTTTACTTAGAGATAATATAATTGTCTATGTAGAAAATCCCAAAAGATTCACAAAATACTCCTGGAACTAATAAATGAGTTTTAACTGGTCCCAGAATAAAAGGTCAACCTACAAATGTCAGTTGTATTATCATACATTGCATGATAAATTGAGATCTGTAATATAATAGTAATACCATTTAGAATAGCACCCCAAATTGAATTACTTATGTATAAATCTAAATAGGTACAAGGTCTGCCTGTCATTCCCCCAGCTTATGTGCTCTCTCTGTTAAATAAATAAATAAAATCTTTAAAAAAAAAAAAAGAAATATAGACTAACATATAGTCAGGATCTAAGGCCAGCTCAGTTGACCTTGAAGCATATCAGAAGAGAGGTTCAGGTGGGGATTGACAAAAAAGGAAAAATGATGGAAAACATAAATACCACTTTATCAACAGCAGATCTGCACTCTAACAAATGTTAAAGGAAGTCCTTTAGGCAAAAGGAAAATAAGACCAGATGGAAATATGGATCTACCCAAGAGAATAAAGAACATTGTAAGTAGTAACTGTATGGGAAAAAATATATTTTTCTTATTATTTAAATCTCTTTAAAGATACTGACTGTTTAAACAAAAATAATATGTATTCTGGGGTTTATAACATACGTATAGGTAAAATGTATGATAACAGCATAGAGCATGGGAGGGGAGAAACAGAAAAATTAGGATATTTTAAAAAGATTTGTTTATTTATTTGAGAGAGAGAGAGAGAGAGAGCTAGAGTAGGAGGGGCAGAGAGAGAGAGGGAGAAACTCAAAGCAGACTCCGCACTGAGCACAGAACCCAATGTGAGGCTCGAACTCACAACCCTGAGATCATGACCTGAGCTGAAACCAAGAGCTGGATACTTAACTGACTGTGCCACCCAGGTGCCCCCAAATTGTAAGATTTTTATACTATATCAAAAGTAGTATACAATCTTTTGAAGCTAAAGATGTATTACTATAAACTTTAAAGCAACCACTAAAATTGAAAAAAAAAAGTTATAGCTAGCTAATGAGGCAGCAAAGGAGATGAAAGAATGCATACTATGTGATTCCATTTATATAAAATTCTAGGAAAAGCTAATCAATGTAGAGAGACTGAAAACAGATCAGTGGTTGCTTTCAAGGTGTTTGGGAAAAGAGCTGGAAGAAAGGAATTACAAAGGGGCATGCAGAAACTTTTAGGGATGAGGGTGTGTTCACTCCTGATTGTGGAGTAGTTCCTTGGGAGTGTAAGAAAAAAAATTGGAAGCCAAACACTGAGGGGTTTAGAAAACTGAAGTATGTGTTTTAAACCATAAAATACAAGTGTTTGTAATAAACCTCTATTGTTGATACCAACCCTTTGCAACTCTTCAATGTGACACCTGCACTTCCTCTTGCTGAATAACAATCCGTTTCGATGAATGCCTGTGTAACAGTTCAGGAGTCCTTTTGCAGGCTCAGTAGAACAAAGCTGGATTCCCAGACAATATTCTAATAAGGCTTTTAAGATTTCAAATACAGTCTCTTTAGCTTGTAACTCACTTAGACGAGAATTAATGTTTTGGCCACAACCACCTGAAGTTTGCTTGAGGCCAAAGCTCCACCAGGCTGTGTTTGGAGGAAGGATTTGAGGTTTGCTAAATATAGGTAATAAGGGATTATCCACTGGATTTTTCATGAAAATATAAAAAGAAGCAAAACAGAAAATTTGAAGACAAACATACATGTTTCACAGAGCTAGAGGAAAGAAAACAAAACAACCGCTTCAGCTCAACAAAAAGAGAAGGTTGGCTTTTCCAAAGGCTGTAAGAGATACTATCAGGAAGAACTGTGTCTCACTAGGTAGAAGCGGAGTTCAAAACCTTTATCTTTTTGGGCGCCTGGGTGGCTCAGATGGTTAAGCGTCTGCCTTCAGCTCAGGTCATGATCCCGGAGTCCTGGGATCAGGTCCCGCATCGGGCTCCCTGCTCCTTGGGAGCCTGCTTCTCCCTCTGCCTCTCTCTCTGTCTCTCTCTCTCTCTGTCTCTCATGAATAAATAAATAAAATCTTTAAAAAAAAACTTTTATCTTTTGAGTGATGTAGATATGCAAATGTGGGTGGCATGTGGGTACACTTTGAAAGGGAAGGAGGAGGCAGGAGTGCTGAACCCCTGGGATTTAAGTACAATACAGGAAGAATCGAATGGGTCCCCAATTCTACCACTATAAAAGAAAAACACCTCCCTCCCCAGAGGAAGGCATCCTTGCCGTGTCCCAAGATAATGCAATCCAAAAGTCTGCTCTCCGTATGTTCATAAATAATAGTTCTGACTTGCAGCAAATCACTTAACCTTTCTGAGTCACTGTCTCTTTATCTATAACATGAACTATTGACCTAGATCAAGAATTTGCGGTGACAACAATGGGCAGACACAGAAATGCACAGTATAAATAGCTGTCCAGATGACTGTGGAAACCACTGGACAAGCTAATTTTTGATGTACATTTTATCAATAATCTACTACAGATCTATTTTTTCCTTAATGTTGTGATCATTCACTCTTCAGCTGTATTACTGTAATAGCTTTCTAGATATTACAACATAGACATTAGTATCTCCTTACTCTGATTCACATCCCAGTGAATTCCTTGACCATAGTTTCCTTTATTCTATCCATTTCTTTAAAACCTTAATTAACTCCTATTTAGTTTCTACTGTACTAAGGCTAAAACTCCCTACTGGCTCACCCTATTCTGGTTGCCAAATTCACAACCTGTATCTGGACTTTGTAACAGTTTTTTGTTTTAGCAGATCACCTATTTATTGACTATATAGGAGGATACTTCTGTCTTCATAATGACAAAGATCCTCCAAGAGGAAGCAAGTAGGTTCAGAAAATCCATTTAAAATCCTAATGAAAAAAATTCCTAAGAAGTAGAAAAGATTTGCCTATAATTTAAAAACCAGCCTGTCCTATTCTTAAATAAATATCTCTTTACCTTACACATAGACAAAAGCAGATATTCCACAGACTCCACAATTGCTCAAAGACAACGGTTACAAGGAAAGTTGGGAAATCAAGGTATAGAGGCTAAAGCCATCAGATAAGTCGCAAAGCTCCATCTGTGTGTGTATGTCAACGTTTTCCCTTAAGAGTTTTAGGTGCTGTTAACCAGGACTAATCGTTGTCTCTATGGCTTACATGGCATCTATATTTATCTATCCAACATATTCACATGTAGAGAGAATAGACAAAAACACAAATATATATAGTGCACCTCTCGCTTTTCCTATATGCCTCTTGGAATTAAAAACCATAATATTCCAAATGACTGCAGTCATAAACTGATAGAGAAGGATGATAAACACAGGCCTAGACAGTATTGCCCTGGAATACACAAAATCTGAACACCAGATTCCCTAATTAGAATAAGCTTCTACTTGTATAAGTCTTGTCAACACTTCAAAAAGTTCAAAATATCTGCTGGCTGGTAAATTCCTACACTTATTTCCTGCCTGTTCTCTCCGTGTCACAAGTCCTGAAGAGGCAAATCCAGATCCTCACATGACAGTGTGACCAGGAAAGGAGACACCATTAACTTCGTGTTCTCTTTGATCAGTTGTGTAGATTCTCTCCCTATACTAGGGCTAGTGTAGAGTAACTTTGAGCCAGATCAGTTTCACAAAATGATTATGAGGAAACTTAAAAGTATCACAGAGCCTAATATGGCCATTTGTATATAGAGGAGTAAACTGAGGCACAGAAGTTTCAGATTATATTAAAGGAGTCAGGAGTTAAAGTCTTTGGAAGAGAGGTATCTTACATTCAACCTTCCAAATGTGACTTAGTGCTGCAGATACTGTAGCATGAAAGCTCAATGGCACGTGAATGTGAATAGAGAAATGGGTATAGCTGAAATATCTGTGAGACAGGATTCTTCTACATCTCCGCAGATTGGTCAATGATTCTTTTCCATCACAACTTTTAGAACGGAAGCAAGAAAAATAGTGGACAATAGCAAGGGTACTTAGAGCAATGATGGACAAATATGTGAATCAGGTAGTCTCAAGATAAACCCGTGCATATTTTTGTTATATTTAGAGCTCTTATGAGACCTCCTTTACTCCTATTTCCAAAACACCCATTTCCAAAATTCATATCTTGTACAATTCAACACAGTTCTATAGATAACTAGATATAAATTACAACTTGTGAATTATGACGTACAAGATTGTTCCGGCTGTGACACTCTGAAAAGACATAGTTATATTTTGTTCATTTCCTCTTTTATTTCTTTTTCTTCCTTCCTTCCTTCCTTCCTTCCTTCCTTCCTTCCTTCCTTCCTTCCTTCCTTTCTTTCTTTCTTTCTTTCTTTCTTTCTTTCTTTCTTTCTTTCTTTCTTTCTTTCTTTCTTTCTTTCTTCTTTCTTTTCTTTCTTTCTTTCTTTCCTTTCTTTCTTTCTTTCATTGTTTCATGAGCAAGCAGTAAGACTTTGAGGCTTCTTGAAAGGTCTTTTTCAGAAAGAGTTTACTTCTCTAGACTTACTGCAATAGTTGTGAGCACAGACACCCCAAGAGAGGTGTGGCCTTTGCAGTGATAGAGTTTTATATGTAGTCTCTTTTCAGGAATGGTTGATAAACAGAAGCTCCCCAGTTGCCAGACAATGAAGATATCAATTGTACCCTGCCTGGGATTGATACCTGAATTTCCACCTTTAGTTGGAAGATGCCCATGTCCATCAAAAGAGCAGGATCCCTGTTTGTCTTTAGCAAGGGTACCTCCTAATGGTCTATAAATCTCATTTAACCTTGCCTTTCCTTATTCACTTGTCACTCTAGATAAAACATGGTAATTAATACCTGTAGCATTTAAAACTGTAGAAAGTTTCACTGGTTTTCTTTTTCTTTTTTTAATTTCTGTCCTGAAGCCACACCTGGAAGTCATGGATTTTACCATCATCACAAGAAGGGGCACCATGAGATGATATTTAATTCATGACTGAGGAGATGCAGGTCCCCTGAGCAGACAGTGTGTGTTTGTTAAATAACACTGTAAAACCCAGACATTTTCCTGTTTTGTCCTGTTTGGAAATTTTCAAAAATGATTTTTCCAGGCTTTGCTCATCCATTACTTTTAATAATGACTTTATTGGGATACCAATTATTTTCTTTGGGCCAGAGAAGAAGTGTTAAGCCATATTTCTCCTGCAATTTAAGAATTCTTTTTTATGGACTATAAGTATGTTATTCTATATATAAGATGAAATCCAAAAAGCTGAAGTGGTGAGTTGAGAATGCTGTTTTACGACAAGCTGACAAGCTCTTCACCGTTTGTTTCCTACAAAGGAGTCAAATAGAATGAGGGAATCTGCGATGTTGATTTCAATGTTGGGATTTCAATGTTCCATTTTGCTATGCCCACATGAATATGGCAAGAAGTGCATTGGGAGAGACAAACATATACCTAAGACATGATGTGTGCTTGACACTCTGTCCCTTAGCCTTCAAATTCCAGCTTGATTGTATAACAGTAAATTTGAGAATCCCTGTTCATTTCAGTCATTCCTACCAGTCGACACTTGCACCCTCCTCCTTTCCAGACCCACCGACTCGGACTATTTTAAATATATATAAAACTGAAACAGGTCAGGAATTTCAAAGAATATTTAGCATAGAAGTGGCTGCAGAAGGACTTCTGAATAGTTAAGAGTTGATGTCTGCTTGATAGTTTGACTTTGGGGATAGGGAAAGCCTTGTGCCAACCCAGAAATGCCTCCACATCTATTCTCTGATGCCTACCATTCCATTAGGTGTTGGTTCTGCATTTATTTCATGTAAGTGCCTGATGAATCCAGAGAAAACATCCATGGGGTAATTTATTTTGAAGACTATTTGCACTTGGGCAAAAAGGATCGAACATCTGTCCTTTTTAAAAGAAATTGTTTTGAGAGGAAAGAGGAAAGGTTTAGGTAAGGAAGGGAGACTATATAAGTGTGGGGGAGTGAAAGAGGAGAAAATACAGGACAGAGAGATAAATGGTGGGAAAGATCAGAGAGAAGGGAGACAGGAGAAAGACAAGAGAAGGGACGGATAAGCAGGGACAGAAGAGAAAGAAGAGAAGACAGGAAAGAGGGAGGAGAAAGGAAAGGATGATGAAGGGAAAGAGGAAGCAGCTGGGACATCTCAATAAAGAATAAAAATGCTCAGTACATGCCACTTGTAGATGGTTAAAGAAAAGCTTCAGCTTAGCGATGCACCTGGGTGGCTCAGTTGGTTAAACATCTGCCTTCAGCTCAGGTCATGATCTCACGGTCCTGGGATCAAGCCCAGAGTAGGGCTCCCTTCTCAGCGGGAAATCTGCTTCTCCCTCTCCCTCTTCCCCTCCCTGCTTATGTTCCCTCTCTCTTGCTCACTCTCTTTCTCAAATAAATAAATAAAAATCTTAAAAAAAAAGAAGAAGAAGAAAAGCTTTAGCTTAAATGAGCAGTAAGACATGTTCATGAGGACTGGAAGGTCTACTCTCTAAGGGTTAAGACGTTAATGAATAGCTTCACTGCATAGATGCTTCCAAAAGCTGCCCTCTCATTACTTGTTCCAGGTGGGGGCTCAAAGTGATTGTACTGGGTGTTGTATTAGTTTACTGGGGCCGCCATAACAAAGCAGCACAGACTGGGTGGCTGGAGTTCCAAGATCCAGGTGCCAGCGGAGTTGTGGCCTCTGAAGGCCACCAGGGAAGGATCTGTCGCAGGCCTTTCTCCTGCCCTGAAGGTGGCTACCCCTTGCTGCCTCTTCACCATTGGCTGTCCATCTGAGCATGTGCACCTTGTACATCTTCTTATAAAGACACCGGTCAAAGTGAATTCGGGCCCACCCTAACAGCCTCATTTTAACTTAATCACCTCTTTAAAGCCCATGTGTCCAAATACTGTTACATTCTGAGGTACTTGAGGGGGTTGGGATTTTAACATACTAATTTGGGGAAGACATAATTCAGCCCATTAACCCAGGTAGAAGGGGTATCAAAGTCTACAGAGGAGAACATCCGGCTACAAGTGCTCAGTCCCAATTTTTCTTTGAATTGGAACTCAGATAGTGACTCCACAGATCTTGGGCAGCACATATTATTTATCCCACGACCCCAAAGTGCACAGTGGGATGGAAAGTGCACTGGCTACAAAGGGGTTGATTTTTGTCTTGGATCCACAACCTATCATCTGTGTGAGCTTATATTACTTGACTTCTCAGTCTGAGCCCTGGTTTCTACTTGGGTAAAATAAGACTATTAATTACCTGCTACAAAACAGGGTTGGTCTAGGCTAAGTTTTAAATGAGAGAACATCCTTGATAAAATCTGAAAATGCCCTGAAAAGCCTTTGTATACAGTCAGGCTTTGAACAAATGGAAGGGATTATTATAATCACCACTGTGTATTTGATTTTAAATGGTTGCCCACTTAAAACGCTTGGAGATTTAAATAGAGCCAACTTTAAACCAGTGTCTTTTGAATGGTGATTCAAAATACACTAAATTCTCTGTGCACATAGCTTTTTCCACAGGGTATGCTTATTAACTTTTAGTTCAATATTCATTAGCACATGCCTTTAGATTAACTTCTGTCAGTCACACATCTCACTAGGGCCATATAACTGATGATAATATTGGCTTTCAGTTTGGCAAAATATTAAAGAATAAGACTGACTTAATAAGGATCTCAGTGTTGATTCTTTCCTTTTGTGGAAGCCATAAAGAAGCCTGAAGCAGGAACCATTAGTCCCCATCTCCCTTTTCTTGTAATTTTGGTGCCTCTAAACTCTAAATACCCCAAGTTGTCACAGGCCATCAAAAAAGACCTTGGTAATGGGACTCACAGGAAGATACTCCTCATAGAAATGGAAGGATTTTGAAGAAGCCTATTCCTTAGGAAGAGAATAATCATGGTGATTAAATCAAGAATGTTGAACAGTAGGCACCACAGTGGGAAGACAGTGGAAATATAACAGCAAGACATTCTAGAAGCCTGTGAATGAAACCTATGAGGCTGACACGGCTCTCCTCAACAACTGCCCAGAAAATATTATCAAATTTTTAAAGCCTCTGTAGTTAACATATTGCCTCAGAGGTGAAAAATAGTGTTAATTACCATTCCTTGTTTAAAAACATGCACTTAAGGAAAAGCACTGGATATATACCAAAGACCTCCAAGACTGTAGTTTCCATTTGTTAATGTACTGAGGAAAAAAAGTCAACTTTCCATTATCTAATGAAATTGTTAATTCAAGTTGTTTTTGCAGTAAGATTAAGTGATGATAACTTCATTTGATATGAATGTGGCAGAATAGACTGAAATGTGAATAATGAACAGTTTAGAAATAGTAAATAACATATTATACATAATAAATAATATTAATAATATGTATTCCATATTATATATATCTCCCATATATTTTATTTTTTCAACATTTTCCTCTATTAATATTAATTATATATGTAATATTTTAATATATTTTATGTATACTTACATATATCAACATGAATATAATTAATATATTATTCTAATATATTTAATTATGTATTATGATACTGTACATTTTATATTTTAGACCTAATGTAATAAAGATGATTGATATTTGCTATAATTTCAGATATAAATATATGTATTATATTTGTACAATATGTATTTTGTTAATGTAATAAATACTCCTTTCCAAGTATTTAAATAACTAAAATATTGTATATGCCTTACATATAGAATTTTGTGGATGTAGATATTAACGCTTTATTAGATACATCGTTTGCAAATATCCTCTCCCATTCAGTAGGTTGCCTCTTAGTTTTGTTGATGGTTTCTTTCACTGCATAAAAGCGTTTTATTTTGGTGTGTTTCCAACAGTTTCATTTTGCTTTTTTTTCCCTTGCCTCAGGAGATACATCTACAAAACTGTTGCCGTGGTCAATATCAAAGAAATTACTATGTTTTCTTCCAGTAATATTATGATTTCGGGTCTCACATTTAGGTCTTTAATCCTTTTGAGTTTATTTTTGTGTACGGTGTAAGAAAGTGGTCCAGTTTCATTCTTTTGCATACAGTTGTCCAGTTTTCCCAACACCAATTGGTAAAGAAAATGTCTTTTCTCCATCATATAGTCTTGCCCCCTCTGTTGTAGATTAATTGACCATATATGCATGGGTTTATTTCTGGATTCTTTCTTTTATTTTTTTTATAAAGATTTATTTATTTATTTATTTGACAGAGAGAGAGAGACAGCAAGAGAGGGAACACAAGCAGGGGGATTGGGAGAGGGAGAAGCAGACTTCCCCCTGAGCAGGGAGCCCGATGCGGGGCTCGATCCCAGGACCCTGGGATCATGACCTGAGCCGAAGGTAGGCACTTAACGACTGAGCCACCCAGGCACCCCTGGATTCTCTTTTCTGTTCTATTGATCTATGTGTCTATTTTTGCGTCAGGACCATACTGTTTCGATTCCTCTATCTTTGTAGCCTGGGCTTGTGATACCTCCAGTTTTATTCTATGTTTTCAAGACTGCTTTGACTATTTGGGATCTTCTGTGGTTCCATACAAATTATAGGATTATTTGTTCTAGTTCTGTGAAATATGTTGTTGGTATTTTAATGGGGATTGTATTAAATCCGTGGATTTCTTTGGATACTATGAACATTTTAACAATACTGGTTCTTCCAATCATGAGCATGGAGAATCTTTCAGTTTATTTGTGTCATCTTCAGTCTCTTTCATCAATACTTTATAGCTTTCAGAGTACAGGGGTTAATATTGAAAATATATAAAGAACTTATACAACTCAACACAAGATAACAAATGATCTAATTAAAAAATGGGCCAAGGACCTGAACAGTATTTTTTCCAAGAAGACATACAGATGGCCAACAGACACATGAAAAGATGCCCAACATCACTCATCATCAGGGAAACGCAAATCAAAACCACAATGAGATATCACCTTACACCTGCCAGAATGGCTAAAATCAAAAACACAAGAAATAACAAGTGTTGGTGAAGATGTGGAGGAAAGGCACCCTCATGCACGGCTGGTGGGAATGCAAACTGGCGCAGCCACTGTGGAAAACAGTTTGGAGGTTCCTCAAAAAAATTAAAAATAGAATTATCATAAGACCCAGTAATTCCACTACTGGGTATTTACCCAAAGAAAATGAAAACACTAGTTCAAAAAGATATATGCACCCCTATGTTTATTGCAGTGTCATTTACAAGAGCCAAATTATGGAAGCAACCCAAATGTCCATCCATAGATGAATGCATAAAGAAGATGCATATATATACACAATAGAATATTACTCAGCATAAAAAAGAATGAAATCTTGCCCTTTGCAACAACATGGATGGACCTAGACGGTATAATGCTAAATGAAATACATAAGTCAGGGAAAGACAAATACCATATGATTTCACTCATGTGTGGAATTTAAGAAACAAAACAAACAGACAAAGAAAAAAAGAGGCCAACCCCCCCCGCCCCGCAAAACCAAAAACTCAGACTCTTAAATACAGAGGATAACCTGGGGGCTGACAAAGGGGAGGTAGATGGGGGGGATGAGTCAAATAGATAAAAGTGATTAAGAATACACTTACCTTGATGATCACTGAATAAGGTTGAACTGTGTACTTGAAACTAATACAACATTATATGTTAATTATACTTGAATAGAACAGTAATAAGAATAAATAACGTGGATCATTATAATGATCAATATAAATGCAATTAATGTAGTAAGCACTATAATCATAGTAACACAATAAATATTTTACATATAGAGGTTATACTCTTTTTTACTTCTTTGAATGATGCTGCATATATTATATCCAGGGAGTTTCTGATTGTAATAACTGTTTTTATTAAGTGGTTTTCTATGTGACAGTACACTTCCATACTCTTCACATGAAATACAGAAGGGTTAGTTACTTGCCCAAAGTCTCATAAATAATAACGGATAAAGCTATTGGCATTTCATCTGTAGTAGTCTGACTCCAGAAAAACTGACCTAGAGTCCTATCTCCAGTGCAGTGAGGCCTTTGGGGGAAATGCCTGCTCCATTCTACTAGCTTGGGAAGGCCACAGCCATTCAACTTCTTTCTGGGGCCCCTGGAATATAATTTCATCAATTTTTTTAAGTTGAAGAGGAATGCTGGGCCTGGGGCTAGATTCTGGGCTGGGCTGGGGCTAGGGCTAGGATGGAGAGGAAAATGAGAGGCAGGTTTTCATCATTGGTACTGATAGGAAGAAAAGATGGAAATCTCTGGGCACTGGATAATCCTGATGGGAGAAAGGCTCTGGGATAGAATAATAAGCATAGAGGATTTCTGTTTAAATGAATTAGAGCAATGGTTCTCAAATGTAATCCCAGACCAGCAGCATCAGCATCACCAGGTAAAACTTGCAGGACTGCAAATTCCCATGCAACACACCAGACACACCGAGTCAGAAACTCTGGGCATCAGGTCCAGAAATTTGTTTTAACAAGCTTCCAGGTGATTCTGATTCACTCTAAAGTTTGAGAACAACTGAATTAGAGAAAGAAAGGAGAGACAAGGTGGTGAGTCTTTGAATTGTTCTGGCGAGTAGGGATAGGCTTTGTTTCCACCTGTGACCCACTGAGTCAGAGTGAGGACTAATTGGCCAGATGCACTGATGTCACCCAATTGACCAACGGCCCAAGACATTCCTGTGCTCTGTTTAACCACTGTTTCCAAGCATAGGTCCCTTTCTTCTCCCCCATCTTCCGCTTTACAAACTGCCACCTTGTAAAGTACAACGGACAACAACGGGGATGTGTAACACTATCAGGAATTAAGCCCAAGAAGTTAAAAGCCATCTTTTTCCGTAAAGTCATTATGCACTTGCCTCATTTCCTGCTGACTGACTTTCTCTCGGGAAAGGGAACCAGGAAATCTTTGAGGCAGGTGCAGTTCTAACATGTTACAAAGCCTGAGACAGCTCACTGCTTCCCCTGTTTGTTGTTAACTGAATAGTTCATCCACAGAAATCACCTTGGTTCCTCACAGAAAAATATCCCTTTCCTACCTACTAAGACAGTGTATTTCTCCAGGGAACTGTACTTTCTTCTGGCGTCCCACACAACTTTGTTGATCACTGACTGTTAGGGGGACATTAATGTTTTTTTCCTGCTTCTTCCACCTCTTATAAACTGATCTTGACTAGGTACTCTCCCAGCCTCCTTAATGTAAAATTTCAGTGATCAGGGACAGACTGTCTCTTGCAAGAATCATCCACTAACCAAATGTTTTTCCTTTCAACTTTGTAACATAAAGAGACAAAAGAAGAGGAAACATTTTCTGGAATGTAACTTTTTAGAAGGCCGTAGGAGTTGATAAACAGAAGCAAAGGAGGCAGAACAGAACTACTGTTCAGCATGGACTCTAACAGCCAGCTTGACTCAGTTACCTCATGACTGTGCAAACATGGGCAAGTTATTTAGCCTCTCTTTTTCCGGAAGATGGGGGTAAGAGCTCTTACCTCACAAGGTTGTTGGGAGGATTAAAACTGTTAAATTAAAAAAAGCTCTTATAAGAGTATCTGAAACTATTAAGCACTGCCTAAGTGGCTATTATAGTCTTATTATCACTAGTATTGACCACAAGAAACCATGTCAAAAGAATGACACAGTTCCATCCACCATCTTGTACTTATAGAACAGGAAAATAAGCTAGACTAGAAAATGAAAAAAGCTAAAAAGCTCGAAAAAGCTAACATTTAATAGCTCCTCTTCAGAGGCAAGAAATAACCGTCCTGTGCCGCCGATTTCTCCTGTTAATTAAATTTGCATACACATTTGTCTTAACTCCTCACCTGGATTATCTGATCCCTGAGAGCAGGTGCTTTGCAGGAGTCCTCTTTGTACGAACCAGAATACTAAGCACAGCAACTTTCGTCTCATACTAGATTTAATTTTCAGAAAGACATTCTCCAGCCAACCAGAAAGATTAATTACCCCTAAATACTCACTCATCCTGGTGTAGTGAGGTTTTACTCTTGATTAGGCTGTTTCTCAGGACACACCCTTGTGCTGTAAATGATGCTTGCCGTTTACACTGCTTGTTTTGGTGTTGTGATCTTCAAAGTGACTTCCAGGTCAAACTACCAAGTGATAAAATACTTAGGGGCTACTTCTGGAGACACTGTGGGAAATTCTATCTCCAAATACTATCAGACTACCACAATTAAACATTATGAAAAGATTGCTGGAACAGTAGATGGTCCAGTGGGGAATGCTACGGTCATTTGGAAAATGAGAGCTCAAAGTGGGTGGTAACTGTCAGAATAGACTTCATGAGATACTTGGGGATTGAGCTGGATTTTCTACACTAAAAAGCCTGAAATTCTCCCACGTGTCTGATGAGCATTATTTCACATCACATAGCACAGCCTCTCATGTCCAGGCTGGTTACAATGGACACTCAACAGGAAAAAAAAAATCCAGGCAAGGTCTTGTGACAATGACCAATAGAAATGTTACCACATAGTGCTAAATGCCATAACTTATTCTTAATTAAATAAACCCAGTCAGTACAAAGAGCTTGAATGTCACCTTCTCACCAAACCATGTAGCCTCAACAGTCCATAAAAGGGATTTCAACTTTATAAAGCTTTATCTTGAGGCTGCTACATTTAAAAATGTAAAGACTGTTTTTTTTTTTTTAATGTTGTAAGCTCTGTGAAACCAGGTATTCTATTACTCTGGCATTTTGCATAGAAAGCTCTATGTTAATCAGCTTATCATAAGAAACTTAAAGGTCTGCTGGAAATTGTTGTGATTCTAAATCATTTATTTCAGCACCTGGAGAGCTGGGGCTCTATCTTATTATTTTCCTCCAGCACGGCCACACACTAGGCACTTACTATATGTATAGTAAATGAATTAATTTAAATTCAGTTTAGATTTATTGTTATGTATTTTATTGAATTCTGTTTTTGAAAGCTTATAGATCATATATAATATTTTGGGTTTTACGTATAACTTGTACTTCATATTAATCATAAAAGGTAACAAGAAGGGGGGGAGCCTGGATGGCTCAATTGGTTAAGCATCTGCCTTCGGCTCAGGTCATGAGCCCAGGGTCCTGGGATCAAGCCCTGCGGTGGGCTCCCTGCAGGGCAGGGAGACTGTTTCTCCCTCTCCCTCTGCCTGCCAGTCCCCCTGCTTGTGCTCACTCGCTCTCTCTTTTTCTCTCTGTCAAATAAATAATAAAATAAAAGTCTTTAAGAAAAGGTAGCAAGAATATCCAATTAACAACTAACAGAGTAAAAATTCAAGCTAGCCAACCAAAACAATATTGATCGTCATGATTATTATTATAATCCTACCAGTTTATAGCTCAGACTATAATTTGAGAAATGCCTGAATATTTTCCCACCTGGGCCAGGATACCCAAAGGCAAGTTTGGATGTCCTTTGGTTTCTGTTTTACTTCAGATAAAATTTTTTCTTCCTTTGCAGTATAAATCTATCAGAAACAGAATTGGGGACCACCATTATGTCTCTGTTTGTGTGTGTGTGTGTGTTATGTCTTGAAATGATAATCCAGTGGTTTCCAAACCTGACTTATTAGAATTCCATGCAGAGCTTACAGTATGAAAAGTATAGTCATTTAGGCCTCCACCCACCCTTAACTGAATGGGAAACTCTAATGGTTAAGGCTGACAGATAAAATACAAGACACCCAGTTAAATTTGAATTTCAGATAAACAGCAAATAATTCTTTTAAACCAGGTACGCTTCATGCCATATTTGGGACATACTTAGACTGAAAATTATTCATTGTTTATCTGAAATTCAAATTTAACTGGCATCTCAGTTTTCTGGATGTTTTGTGTTTTGTGTGTGTGTGTGTGTTTTTTTTTTTTTTTTCTTTTTTGGTCTTTTCTTCTTTTTAGTAAATCTGGGAATCCTACGAAGAGTAGCAACATGGAATCTGTATTATCTGTAGTTTCCAAGCTGGTTCTGTTCAAAATGGTCTTTTATTTTTTTCAAGTTTTCTTCGTTGTTTATTCTTCTTTTTCAAATCCACATTTTAGACTTAGACCGAAGAGCTATCACACAAGGTACATATTTTTTTAAAGTTGGAGAGTTACTATGTAAGAAACATTACCTTAAACTTATTCATGATTCAAGAGAAGCACTTTAATTTTTTTCATAAAATGTCTGTTTCAAATGTCTTATTATTTAGATGTCACTTAATTTACACAGGTTGTATTCATCATTGCATTTTTATTCAAAAATATTTCCATACTATGTCTATTGTTCTATGAGAGCCATGGCCACCCAAGTTTGGGTTTTTTTAAATGCTATTAAACACACAGCTAAGAATATAGGATAAAAAACATGGGGGGGGGTCTTTCTACCAGATAAAGTTCTTCATTTTCTCCAGTGGAAGTAGCCCAGTTCAGAAGGTTTTATCACATGGATTTAGAATGAGGAAAAGTGATAACTAGAGCTTCTTTGAAAATTGCCCTAACAGAGTAAAAAGCAGGGAAGAACAAATGGCCTATTAAGGCGAGTGCACTCAGGGAAAGAATTCATTAATCCCTGTAGCTTGTAATAGGGAGTTAGGACCCAGAGTGTGAAAATGTCAGAGCAGCAACAACCATGAAATCCTAGAAGGACTCAGTAGGTGCACAGAATCAAGATTGTATATGAGCAGTTGCTGGGAACCCAGGGTCTGGGAAATACCGCACATTCCAATACAAATCCCTGAGCCCAGGTACCATGGGAACAGCTGATCCTCCACAAACATTTGTTGATATGTGGAGATGAGATGGGTCCTGACATGCTGTCTGGATATTATGAGCAAGGTAAAGGGTAACCAAGGGGACAGACCGACAGCATGGAGCTGCATAAATCCCAGCTGTGAATTCAAAAGGGGTGCCTGTGCTTGAATATTCCTTTTGCCCCCAGCTAATGTGTGTACTGACCTCTGCTAAGGAGCTTGGAAATATTTCTAAGTAATTTGGTTCCCATAAATAGAATGTCCTCTTCAGGTGTTATGTGAGGAGGAACTAAAAATAATTAGTGCAAATGATCCTCAGACCCTCCACCACCTGAAAAAGCTGAGAGAGAGAGAGAGAGAGAGAGAGAGAGAGAGAGAGAAGTGGAGAGGGGGTAAACTTAGATGCTTAAAAAAAAAAGAAAGTGTTCTCTATTGGGAGAAGTTGGTAGGAAGTTTTCCTGGAAAAGTTTCCAATAAATTGGAGCATTCAGGCACATTCCTCATTGCTCATTAAAAAAAATGTAAAACATAATTACTAAGTTCATTTAGTGTGATCTCTAAGTGGTTGCTTGAGGAAATGTGTTGCAATTTGTTTTATATACCTGGCTTTGAATACTATGAAACATGCATTTTAAAAAGTAAATACATTCTGTAGCATTTAAAATGCATGCTTCTGTCTTTCTGGCTTCTGAATTCAGTATCAAACTGAAATTCTATGAGGGGCAAATTTCATTTAAATTTGGCAAAAGACAGCTTTGGTTCAGGCAAAAGGGAAAAATGTATAAACAAGTAATAAAATCACACTTCCTGAAGTGTTGAGTTGTGAAACTTTTGATGTAAAAAAATACTAGGTATTTATTGGGAGTTTCACTGATGCTTTCTAAGTCCTCTGTGAAGTACAAACAGGAGACAGAAATGGAAATCTTATGGAAAAGAGAAAGAAAAAACTGAAGTCCCCTTCATTTTTCCCTCGTTCAGGAATAACCAGTAAGTCAGTCAGCAGGGATTGTCTCAGCTATTTGCTCTGACTCCAAAACACTTAAGGAAATATCCTGGATGGAAAAAGTAATCACTGCAAGGTTACATTATTTCAGTGACAAAAGCTGACCACAGTGACAAACAATCGTGAACAACACTGGCCTTTGATTCACCTCACTTGCTGGGTTCAAAGGTACTTATTTTGGGACATGTACCTGGATATAGACTTGGAGATGACACTAGAGTTCAGACAAATTTTCAGGCCAAATGTTTTTTTTATTCTCCCTTTTTATTTTCTGGTCTTTTATAATGTACTATCTGGCCAAATACTTTTATAAGATATCATGTTTTCTCTTAAATTACTAAAACCAAAAATGAAAGTGAAGATAGTACTACCAAATCTATAGAAATAAAAAAGGAGTATAAGAAAAGACTATGAAAAATTGTATGCCAATGCAGTTGGTAACTTACATGAAATGGACAAAGTCCTAGAAACATACCAAGACTGAATCACAAAGAAACAGAAAATCAGAATAGACCCAAAAGTAGTTAGGAGATTGAATCAATAATCAAGAACCTCTCAACAAAGAAAAGCCTAGACTTGATGGCTTCACTGGTGAGTCCTACCTAACATTTATGTAAAGAACAAACACCAACCCCTCCTCAAACTCTTCCAAACCTTGAACAGGAGGGAGTGATTCCTAACTCACTCTGTGAGGCCAGCATTACCCTGATACCAAAGCCACACAAAGGCAGTACAAGGAAAGAAAACTGAAGACCAATTCATGTTATAAATATTAATGTAAAAATTCTCAACAGAATACTAGCACACTTAATTTGACAGCATATGAAAGCAACTATACATGATGATCATGTGGAATTTATTCCTCGAATAAAAGGATGATTCAACATACAAACATACAAAAATAAATCAATGTAATATATTACATTAATAGAATGTAGGAAAAAACTCATAATATCATTTCAGTACATACAGAAAAAGCAACTGGCAAAATTCAACACCTTTTTATGATTAAAAAAAAGAAGCTCAAAAAATTAGGAATAGAAAGAAACTATCTCAACATAATACAGGTCATATATGAAAAACTCACAGCTAACATTATATTCAATGTTGAAGGACTGAAAGTTTTTCCTCTAACATAAGGAAAAAGAAAACATGGATGCCTACTTTTACTACTTCTAGTTAATATAGCCAGAACAATTAGGCAAGGAAAAGAAATAAATGACATTCAAATTGGAAAGGGAGAAGTAAAATTACCTTTGTTCATAGATGACATGATTTTGTATGTAGAAAACCCCAAAGATTACACACACACACACACACACACACACACACACACACACACACTGTTAGGACTAATAAATTCAGCAAGGTAGCAGGATACAAGAGCAACAAACAAAAATCAGGTGTATTTTTTTATACTGATGATGAACAATTTAAAAATGAAATTAAGAAAACAATTAATTTGCAATAGCATCAAAAAGAATAAAGTACTTAGGAATTAACTTACTAAGGAGGTGAAAGGCTTACAGAAAACTATAAAACATTGCAAAAAAAATTTAAAGAAGACATAAGTTAATGAAAAGGCATCCCATGCTCATGGATTAGAAGACAATGTTATTAGGATGTCAGTACTACACAAAGCAATATGCAGATTCAATTTCATTCTTATGAAAAGCTCAACAACAATTTTTTGGAGAAAATAGAAAAACACATTCTAAAATTCATATGGAATGTCAAAGGATCCCCCAACAGCCAAAAGAATCTTACAAAAGAAGAACAAAGCTGGAAGACTGACACTTCTTCATTTCAAAATTTACTACAAACCTATAGCAATCAAAACAGTGTGATGTTTACATAAAGACTAACATATGACCAACAGAATAGGATAGAGAGCCCAGAAGTAAACCCTTGCACATATGATCAAATAATTTGCAGCAAGAGTGCCAAGACCATTTAATGGGGAAAAGGACCATCTTTTCAAGAGTGGTCTTGGGAAAACTGTATGTCTCCATGCAAAAGAACAAAGTTGCACCCTTACCTTACACCATATAAAAAAAAATTAACTGAAAACAGATCAAAAACCTAAGAGTAAAGTCTAAAACTATACAGCTTTTAGAAGAAAATATAGAGGAAAATTTCATGACAAAGGATGTGACAACGACTTCTTGGAAATGACACCAAAGATGGGAAACAAAAGAAAAGTAATAAATTAGACTTCATAAAAACTATCAACTCTTTTGCATTAAAGGACATTATCAACAGATTAAAAAGACAATTCACAGGATGGGAGAGAATATTTGAGATTCACATATCTCATGAGGAATTAATATTCACAATATATACAAAACTTTTAAAACTCAACAACAAAAAAGCAAACAACTCAATTGAAAAAAATGGGCAAAAACACCAATTGACATTTCTTCAAATGGCTAATAGGCACATAAAATCACTACTCATTAGGGAAATACAGACCAAACCCGTAATCAGATGCCATTTGACACCCATTAAAATGGTTATTATAAAACAAAGCAGAAAACCAGAAAAAAAAGTGCTGGCATGGATGTGAAGAAACTTACATTTCTGGCAGGAAGGTAAAATTATAGAAACAGTACATAGACACAGCCACTGGAGATACAGTATGGCAGTTCTTCAAAAAATTAAACATAAAAGTGCCATTTGACCCAGCAATTCCATTCTGAATATATACACAAAAGAATTGACAGAAGAGACTCAAAATATTTGCACACCAATGTTCATAACAGTATGACTCATAATAGACCTAACATGGAAGCTACCCTAATGACTATTAACAGATAAATGGATAAACAGAATGTGTTATATCCATCCAATAAAACATTACTGATCCTTAAAAAGAAAGGAAATTCTGACACATGCTACAATATAGATGAACCCTGAAGACATTACACTAAGTAAAATAAGCCAGATACAAAAGGTCAAATATTGTATGATTCCACTTATATGAGACACCTAAAGTAGTCAAATTCATAGTGACAGAAAGTATAATGAAGGCTACCAGAGGCTTGGAGGGAGGGGAGAACGGGGAGTTACTGTTTCATGGAGACAGAGTTTCAGTTAGGAATGATGCAAAATTCCAGAGATGGATGGTGGTGATGGCTGTAAAACGATGTGAACGTACTTAGTGTCACTTAACTGTACATTTAAAAATGGTTAAGATGGTAAATTTTATGTTATGTATATTTTACTACAATTTTTTAAAGTCTAAAAAAACAAGTGAGAGGGGCGCCTGGGTGGCTCAGTCAGTTAAGTGTCTCCGTTCTGCTCAGGTCATGATCTCAGGGTCCTGGAATCGAGCCCCCCATCGGGCTTCTCCTCTGTGGGGAGCCTGCTTCTCCCTCTCTCTCTGCCACTCCCCCCACTTGTGTGTTCTTTCTCCGTCAAATAAATAAAATCTTCAAAAAAATAAATCTTAAAACAAACAAACTAATTAATTAATTAACTAATTAATTAATTAAAAAACAAATGGGTTGATTAGAGATTATCTTCTGACAAAGGAGTCGCCAGTAACATAAGTAGACAGGCACATAATCATCTAAATGTGGTGATATAAAATTGTACCTCCCCAAGCCCCCAAATTTTAAGCACATAGGGTAACAAAGAAAGCAAGAATTGTGGGAACTGGAAAGGAAAAGGGAAGAAATTGGAAAGGAATCCCTGGGGAAGGTAAAGCTAGAAAAACAGTTTGGGACCAGCTTTTGAAAAGCCTTGAACGCCACACTAAGAATTTTGGATTTCATCCTTCAGGTAATGAAAAGTTACCAGCTCTTTCAGCAGAAGAATGGCTTAACCAGACAAATATCAGGAATAAAACTCTTATGAAAACATGAAGCATGGAGCTAAACTGAATGCAGGAAGCCAATTATGCAGCGAGGGAAAGGGAAATATAAATTTATGAATGAGCAATTAAATGTATTTATGGAAATTGATTTTCTCAAAATAACTAGTGAGTTAAATCTTTCCTTTCTGGTATTTTTTTAAAATGTGGAGGAGAAAATACCCACAAGTCTGAGGTTTAGGCTTTAAGCATAACCTCCATTCTTTCTAGCCACCCACAGGGGCATGGCCATTTCTAATGTTAAGATATGACTAATCAAGCTATGATTTCACCCCAGTGAAACTCTGTCTGATCTGAACAGAGGAGATCAAAAAAGAAAATGAAGATACCTGCTCTTACCCCAAATGAAAGATATTCTTATGATAATCTTTTATTTCATGCCAACAAATTACAAGAAGAAAAAAATGAAAATATATAAACATATATACACAAATGACATTTAACATATGTCCCTAAATCCTTTTGCAAAATAAAATCTTGGATCCGTGATAATTAAATTCAATAGAAAACAAGATGCTCAAGGAAAGATCAGGCTTAAAGCTCCTGAATATTCCTGCTGATACTTTTTATCTGCACTTCTTGAGACCACAGGTTAAGTTTCTTAATAGTTGCTTACCCCAAATTTCCCCTTATTCAATCTGAAAAGGCTTGCTTTTCTTGATAAGGACAGACCTTGACAAAACGCTGGCTGACAGCATGACTCCTATGGCCTTTCCCTAACACATGTTAGCAGGGAGGAATGGCTCCTCGCCATACTTCCATACATCTACATAGGAGCTTGGCAGCACCTGTTACCTACCCCAAGATCTTGACCAATTCTGACCACAGACAAATGACAACTTACTTGGTTTTGAGAGGGTGCATACTGCTGCTCTGCCCGTGAGGAAACTGGACCATCATCAGAACCCTAATGCTCCCAGCATCATGAGTTCACATCATCAGGTCACAGTTTTATCCTATGTGTCCTTTCTTTCTAAGTCATTCTCCATGTTATCTTTATATATGCTAAATGGAGCTATCCAAAAAGGAAAAACTACTAATACTAATTAAATGATACAGAATGAAAAATCATTCTCTCTGATATGTGAGCATCCTGATGTTATTGCAAGCCCTGTAGGAATTCAAAATAAGAGCGACAACCCTTAGAACTTAAAAAACAAACAAACAAACAAAAACTTGATTTATTTGTTAAAAAACAAAGCAGATGCAGACTGAGAAGGAGATAGGGAGAGGATCAGGGAGAGCTGGGGGAGAAGGTGTGAGCTCCTCTAGGAGCAATATCCAGAGCAGAAGTGTTATTACTGGCAGAGTTGGGAGCACCTCCGTCTAAAATATATGATATTTGAATCTCAAAAAACTTACATTGGGTGAAAGAAGAAGCCTTATTTATATAAAATTCTATAATAAATCCATGGTAGAAAAAAATCAGAAGAGTGATCGCTCTAGAGAACTTTCTGGGATGGTAGTAATGATCTCTATCTTCATAGAGGTGTGGGTTACATGGTTGTTTGCATTTATCAAAAATAGAGCAAAATACACTTAGGATTCCATTCCACTGCTTTGTATTCCAATTTTATCTCAAAAGAAATACCAAAATCTCGTTAATGTGCTTCCTGAAGTTTAGGGGAAAGTATCCTGATGTCTGCATAAAGCAATTTACTTTGAAATGTGAAAACAAATAATATGGGTTAGGGGCGCCTGGGTGGCTCAGTTGGTTGGGCGACTGCCTTCGGCTCAGGTCAGGATCCCGGAGTCCCGGGATCGAGTCCCGCATCGGGCTCCCTGCTCGGCGGGGAGTCTGCTTCTCCCTCGGACCCTCCCCCCTCTCGTGTGCTCTCTCTCTCTCTCTCTCATTCTCTCTGTCTCAAATAAATAAATAAAATCTTTAAAAAATAATATGGGTTAATTGAAGAATAGAGATAATAAATGGATAGATACAAGAGAAAGCAATACAACAAAATAATATTTGAGGAATCTAGGTGGTAGGTATATGGGTATTTACTATAAAATACATTCAATTTGGCTGTATCTAGAAATGTTGGAGAAGAAGATACTGTCACTCACTTTACTTTTCAACAAATAGAGACTCATTTGTGTTAATAACAATTCTCTTTTTATAATGCCAATGCTTCTAGAAAAGTTAAGGGCATCAAATCATTGAAACATTTATATTAATTTCCTCCATGTATTTTTTCTTCTAGTAAGAAGTAAGAGTTTAGAATAGAACCAGAAATTTAGTTTTTGTTGATGGTGGTGGTAATCATAGGAAAGATGATGCAGGTGGTGTTGATGGTGGTGGTGAACCATTGTGTTTAGATGATGTAGATCTTAGCACAAGGTCAAAAAGGGATCAGTCAGCACTAAAAAACAGAGTGCATAAAGCAAGATGGAAAAATGCCCCAAATCAATTTCACCATGCAAAAATTTGCCTTAGGTTGTTCCTAATCACGGAAAAGGAAAGTGAGGGGGCTCAATGAAGGTTTGTGAATGAAAGAAATAACTAATGGACTGATTGGAAGTTTCAGGAAAAAATTAGCAGAAATTCAATGAATATTTTACATTGAAGAGTGAATAGATTGATGAATGGCAAATGGATCTAGGAGTTCATGAAAACAGGAAATATCCACTAAAGCATTGGGTTTTCAGAAGAAAACCTGTACATTTATAACCAATTCTCTTCTAGTCTCATAGAAAAGACTCTCTCATTTGTACACCGGTGCCCTTAAGAGATGCAAACACCAACACCTCCAGGAAGGTGTCTAGTTAACTTGTGTGGGAAGCGGGCCTGTCAAAGACAAGAGCTGAGAAACGGACTGCACTGTGGCCAAACAGAACCCTTGGAAGTTAGCATCTGTTCACCAACGCAGAACAGAACGCTGACTGTCATAGTCCCAGGCCCTCTGGATCTCGCCCTCAGCATGAACTGCTTGCTTTGTAACTCTTTCCTTACATCTCCAAGTTCTCATTCTTCATTTGCTGACTCTTTCCATGAAATGTATCCTCATCTCAGTTATGCCAAAGCACGAATTTAAAAAATGGTCTCAGTTCTTTGCCCTCTAAGTGTCTGAGTTCTCACACTCTCTCATCCTGGGTCCTTAGCATCCACTGTAGCCTAACTCTTTAGAAGTGGACTTCTGGTCCCACTTCTCTACCTGTGCTTTCTTACTGTTGTCTGTGCCATCCAACTCAGCAGCCATGCACCACAGGGAGCTACTGAGCACTTGAAATGGGGTTCATTTGAATTGGGATGTGCTGTGAGTGTAAAATACATGCTGGACTTCAAAGACACCATGTAATCGGGAATGGAAAATGTAAATATTTATATTGATGACATGCTAAATGACTTTTTTACACATTGGGCTAAATGAAATTTATTTGTTATTTCTTTAAAGATTTACTTTTTTATTAGAGAGAGAGAGCATGAGCGAGGGGTAGGGCACAGGAAGAGGGAGAGAGAGAATCCCAAGCAGACTCCTCCTGAACACAGAGCCTGGTGCAAGGCTCGATCCCAGGACTCTGAGATCATGGCCTGAGCCTAAGAGTCAAACGCTTAAACAACTGAGCCACCCAGGTGCCCCAAATGAAACTTATTTTTTAAGCCTAACTTTACCTGTGTCTTTTTGATGTGATTAATAGGAAATTTCAAATCACATGTTGGGCTCACATATTGAACATATATGTGATATATAGGAAAGGTCTTTTCTCAGCCATTTTCTTTCTTGCCCTTCCTGTAGAATTTGAGACTGTTAATGGCCCTCCACTTCCCACCCACCTCCCTTAAAATTCTCTGTTTTCTCGTTTGCTGCAAAGACCTACTCCTGCCTCCTTTCCTACCTTCTCATCTTCCCTTAAAGAAGCTAGGCAGTGGCCACGGGAATCATACAGCAGGCAGTATCTTTCCAGAGCTGAAACACTTGAATGTTGTGCTATGTTCCTAGTCATGTCGAAAGTGACCCATGCCAAAGGAAAGGAGAGGGGAACCTGGTTACGGGTAAGTCATCTAAGGTGCAAAAAGACAGGTAATGGTGAGAAGTGGGAGAAAATATGGAACTTTCGCACATACTTCCCTGCTCCCAGCACAGATTTCCATGGGCTCATCTGTCATGGTGAAATGTTCTATTTCCACCTTCCGAATGGTCCATGATGTCTCTTCTACCAAAGCCTTGCCTCTTTTCTCCACACCCCAGAGTGGAAGATCTTGCTCCAGTTCCCAACTACTGAAGGGAACATTTTCTTTCTTTTTTTTTTAAGATTTTATTTACTTATTTATTTGTCAGAGAGAGAGAGGGAGAGAGCACAAGCAGGGAGAGTGGCAGGCAGAGAGAGAGGGAGAAGCAGGCTCCCCGCTGAGCAGGGAGCCTGATGCAGGGCTCCATCCCAGGACCCTGGGATCATGACCTGAGCTGAAGGCAGACGCTTAACCGACTGAGCCACCCAGGCTCCCTTGACTGTTAACATTTTTATCTCCTGTGTGTGTGTGTGTGTGTGTGTGTGTGTGTGTGTGTGTGTGTGTGTTACTTAGCTTATTAAATAGAAATTTCTTGGACAGCAAGAGCCAAATCTGATCACCAGTCTCCAGGAGATGAATAATCAAGAAGTTAATGAAGAAGAACCTCTGAAGAACCTCACAGGCAGAAAGACAAAAGAGCAAATCAATATTCTTCGTATTATTCACCCTCTGCATATTAATTCCCTCTCTCTTGTTCTCTTTCTCTAAATACACACACATACCCACATATGTATCTATACCTGTCTATGTAGAAAGATAGATAGGTAGGTGATAAGTAGATAGGTATTGATAGATATCTCAAGACCAGGACTAGGTTGATATGGATGAGACATCTCAGGGGCAAAATTTAAGGCAGTACCCTCAGGGCATACAAAGGGATCTAGTCCCAGCCCTATCCCTAACATATCTGTATCTGTATATTTTATCTCTCTCTCTCTTTGCTCCACCATTTACTAGATATATACACTCTAGGCAAAGTACTTAGCCTCCCCATGTCATCGTTGGAGAAGTAATAGTACCTAACTCGCAATGTTGTTGTTAGGATTAAATTAATTATTGCACATAACTTACAAAAAACATTGCCAAAAAAATGTTTTCAATGCCTTCACCATTATTAATTATCATTATTACAATAATATCAAATTTGATTTACTTAAACTAGCCAAGTTTTAAGCTGAAGCACCTGAAATTAGGTGGCCCAAAGTTGTGCTAGTCTAGAAATAGAGTTTTCACAGGAGTGTGTTTATGCCACTTCTGTCCTTGCAGCAGTGAAAATTGGATTATACACTCTTTGAATACAGAAAAAAATAAACAGTTCAAAAATAAAATGTTTTGAAAATGGCAAAATCAAACTGGAAAAATCTAATTAGTCCCATCTGCACTTATTCCCCGCTATTATTTGTAATATATGCCATAGACTTCTTTTCTTTAACAGTGATCAAGTATTACAGGACCTCACAAGAGCTTAAGTGCCGAACTTTAATTTTAAGTCTGGTATTTTTTCATGAGTGTGGGAAGAATTGGGCAGAGAAATGCGCTTTCAGCTGTGCGGAGGGCAATGGGGTCCACTGACTTTATTTTCACTATTAAAACTTGTATAAAAATAACATTATTATGACACAGTGGAACCCCCTACAATATGTCGAAATGACCAAGAAAAGAAAATAAAAGGAGGAAAACTTTAAGTGGGTTTGATTTTGAAAGCCAAATATTTTTAGAAAAATGTAATGAAACCTGCTTATGACTTTCTTACTTTCAACATTTCCCTACATCAAATGTTTATCTTTTAAGGGCCTGGTTTAGAACACACTCACACACACACACACACACACGCTTGCACGCTCGCACGCACGCACGCACATGCACTCGGTATTTCTTTTTAACATTTCCCTTTCCTGGTCCTGGGGAGGATATCATAAGGGACAGGCCCTAACATTAAAACAAACACATAAATAAACTACCAACGGGAAAAATAGCACCTCATTTCTTAAAGGGCTTAACCTAACCAAAATTAGGCCTCCCTGGGGTCCGCTTTGCCCTGTTAGACCTGTTCCAGCAGGAAATGGCACGCAGGGGAACTTCAAATATTGCAGCAGTAACTCTGTGGATTGCTGTTGTTGGGTCCTAAAGAAAACCTGTTTAGGAAATGAAATTCCCCACAGCCCCATTGTAGCCAGACTCCTCAGAACATTCTCCACAAAACAGCAAAGGTGCTGTGGCCAAGTTGCTGTGCCTTGCCTGAGAGCTCTGACTCTTGCTACTCCCAAGTGCTGAGCTCCATGAATGAGTACCTATAGGCAGAGTTGTCTACCTGAGGCTTAAAAATATATTGAAATACAAATTAGTGAAAGCCAAGGCACTCAAAGAGAGGTGTGCACCCTTCAGTAACAAAACACCCACCAATTAATACCGGCTCATTTCAGACAATGAGCTGAAAGAACGCTTGGAGCTTGGCAGCAGGGTGTTACAGGAGCGGCGGTAAGAAAGCCAGGAAATATATAATTAACGTCTGCCACTTTCCCACTCAACCATTTTCATGTAAGCTATGTCCCAGGTAATCAGCAGATGGCGCTGTTCCCTGAGGCTCAGAGCTTGTCAAAGTAGCCTGTTTCTTCATACTTTGTGCTTCACAAGGCATACAGGTAGAGTGTAAGAGGCAGTAGTAAATCACCTTCCCCAAACGCTGGAAACTCCAGATTTATTTGCTATTAAGAGCTGGCCAGCAGGTTTTTTAACTGAAAGAGGAGAAGTCCTGAAAAATCTGTGCTATGGAAAGCTTATCCCTTGTCTGTGTTGAGACTGGCTTTCTCTTTGACCTGTGTTGTTAATAATAGTTTCCAAATATAAATTTTGCTTTTCAGCCAGTCTGTGCTCCCATACAGCCTGGTGCTACTATCAGTGATAAGGCAAACCAAACTCAATCTCCAGGGGGGTGTTGGAGGTGAACAGACTTTTTTTTTTTTTAATTTTATTTTGTTATGTTAGTCACCATACAATACATCATTAGTTTTTGATGTGGTGATCCACGATCCACTGTTTTCGTATAACACCCAGTGTTCCATGCAGTATGTGCCCTCCTTAACACCCATCACTGGGCCAACCAACGCCCCCCCCAAACCCTGTTTATTTCTCAGAGTCCATAGTCTCTCATGGTTCATCTCTCCCTCCAATTCCACCCCCCCCTCATTTTTCCCTTCCTTCTCCTAATGTCCTCCATGCTATTTCTTATGTTCCACAGATAAGTGAAACCATATGATAATTGACTTTCTCTGCTTGACTTATTTCACTTAGCGTAATCTCCTCCAGTCCCAACGATGTTGATGTAAAAGTTGGGTATTCATCCTTTCTGATGGCGGAGTAATATTCCATTGTAGATATGGACCACATCTTCTTTATCCATTCATCTGTTGAAGGGCATCTCAGCTCTTTCCACAGTTTGGCTATTGTGGACATTGCTGCTATGAATATCGGGGTGCATATGGCCCTTCTTTCACTATATCTGTGTCTTTGGGGTAAATACCCAGGAGTGCAATTGCTGGGTCATAGGGTAGCTCTATTTTTAAATTTTTGAGGAACCTCCATACTGCTTTCCAAAGTGGCTGTACCAACTTGCATTCCCACCAACAGTGTAAGAGGGTGCCCCTTTCTCCACAACCTCTCCAACATTTGTTGTTTCTTTCCTTATCCATTTTTGCCATTCTAACTCGTGTAAGGTTGTATCTCAATGTGGTTTTGATTTGAATTTCCCTGATGGCTAATGATGATGAACATTTTTTCATGTGTCTGTTAGCCATTTGTATGTCTTCTTCAGAGAAGTGTCTTTTCCTATCTTCTGCCCACTTTTTGACTTGATTATTTGTTTTTTGGGTGTTGAGTTTGAGAAGTTCTTTATAGATCTTGGATACCAGCCCTTTTATACGTAGTGTCATTTGCAAATATCTTCTCCCATTTTGTGGGTTGCCTCCCACAATTGTTGACTGTTTCCTTTGCTGTGCAGAAGCTTTTTATCTTGATGAAGTCCTAAAAGTTCATTTTTGCTTTTGTTTCACTAGCTTTTGGAGATGTATCTTGAAAGAAGTTGCTGTGGGCGACGTCAAAGGGGTTACTGCCTATGTGCTTCTCTAGGATTTTGATGGACTCCTGTCTCACATTGAGGTCTTTCAACCACTTTGAGTTTATCTTTGTGAATGGTGTTAGAGAATGGTCGAGTTTCATTCTTCTGCATATGGCTGTCCATTTTTCCCAGCACCATTTATTGAAGAGACTGTCTTTTTTTCCATTGCATGTTTTTTCCTGCTTTGTCGAAGATTATTTGACCATAGAGTTGAGGGTCCATATCTGGGTTCTCTATTTTGTTCCATTGGTCTATATGTCTGTTTTTGTGCCAGTACCATGCTGTCTTGGTGATCACAGCTTTGTAATATAGCTTGAAATTGGGCAACATGATGCCCCCGGCTTTGTTTTTCTTTTTCAACATTTCCTTGGCGATTCGGGGTCTTTTCTGATTCCGTACCAATTTTAGGATTGTTTGTTCCAGCACTTTGAAAAATCTGATTGGAATTTTGATTAGGATGGCATTGAAGGTCTAGATTGCTCTGGGTAGCATAGACATTTTAACAATGTTTATTCTTCCGATCCATGAGCATGGAATGTTTTTCCATCTTTTTGTGTCCTCTTCAATTTCTTTCATGAGTGTTCTGTAGTTCCTAGAGTATAGATCCTTTACCTCTTTGGTTAGGTTTATTCCGAGGTATCTTATGGTTTTTGGTGCTATTGTAAATGGAATCGTTTCTCTAATTTCTCTTTCTACAGTTGCGTTGTTAGTATATAAGAAAGCAACCGATTTCTGTGCATTGAATTTGTATCCTGCCACATTACTGAATTGCTGTATGAGTTCTAGTAATTTGGGGGTGGAGTCTTTTGGGTTTTCCACATAAAGTATCATGTCGTAAAGAGAGATTTTGACTTCTTCTTTGCCAGTTTGAATAACTTTTATTTCTTTTTGTTGTCTGATTCCTGTTGCTAGGACTTCTAGTACTATGTTGAACAATAGTGGCGAGAGTGGGCATCCTTGACGTGTTCCTGATCTTAAGGGAAAGGCTCTCAGCTTTTCCCCATTGAGGATGATATTCGCTGTGGTTTTTTCATAGATGGATTTTATGAACTTGAGGAATGTTCCCTCTATCCCTATACTCTGAAGAGTTTTAATCAGGAAAGGATGTTGTATTTTGTCAAATGCTTTTTCTGCATCAATTGAACAGACCATATGGGTCTTCTCCTTCCTCTTATTAATGTATTCTATCACATTGATTGATTTGCGAATGTTGAACCACCCTTGCGTCCCGGGGATAAATCCCACTTGGTCGTGGTTGATGATCCTTTTAATGTATTGTTGGATCCTGTTAGCTAGGATTTTGTTGAGGATGTTGGAATCCATATTCATCAGGGATATTGGTCTGAAATTCTCCTTTTAGATGGGGTCTTTGCCTGGTTTGGGGATTAAGGTGGAGGTGAACAGACTTTTGATGTAACACACATGTGGAAGATGATTTTTGATTCAGTACTGACACTTCTTGCTAATGCAAGAACACAGCCTTTAGAGTTTTTAACCACCTATTCCAGAATGGGAGGCAATGTCTCCCATCAGAAACACTTGGGAAAGTGTCTTAAAGTGACAGATTTCCAAGCTATATCTCAAATCTGCTGCTTCCAAAACTTTGGAAGTACAAATCTGTATTTTTAAATCTCCTAACGTGGACTCTGATACTGCTGGTCCACTATTTGACAGTGAGAACTTCTAAATAATATAACCAAATTCCAACAATATAATGAAGAATCCTATGATATTATAAAGAAAGCTTGCAAGAAGCATGAGTAACTTAGCTCTCAGAGACTCAAGGGACACTATCATTCCTCAGACTACCTCTTGAAAGCTTGCTTTTATGAGTATGAATGTTCATGATGAAAAGACATTTATTTAAATAAACTCAAAGAAATCATTCACTTTCAGGGGAGAAATCTGTGAATTAAAAGCTACAATGTTGAATCATTCTTCCCTATGATGTTATTGAACTTTCCATTTAATATTTGTTCACCACCTACTATATAATAAGCATTCTAACAATGAGATCAAGTCCTCATCCTCAAAGAGCAAACCTAATACAGACTGGACAGGAAAAGATAAGCAACACTGTAGACCAGAAAATCCACTATGGGCCATATGTAATTGAATGTAGAGAAGAAACATAATAAGAGACTTGAGAGACAAAAAACAATGACGCAGTTTCACATGGGGCAATTTTGGTTTCCTCCTTAGAAGAAGTAACATATTTTTAATAAGAAATGGTGACTAGGATGCCATTTGCTATAAACAAAAATTAAAACTTGCCAGTTATTTTGAATAGGTATCCTTCCTGGGAAGATCCATCAAAAATAGCTCTTGGATCACTAGGACGTTAGGTGAACCCCTTTCAGTGGTGTGGCCAGCTTCCCCATTCTCCCTGGTTCTCTATTCCTTAATGTACTGTCATTTTGTACAGCTTTCCTAAGAAGAGGAAATGGGCCCAAACTCAGACAGCCTGGCCTTGTTGCACACTTCTGGTTTTATAAGGACCTGTGTGGTGGTTGTCTTTCAGATTAGGAGGAACCATAGTAAAGACACTCTAAATCCACTGAATGATTTAACAAAATGGGTCTTGTGTGTGTACCATCAGTTGCTGGCACTGCTCTAAGTTAGAAAGTACTCCATTTTTTCCAGGGTCTTGTCTACTTCTGATGCCTTTTATATCTTTTATACTTTTGTGAATTACATTTTTTCCAAGTACTATGTACTATAGAGACAGACAGAGAGACAGAGGGGGAGAGAGAATGGTAATGTATATCCTCTACATGCCTCAGTTTCAATATACTGAAAACAGTAAATGTAATTTCCATTGAATGGAATTGAGTATTTATGGAGAAAAGGTAATTCTTGGAAAATAACAACTAAGAGCAAAGAACAGTCTTAACCTATTGGAAATTAAGAAATTTAAACAACCAGTACAACTCTCCAGTACAAAGAATTCAAGTAAGCTGAGAAAGAGGAATTTAAGGCTGTAAAAATAAGAAAACAACTTATGGCAAGGGGCAAAAATAGTGCAAAAGGAGGTAGCAACTGATGAATAGATACAATGAAATATATTTTGCAATAAAAAGAAGTACTTATAAGGGGAGAGGGGTGGGGGGATTGGTTAGCCTGGTGATGGGTATTAAAGAGGGCACGTTCTGCATGGAGCACTGGGTGTCATAGGCAAACAATGAATCATGGAACACTACATCAAAAATTAATGATGTAATATATGGTGATTAACATAACAATAAAAAAATTAAAGAAAAAAAAGTACTTGTACATGCTACAACATGGATGAAACTTAAAAACATTATGAAAGAAAACCACATAATGAAGGATTACATTTACATAAAATGTCCACAGTAGAAAAATCTATATAGAGATAGGAAGTAAATAGCTACAAAGGTCCCCTACAGATGAGGATGGGGTGAGGGAAATCAGGCAGGCAGGAATGACCATTAAAGATATGGGGTTTCTTTTTGGAAGTGATAAACTTGTTCTAAAAGTGATTGTGGTGATGGTTGCACAACTCTGTGAAAATATTAAAAAAAAAACCTTGAATTGTTTCCTGAGATTAAGAATTCCTATATGAGGAACTGAGGGTTGCTGGAGTGGTGGGGGGTGGGAGGGATGGGGTGGCTGGGTGATAGACATTGGGGAGGGTATGTGCTATGGTGAGCCCTGTGAATTGTGCAAGACTGTTGAATCACAGATCTGTACCCCTGAAACAAATAATATATTATATGTTAAAAAAAAGAAGAAGAAGAAGAAGATAGCAGGAGGGAAAGAATGAAGCGGGAAAATAGGATGGGGAGACAAACCATGAGAGATGACAGACTCTGAAAGATGGTTCTAGAGGGGAGGGGGTGGGGGCATGGGTTAGCCTGGTGATGGGTATTGAAGAGGGCACGTTCTGCCTGGAGAACTGGGTGTTATGCGCAAACAATGAATCATGGAACACTACATCAAAAACTAATGATGTAATGTATGGTGATTAACATAACATAATAATAAAAAAAACCTTGAATTGTACACTCTAAATGGGTGAATTGCATGGTATGTGAATTACATATCATGTCATTTACAAATTAAAAATAAAAAAGATTTGCAAGACAGTTTGGATCCTTATTTTAAAAGATCATGAATGTTAGAAAATGACTTTCACTTTATTTTTTTTAAGATTTTTTATTTATGAGAGAAAGAGAGCACACAAGAGCGGGGAGGGTCAGAGGGAGAAGCAGACTCCCCGCTGAGCAGGGAGCCCGATGCGGGACTCGATCCTGGGACTCCAGGATCATGACCTGAGCTGAAGGCAGTCGCTTAACCAAATGAGCCACCCAGGTGCCCTGGTTTTTCACTTTAGAAACTAAGAAGAGAGAGGGGTGGCATATGCAGATGTAAATTTCAGAAAGGTCATTTTGGCAATAGTGTATCACATGACATGGAAGTAGAATAATAGAACAGGATTAATATAATGAAGCCAAATGTGATCAGGACTGTGACGGTTGGAGCAGAAAAATGGGAGTGACATGACGGGCATTAGGAAGTAAAACTGAGAAGAGTCTTACTGGGTGTGGAAAGTGAGAAACAGAGAGAGAAGGAGGGGGGAGGCAGAGAGAGAAAGAGAGATTGATTTTTTTAAATAGTTATTTATATATTGGGGGAGGGGCAGAGAGAGAGAGAATCTCAAGCAGACTCCCAGCAGAGCATGGAGCCTGATGCAGGGCTCAATCTCATGACCCTGAGATCATGACCTGAGCTGAAACCAAGAGTCAGATGCTCGACTGATGACTGAGCCACCCAGGTGCCCTGGAGAGAGATTGATTTAAAGAGTCAAATTTGAGTGGGGAATCGTAGTTTTATAGTCCATGGTATAGACAATGGTATGAGGAGTGGGAGTAGGAAAATGTAAGAAACTGATAGATTCAGCTTTGGTTAAACGGAGTTTATCAGTATAGGGGGTGAGAATGAAAAAATGTAAGAAGTTCATCAGCTTTGGATAAACTGTAATTTTTAAACGGGGGGGTGGAAAATTTAAGAAATTGATAGATTCAGCTTTAGAAAATATAAGAAAAATATGGATAAATATAAGAATGATAGAGTCACCTTTGAATAAAATCAGTTTTTGAAACATTTTGGATAAATTGAGTTTGGGATATTATGAATATATCCAAGTCAAAAATGTCCAAGCAGCCATGGAAACCTGCTCCATACCAGGTGAAGGAAGGTAAAAAACTCTTAAAAACTTAAAATAGATTGAAGACTTCTAGAGCAGCCCTCTAATCAGAAGTTGTTGTAGGTGGGGCCAAAAAGCATTTTTGACAAAGTTTAAAAAGAGAGGAAAATAAGGAGGAAAATATTTATGATAGAAGCCAAAGGAAGTGAGATTCAAGAAGGTCATCAGCACAGTCAAGAGTTAAGTTCTCAAAATTCTCTAAAGCTGCTGGTGAACTCTGAGAGCAAATTCAATAATAGTCTATAGATAAAGACAGAACTTCAAGGAATAATAGGAAAGGAGAAGTATGAGTGTTGTTTGCTTTTTGAGGAACATATATTTCAATAGAAGCACACAAAGAACAAAGCAAAGGGAACATAACATATAACACTAGAAAGACTATTTAGTAGCAAATTGATTCAGTGCTGGTTTATTCTAGCTGTGGGACCAAAGGAAAACAGGGTTAGGGCTTCATTGTTTTCAATCATCTCTGTCTTTCCTCATTTTGCTACCATACGTTTTCATCCATAAATTGTATCCAGATTCCCCTTATATCAATTTGCACCATCCTCTCTCTATTTTGCATTACAGAAAGTGTTTTCATAATTTAAATTGTTCATTTTATTATACTAATGATGGCATTTAAGCTGCAAAGTATTCAATTATTCATTTGAGTTTTTTACTAGGCACCTACTGTATGTATGGTAAATGCAGTACTAGCTACTAGTGTTAATGATGAGCATAAGCTGACATAGACTCTTCATCATGTAACTAGCAATCTGATACTGATTATAAGCATTACTCAACTAATCATAAAAATAAATGTAAAGTTACTACAGTAAGTGCCACTTCTAATATTCTAAATTATAGTGAATAATTTATCTTTATTATACTTTTCTCCAATGTTACAATACTTTATATTTCTTAGTTCTTCATAGCTTCCAGATAATGATGCTGAACCTCAATGAATTCTCATACTATTCAGGTACCACTCAGAAAACTCACATGGTTTATCAAACATCACATAATTGCAAAGTGTTAAAGCCTGGCCTCAATGCAGGTGATCTGCCTTATAGAATTTTCTCATCTTATCTTCAAATGTCTCTGAATATTAAAGAAACATCTGTGTGATCTTTATGAGGTCTTCTAGAGGACCAGGAAGTAGGAAAAATGTGATATATACAGGGAAGGAATTTCTCATGTTTTCTTGGCATTGACATTTTCCTGGAATATTCTTTGGAGATGCATTATTAAAATGCATGCTGCTTATGGCAACTATTTAAATAATACATTCAGATCCTTAAGCCATAGGTTTTCCTTAAAGAGTTAAATCGCAAATCTAAAGAAGCAAACAAAAACCTGACACCTTTTTCTTCGGAAAATGTTTTGACAGACTTTTCTAAGTTTTATCAACATGGGAGCTACAGCTTATGGACTTAACGAATTGAGGACATGATAAATACTGGGGAGGTCATAACATGCTGTGAGTAGCAAATGTTGGATTAGGCTTTGAGAACTCATGTAGGTGTTGAAATTCAGCTCAGTAGATATGGGTCTAAGTTGTAGGCACAAAGTCATGCCAAAAGTCATGCTCATAGCAGGAAGCTTATCAACAAAGCCCAGGAAAATACCTGTAGAGCTGGCATCACGCTCAGGAAAAGATACTGAATAAAGTCCATCAACATCTAGTATTTCCATAACTTCAGCGGTGATATCTACACAGATGACTCTCCATCTTTGTCTCTAGTCATCATCTAGCTCTTGATCTCAAGATGCCTTACCCTTAAACTCAGCTGGACTCACCATTTTCTCTCTCAAGCCTGCTTCTATCCCAAGTTCCTCAAGTTAATTCCTAAGTTATTCAAGTGTGAAGCCTTAGCTCTTTGACCCCTCTGGATCCTTTGTAGGCCAAATCCTCCTGATCGTACTTCTATCTTAACCCTGAGACTCACAGCCTCCTTTCTATAAGCATGACCATTGTCTTGTTTGGGGCCATACCATCTCTCACCTACACTGATGTACTGGTCTCTTGATTAGTTCGCTTCTCTCTATTATCTTTCCTTCCTAATTCACTTTACCACCTATTGTGAATTTAATCTTGATAAAAGGTTATAATTATTCATACACCCAAACAAAACTCCAAATTACCCCCCTACTCCATATAAAATCAAATCAAAACTAGCAGCTTGGGATTCGATGACATCCATCCTTTGGTCTCTCACCTTTCTCCAGTTCAGTCTTGCCTATTTGCTATTTGCTATGTTAAGTTCTACATTTTTCTTGTCAAGGTACCTTTTTAGATGGTTGCTATCTTTATTTGGAATGTCCTCCCTCCAGTGAATTTCTCTATGCCAAAACCCTACCTATTTTCAATTATATTTTTATAAAGCCTTACAAAGCATGGAAGTTAAGCCAAATGACCCTTTCTTTTCCCCAAACTGTCATAGCCCTTAATCTCTTTTGAAAAATGATTTTGGTATGTGTCTTAAGACCCCCTCCTGGATTTTACTATTCTCAAGGGCACGATTGGTTCTTACCCAATTCAGAAAGCTCTAAACCACGATTTCAGTGTGTCATGAAAGATAGGCCACTGGTATTTCTGAACAAGTGAATATTTTACGGATTCAAACCCCAAGTTCTGTAGGAGCTGCTACACAGCATGCCCAAGGTCACACAGCTGTGAGAGGAGGGCCTCACTTCCAAGTCCCCTGACCTTTCCCTTGTGGCTTTTGTCTTATACCAGCTGCCTCAAGTTGACCCACAGGTCTCAGCACATCCCATGGGTCTTTTTTTTTTTTTTTTTTTTTTTACTTTTTAAACAATCAATAAATGTGCTTTCCTCAGACATTGGTGAAAAACACAAATACATGTACTTTTTCTGTTTCACATAATGATGTTTTCTGCCCTCTAGGATCTCAGTTCCACTGAACACAACAGTACTGCTGTGTTTTCCTTGGATGCCAACATGAAATTTAGCTGAACTCCTCCTAACCCCTTGAATCTTGGACTTTGGGCTGCAAGTCACTTGGGTTTCCCAGTTGCCTCACAAGTACTTTCTGGTTTCAACCCGGTTGGAAATATTGAGACAAGAGTCTCTCTCAGAGTGTAGTGTTTGATCACTTTTACTTTTTTGAGTTGGAGGGAAGCAAAGCCTTTAAAAACAAATAAACAACAGTTAATCAAGCTTTTGATCCTCCTCAAAAGTTTGAACTCCATTCCAGTTTGAGGCAAAAATTTAGGTCAGCTCTCATTTTATTTATTTGTTTCGAATTTTTCAAGGGAGCCCTTCACCTAGGACGCCCCAGGGCACAAACACAGTAACACACACAAGTACACATACTCACATACCATCACCATGTTATTTTAAAATTTCATCCACCTCTCCATAGAAGCACTGCAATTTCCAAACAGCTAAAAATAACAATAACACCAATAACAAAGCAATTCCAAAACCAACAGTTGCATTTTATCAGCTCATCTTTCCCTGGGACTGGACCCAGTTGCTTTTGTGGTATGGTTTACGTGATGATGCTAAGTTTCCCCTACCCTCAAATATCCCCCAAGTCATCCTACTATCTGATGTGAAACTCCCAACATTAGAAATGTAGCCCTTTAAATGGAAACATTCATCTCAAAAGATCCTTTAATGTCCTAGGAGGTGTATCATTAAGCCATTGACACCTTGTTGCGAATTAGTTTCTAAGAGATTAGTGAGTGAGTCATGCTTAAGATCTGGAGGAACTCCCCACAAATTTAGACACTTGCTCACTACCTCCCAAACCCTTCCTTCTACGAGCCTGTATGTTCCACATTTACTCAGTGCTGTTTGCTTACCAGGAATGCCAACCCCTGCAACAACCTGGAATTTGTTTAACAATTTAAGGCTTCACTTAAAGTTCACTTTTTGTATAAGTACCCGGATGGAATGCCTATCATGTGCCAGAACTTTTTTGTTTGTTTTTTGTTTTTTGTTCTTTTAACCTCTGTGTATACTTGAAATTAAAAAAAAAAAATTTTTTTATTATGTTCAATTAGCCAACATATAGTACATCATTAGTTTTTGATGTGTGCCAGATCTTTATACTGCATTGCTTGTTTACTTTTTTGGTGACTGTGTACAGGGTTGAGTGTAGGATAAATATATACCATATATCCTATCTGCTCAAGTTCTGTGAGTTCCTAAAGGGTAAGGGCTATGCCACATGCATCTTTACATATCTAATGGCCAATAAGAGATGCTGAAGGGAGGACCCTCGTTTCTTGTATCTGCTCCAGTTTGGGCCACAATTAAAGCAGAATGGGGTGGAATTTTGGAGCTATTTCTTGAGGTGCTAGTGAAACAACCAAGTGGAAGTAATCAGTAAGATGCTAAAGGTCAACACATAGACTTATCCTGAGTCACATCTGGATATAAATGAGTGAATGAAATCAAAGGCTCTGAAAAGGTAGATGGGTACATGATTAAGGCCTTAGGAGGAATTATAAGCGATGCAGAGCAAAAAAGTAACATATTTCCCCACAGATAAAGCAGACAGAACAAACTATGCCAAAGCAGATAAGTGAGTGGGTGGGAAAGGTCAGAAATTTAATGGTAGACTATATCAAGTTTCTCATATAAAAACTGCAAGGTTATATGATTAGAATGTTATCTAATATATGTCTAAGGGCCAAAAGAAGAAAAACAAAATTTTTGGGATAGCTTCCAAACGTCTGGGAAAGGAAGCTGTCAGTAGAAGAACAAATTATTGGTATGTAGTACTGAAGGCTGAACTTGGCTGGACACACACACATTTGTAGCAGTACTACAGAACTGTGTTAAAGGGTAACAAGATAGTATTTGCCATGCTAATTAATTTCCCTGTTCCAATCTTATTGTGTGTGTATGAGGTAAGGAAATACTAAATTCATTGACTTTTTTCATCAAATAGAACTATAGCTCTTCTAAATAAATCATCATTTATCTCTCCGTATAAATTGTATATTTAAGAGATCTTAAGGGATCTATAGATTTCCTCTCCACTCCCTCCTCAACAGTACAGCAGAGATATGATGCTGCATTAAGAAACAAGAAATTTGGAATTGAAAGACTTATACAGTGGTATCTGAATATGGACATCCAGTTAGCAAGTGGTTGTAATAGATAGTTGATTTTCTTTAAGATTTTTCATTTATGTATTTGACAGAGAAGAGAGAGAGAGCACAAGCAGGGGGAGCCACAGAGGGAGAAGCAGACTCCCCACTGAGCAAGAAGCCCAATGTGGGGCTAGATTCCAGGGTCCTGGGATCATGACCTGAGCCAAAGACAGACACGTAATTGACTGAGCCATCTAGGTGCCCCTAGATAGTTGATTCTTGAACAATATGGGTTTGAACTGCACAGGTCTACCTTCACGTGGATTTTTTTTATATATATATAAATACAGCACAGCACTATACATATATTCTCTCTTCCTTACAATTTTCTTTCTTTTTTTAAAGATTTTATTTATTTATTTGACAGAGAGAGACACAGCGAGAGAGGGAACACAAGCAGGGGGAGTGGGAGAGGGAGAAGCAGGCTTCCCGCCGAGCAGGGAGCCCGATGCGGGGCTCGATCCCAGGACCCTGGGATCATGACCTGAGCCGAAGGCAGACACTTAACAACTGAAAACACCCAGGCACCCCATCTTCCTTATAATTTTCTTAATAACATTCTTTTCTCTGGCTTACTGTAAAAATATAGGACATAATACTATAATATATACAAATATGTATTAATCAACTATCCATGTTATTGGTAAGGCTTTCAGTCAATAGTAGGCTATGAGTAGTTGAGTTTTGGGGAGTCAAAAATTTCAAAAAGTCAAAAAGATTTCAACTGCGTGCTGGTGGGGGGGTGTGTTGGTGATCCTAACCCCCATATTGTTCAAGGGTCAGATATATATTACCAAAGAGGAGTGTAATGGGGATTGTGCCATACAGAATTGCATGGCCATAAAATTTAAGGACTAAAAGTCCTTATAGGTCCTTAAGCTGGTAAGACTCAACCAACACTGCATATTAGAATTTCATAGGAGTCTTTAAGGTAAAAATACTATGCTGAAACCTCCCCCTCAGAGGTTTTGATTAGTATACTTAGTATATTGTGGTACCTGGGGAACAATACTTTTGAAAAGTTTTTCTGGTGATTGTAATGTGCAATCATGGTTGGAAACATATGCCAATTCTTTCTTAATCTGGGTGTGATTTAAATCCAATGATAACAGTGATTTGGCCCTTAGGGAATAGCTAGCTAGAGGCAGGGGAAGAAAAGACACCTCTCTCTTTAGCACAGAAATTTGGACAGACCACAAGACAATTCATGTATCTCCTGAAATGTGAAGGCGCTCCACCTTGCAAACTTGTTTTTAAAGTCCCGTGGTAAAACAGTAATTAGATACTAATACATACCTATTATAATGGCCAAAATTCAAACACTAATACTACCAAATGCTGGTGAAGATGTGTAGCAAGAGGAACTCCCACCACTGCTGATGGGAAATCAAAATGATACAGCCACTCTGAAAGACAGTTTGGCAGTTTCTTATAAAACTAAACATACTCTTACCATATAATCCATTCCTTGGTTTACCCAATGGAGTTGAACACTGATGTCCACACAAAACTCGGCACACAAACGTTTATAGCAACTTTATTTGTAATTGCCAAAACTTGGAAGCAACCAAGATGTCCTTCAGTAGTTGAACTGATAAATAAACTGTGGTATTATTGCAATGCAATATTATTCAGCACTAAAGAGGAATGAGCTATCAAGCCATGAAAATATATGGGAGAAACTTAAATGCATATTAATAAGTGAAATAAGCCACTATGAAAAGGCTATATACTATGTGATTCCAATTATATGACATTCTGGAATAGGCAAAACTATGAGACAGTAAAAATATTAGTGGTTTCCAGGGCTTGAGGGTAAAAGGTGGAGAGGGATGACTGGGCAAAGCACAGAATTTTAGGGAGGTGAAACCACTCTCTATGATAGTATAGGAGTAAATACATGTCCACACATTTGTCCAAACCTATAGAATACAACACAAAGAGTGAAACCTAATGCAAACTAAGACTTTGGATGATAATGATGTGTGAATGTAGGTTCATCAATTGTTACAAATCTACCACTCTGCTGGGAAATGTTGGTACTCGGCGGTCTTTGCATGTATGGGGGCAGAGGTTTTATAAGAAATCTCTGTATCCTCTCAATCTTTCTGTGAACTTTAAGTTGATCCAAAAAACAAGGTCTGTTTAAAAGATCATATGGAATCAGAAAGGGAGACAAACCATGAGAAACTTTGGACTCCAGGAAACAAAATGAGGTTACAGAAGGGAAAGGGGCAGGGGGATGGGGCAACCAGGAGGGCACGTGTTGTGATGAGCACTGGGTGTAATACACAACTAATGAACCGTTGAACAGTACATCAAAAACTTATGATGTACTATATGCTGGCTAACTGAACATAATAAAAAAATCATATGGAAATTAAAAATCCTAGTGCCAGAGGGAGCCACCTATTGGGGTTCTCAAAGATCCACAAGACTTCTCACTGTTTATCACTCGACATCACAGAGTCTCTCTCTGCTCTTCCATAATGAGACTACTTCCCATATACTAAGTGTGGGAAGTTCGCAACTGGTTAGAACAGGATGAACCTTTCCTCCAACCATCAAAAGAAGAAGTGGCTGTGGAGAGGGGTTGGTAAGAACTGAACCAGTGTTTTTACAATATTAAAACATACCAGAAATATAAGTTACCACTAGGATCAAGAGTAATGTTTGCCATAGCTAGACAGATCAAACTTATTATTTATTGCCTGGGAGGGAGGCAGGGAAGGAAAGTGGGAGAGAGAAAAGACAAAATAGAAACTCTATAGAGGAAAACGAGTGTGTGCTGAACATGAAATGCTTTTCATGCTCAACTGTTGCCTGAAGCCAGGCCATCATTTACATGGACTACTATGTGGATAACCCAGTTGCTATCACATATGAGTCATACTTTCTTCTCCAACGATAGCCACATCCAAACCTTGGAAATGCAGCAACAACAGAAAACACCTGAAGTCTGGGCTGAGATATGGCCTTTCTCCTATATGGCAATGGGTGACTATGAAAAAACAAAAAAAGTTACATTACTCCAAAGGACTGACTTTCAAAAATATCCCTAATCAACCCTGGAAATTGAAGAAGAAGAAGATCAGTGAGACCCCCGAAAGACAGTGATGATCAAGCCAACATGAAATAAACCTCTTTCAGTTAAGGTGTTTTAGAGGCAATCAAAGATGGATTTGTCATAAAGCCAAGTGAAGCTTAAATTCAGGGTCTGATTTTAAGACAAACCCTTTCAAGACTCAGCAGTGTTCTCACGAAGTTGCATGTGGTTTTCTTTTTTTTTTTTTAATTTTCAGAAATAAGATATTTAATTACGATTGATTGTAACTATTTGTTTCCTTTCCAACTTCTTTATCATACTTCCTCTCATGTTGGGTGGCACTGGAAGGCCACAGGAACTTGGGGGATGAGGTTAAGTGAAAGTTGAGTTGGAGGATACATTTAATTTGGGAATACCGAGATACATGCATGTCTTCGCAGTTACTTTCATGCAGTGTTAATGTGTGGCTGGAATTCTGGTGTAGGAGTCACTTCTAGGAACCCTGGTTTTGGTCCCAAGCTGCAGGGCCAAAGGTCATATTCTGCCATGAATCTATCCTATGGCTCCCAGTACTAAATCCATGTGGATAGTAGAGGAGAAATAAGATTTGGAGCATATGCAATCATAGGGCCTGTGGAAGACTCTGCCAGTATTCAGTTGTATAAAACTGTAAGTAGAGCAAACGTCGGGGGGAAAAACTATTGAGATGCATCTGACAGTTAAGTAATAATAATACTATCTTATTTTCTTTATATATTTCTTAATATATTTTGTGATGCTGGTGGAATTTATCAACCTTTTTTTAAATGAATAAATTTTGGTTATTTATTTTCTTATATTAAAACAGATTCACTTTAATATTGTTCTTTCATTTGATTTTGATTTTTTTTGTCCTTTTGGAAAAGGAGATTTTCTTTGAAGTATTTAATTTCTCATTGCATAATATTTAAGACATTCCAAAATATATAAAATGTATATTTTGGAACATAAAATAATGGTTTACTTGTTAGTTTGTTTTAAATAATGTAATATACATGTTATAAACATGGCATGTACAATCACAACACTTGGCCTTTGGTCTTCTCTCTGCTTCCTTAGCTTTTTGTCTTTGGGAAAGTCAGCATAGATTTCAGTTTTTTCGTACTATAAGTTGTAGTTTTCCCTCCCTACTTCATGGAAGATGTTTTCATGGTCAAGTGAAGGAGGGAGGAATATAAAAGAACAGCATAAGTTATTTTTTGAAAGCAGGATGGGATTTTCTTTTAACCTGTGTTTCTTTTCTTCTTTAACCCTACTGGGAAGGGGTCTTTTGCAAAATAGACATTCTGTTCCAAGGCAGGGACATTAGCAATAGACAACAGGTAATCCAATCTTCAGATTCTGACAGACCTACTTTTATTTCCTTGGAGGATTATAAAGACACAGTACTGGCCCCATAAGGTAGATTTAGGAAATAATGATGCCTGTGGTCATGACCTCACAATATTCCACCAGATGGAGCCAAAGATTGAGGAGATGGATGTAAAAGGAAGAGAACAGAAGACCACTACCCATCTAAGGATGGTTCTATTTGGACTCAAAAACAACTTGGGAGTTTAGATGAGTTCATGTTAACCAAATAGACTATGCTTTCTGGTTAGGATGACATTTGCACATCCTTCAAGATATTGCAAGGCAGAAATAAAGGCATGCATTATAAGGATAATAAGTTAGGAAAGCATTTTATAAACTATAAAATACCCTACAAATATGTTACTATTACTATTATTAATATTTTGAGGGATTTTACTTAGTAGCACTATATCTAAACAACAAGCTTAGAAATCAGTCCACCATCACTAATTGGGCATAAACCAACAGGACAGGAAGATGCAAAGAGAAAAAACTTATTTTTACAAAACTCACATTCCATGTGGGCTTATAGAATATGTCTGTGTAACCCAAATAATCAGGCTATGCCAAATGGCTCAGACTCACTTTATGATCTTATTTATAGAAACTTAGGATATTAGTTAAATGTAATTTAAAAGTACTTGTTCCCCTACAGTATTATTAAAGGGTGTACCTTTTGCCACCTACAAGAGCACTTCTGAAAAAAATCTAGCTCATCTTTTTCTACAGTTCTTGTATCTCTCAGGAGCGTGAGTGCTTTTCTTTCTCAACATTTCTCAACTCTCTCTTTTAATTTCCTACCTGATACTCTTATTCCAGCAAGAATATGTGTGCTACTCATGCTGAGATACTCTAGGATAGCCAGAAATTCAGCAGTAACATGAATCTATTCTTTAATACATTTCGAAGGAAACCTACAGTGTCTTATAGAAGTCTAATTGTCTACTCTCTCTCATGACTTCCTCTACCTGCAACCCCAAAAAGACATCCAGTAGATAATTTCTAGTGAATGACACTCTCATCTTACTGGATTTCTAGAAAGGTTAGATTCATATAAGAACGAACTCTCATAAAGACTATTTTAATTATTAATCTGCTTTCATTACTTTTATTGTTATTCTTATTCCAATATCAGAATCATAATTACTACCAACTATTTCTATGTGTATGAGATAGTTATTGTAGACAGAATCCAGGTTAGAATTCGGACATGGAAAACAAAACTTTGGAAAAAATTATTGAAGCAGAAGGTTACCAATGGATGATCCACCTCTAGACAGAGACTCCCAGTGGATAACCCTTTGTGACTCTGGAGGCTTCCAGAGTATTTTAGCAATATTATCTCCTCAAAATCAAACTGAGAACAAAGTCGCTATATGATTCTCTTTATTTGTAATCAGATCTGAAACAGGTAATTTCTAGGTTTCTCATTAAAAATCCTTTTCTATGTCCAATGAATAGACAATGATTGAACAATTGCCCTGGGATCTAGCTGTAGCTTAATTCAGTTAGATTTACAATGGGAAGATTATATGGAAATCAAATGAATATACAGAAAAACAAGTCCTCATCCTAAGCTAAGCTTCTTCAAGGAGTTTGGGAAAATCAACATAGTTAGTGACCTGATTTGAAAGTCACTTCCTTTTTTAGGAGACTCTGGGTGGCTCAGTCGGTTAAGCATTCAGCTCTTGATTTCACCTCAGGTCATCTCAGGGTCCTGGGATCAAGCCCATCAGGCTCCCCCGTTCAGCAGGGAGCCAGCTGGAGATTCTCTCTCTTCCTCTGCCCTCTCACTCTGGCCTCTCCTCCCGCTCCACTCCTCTCTCTCCCTCTCTAATAAATAATCTTTAAAAAAAGAAAAAGAAAAAGAAAGTCACTTCCTTTTTTTATATTGTGCTTTGAAAGTCCCATACTTATTCTTATGGACTGTAGGCCAAAGCACTGCCACCTCCTTACCCCTGACTTTCTCAATAAGAAAGATTTCAGCATCCTAAACAGAATGCTTTCTCATTGGCAATTATTCTTAGGTTTCTGTTACCTAGGAATATGTTTGTCAGTTATGAGATGGTAATTTAAAAAAAAGGATATTTTAAAAATTTAGGATAAACTTGGATGGTAGAATGTCTATACTGATCCTCTGGCTGTCTCTCTAACAAAGTGAATTATTTCAGCAACATGACTGGCAAAGTACGTTCTCCAGAAAACCAAAATCTTCAGTCTTGCTGTGCTATTGGCCTTGGCATTTTAGATAATGTGCTCCAGGGCTTTTATAATTGAAAAGTTCACCTGATTTTCACCCCCATATTTCCCGTATTTTCTTTATTCCCAGTCCCACTACCTAAATTTCCAAAATCTGAGTTTTAGAAAAAAACAACAGGTAAAGTTAGGGAATAACCAAATAGATAAATAAAATACAGGAGCTTATAACCTATTTTAGGTGACCAAAAAAACCCCCCACATTTTTAAGAAAGTGAACAAGTCACCCTTACTCTTCTAGAAAGAGAGACTCCCTTCTCCTATTTTTCACCTCTCCACACAGAAGGAATTTCTCTTTCCAGGAGACACAAAAGGTAAACTCTTTTCCTTACCTCTTTTACCAGTATTCTGCAATGAGAGTTTACCAACTCTCCTGTTCAGTACTTAAATGGATTCCCCCATTTTATAATATGTCAATGTAGCAAAAGCTGAATGCTTAAAAAAAGCAAAAACTTGGACTGGAATTATTACAAACACAAACCACCATCTTCTTTTGAATCCCATCGGAAATAATCTGGCATTAATTTAAAAAGGTTGGAAATTAGCTCATGATCTAAATTTATTTTTGCTCTATTTTTCAAATATCTGTATCTAAATCTCTCTCTATATATACGTATATAACCTATACCTGTATATATGCATATATATGCATATACATGTATGTGTGTATACATATACATACACAAAAACAAAATTTATTTTTGTGAGGATTTTAGGATAAAATATATGTATGTATTTTTGCTTTTTTTTAGAAAAAGGGGAATTTATTTATTAAAGAAAAATCATCTGTGAATTACTCTATTTAAATTAGCATGTTTGATATTAACTCTTTGGATTTAAACAGGTTTTCTTTCAAACAATAACTGGACTCTATGCCTGAGGGTCAATTGAAGCAGCATTTAAAGAGCAAAAAGTAACCATCTGGAGAGTGGCAATCACTTCCCAGTTCAACAATTATTTGTTTGTAAACACTGTCAGTTGCTAGAAATATGGCCTTACACACTGCCACATCATATACGATGTATGAATATATACACATATACGCATATGTATATTTCATTCTAAAATCTTCACAAAACTAAGTTTTCTTCTTTCCAGAAGTTTTCTTTGGATTTGCTCATAATTTTCCAATCCAGAATTATGTAAATAAATTATATCATACAAGGCAATATGTTCAAGGAGTTACTACATTAAGTAAGCAAACGTCATAAAAAAAAGAAGAAAAACCCTGCAAAAACAAAGTCCCTCATTCAGGTTCCTTTGAAACATGTTTATTCTTGGGAATTCATTCACTTTTCAAACCTTCCTACCTTTAAACTGCTTCCAAGCTCAAAGAGCCCCGGAAGGAACTCATATGCCTAAAGCTATACCACCCTGAGTGGATCTCCTTCAATTTTACAATTGTCAGGTGGGAGATAGGCAAGGGGGCAGGGTTCAGCATGAGCTGGAAGGAGACCTGCAGCACACCTGCAGTAGAGAGGAGTTAGGGAGTGGTGCCAATGACTCAGGTCTGGATCAGGCTTTTAAACTTAGGATCTGAAGGCTGATGCTCATTTTAAAAAAATAATAAAATAAAACAAAAAAGCCTTTGGCATAGTGTCATTCAGGGAAGGAATGTTAATCCTCTTGTCTGGCCTGAACTGATTCTTGGAACATTATAATCTGCTTGCCTAGATTTCACCTTTAAGTTGACCTGAACGGGATGCCTCTTTACTTCCTGTCCCAGGTTGTGATTCCTCCCCAAACCATTAGACCCATTAGCAGTTGTGCTGCATCCCAGAAACAAATGGTTCATCCAATACTGTTCCCTTGCTCTCTTGCAAATGAATGTGTGAGCCATGGCTGGTTTAGTGGGTCACATTCATAAACATCTTGTGTTAGTTCTTTTCCCTATATGGGTAGACATACGTGGAAAGGGTAAGCCGTTTCCCTCAGAATCTTAACAGTGTTCAGCTCTTCATGAAAACATGATCATCCTGATTTTAATGCATTTGCTGTATACTTACATGACATGATACACTTTGCAAGACAAGACCCACATTCATTCTTTGAAGAGAAGTATTATAAAGCCCACTTTCCATTGAAACCAATAGCATTCTGGTGACAGCAGGCATTATCTCCTTTAGAAACATGGCACCAGGAGTCTCTCAATCTCTTTTTAGACCATGACCAATGGCCTCTTGTCATGTTGAGGAAAAATAAAAGCAAACCTTCAGGATTCTCTCTCTCTACCTCCTCATTTCCCTACAGGAAAGTGATCAAATACCCTGCTTCATATCTCCTAGGAAAAATGTCTACAATAAACAGGGATTATGGTTATATTAAATATGCATCTACAATCAGACTTCAATGTGCAAGAAATGCCATTTAAAAATTGTTTCTTTAAAATCAATTAAATCTTTCTCTGATACTTCATCTGGTCCAGCTGGTAGAGAATATATCTGTCATTAAAGGAGAGGACTTCCTCTCACCTAGTGTTACCCAAGAACCCAGGAGGCTTGTGTGCTATCTGGAAAATGAAGCCAGGAAATGTTCCTGTCAGTCCATCATAATCAATAATGAAATCCCCCTTGCAAGGTTTGCCAGATTAAATGCAGGGCACCTGGCTAATTTTGAACTTCATATAAACAATGAACAACTTTTAGTATAAATATGTCACAAATATTGCCCTGGCATACTTACACTAAAAATCAATTCAATGTTTACTTGAAATTCAAATTTTATTGAGTGTTCTATATTTTCATATACTAAATCTTACAACTTTACTTCTTGTCTGAGCCTGCAAATCCTTGATAAGCATTGGTTCCAAACTCTGAAAGCTGTTCTGCCCCAAACTCAGGTTTTGCAAATTCTAGGAGACACAACCCTGGCTTGCATTCTATCCTCTTGGATACAACACAATTTTTTCATTGGTCTTAGCATCTTTACTTGTCACCTCACACCCATACTTGTCTGGGAGTCTTCAAGTCTTCTATAAAACAAGAGCTTAGAACCCAGGTAGTCCAAAGATAACTTCTACTTCTAATTCTGTCATACCAACCACCCTGGAGACAAAGAAGTGCTTGAGAATTGAGGAAAAGTAAAAGGGGTCATAACACAAATTAATATTTCAATATAGCTTTCTGACAAATAGCAATTTAAAGAAATCTAATAAATATGGACATCTTTCCTTTTTGCTTTTTTCTTTATATTTACAAAGCACATATCATAATTCTGTAATAATTACAGCACTTTTGAACAGACCACTGTGGAGTCTCTATACTTTCTAGCTTTATAGGATGGTTCTAAGGACCTGTAGGTGGGTTGAAGCTGATGGGAAGACTGGACTTGCCTTGTATTGAGTCAATAAATCTTCCCCTCTGTGTAGCCTAGTTTTCTCTCAATTAACCTAGAAGGAGAAGAACCAAAGTTCATCTGACTTAAATAATTAAACCAGAACCATGCAACAAAATCATGGGTGATGGTCTATCTTACTTGTGAAGAACATTTAGATTAGGAGTTGGGAAATCTGGGTGGGACAAGTTGGTGAACTTCCAATCATGTAATCTAGTCATCTAAACCTAAGTAAATTCACCAAGCTTATAGAGATATAATGGGGTAGTTTAATATAATGGGATCAGACTAATTAATAAGCACTCTCATTGTTCACCACTCCCTGATAGGTGGGAAGACTGTTCGCCTATAGAAAAACCATGAATGACCTTCACAAGTGTAAGAAATAATACTCTGGAATTTCAAGACTTCCAAAGACCCTCATCTGTCCATCTTAAATAGTAGTGATTCATCCATGGTTTGCTGAGTGCATTTCAGTTCTTGAAGGAGAAAGCAGGAAGAAAGCACATAGTCTTAACTGTTTATTGTCCTAGTTCCTGCCAAATATTTCACCTAAGAAATTTTTCTTCTTCATGTAAGGCCTGATATGCAGCTGTTTCTAAATCAGGAACCTGGTCTACTTTCTTCTGATGAGTGGGAAAATACAAGATCACAGGGAAGGACTAGAGATTGGGGAGATATTTCTAGGACCTTGAAACTGCTAGTTAGGAAGCTCAGATTACGCAAATGCTGGCTTTCCTCCTCCCACTCCCTACCTATTTTTTAAAAAAAAAATTTTTTAAATAACTATTTACTCTGCATTCCATCAGAGAAACAGGATATCCCAGGGCCAGTGGAAATACATACAAGGCTCATATAGGTATTTTAAGATGTTGGAATCTAAGGAAACTATGTATTTTTTAATTAGAAAGGGTTCAGATGCTTTGACAAGTCTTGAAAGAATAACATATGAGGCATTCCAGGTTTACCCTGCAGTCAAGCTCAGTATTTCCAGCCTTTGAAGTTGCTGATTTACACACATCTATGATGGGCTCAGCTGGACCCACCACTTACAGAAAGCTTCAGAGTCACAGGCCCCAGGTCCACTGCATATAAATGGTCGGATAGAACAGTACTGTTCATCCCCATATGCACACTAGAATCACACAGGGAGCTTTCCAAAAATTCCAATGCCTAGGCTGCATCCCAAATCAATTAAATCACAATCTCTGGGGGTGGCACCCAGACACCATTGTTCTTTAAATTTCCGCGATGTGAGGTTAAGAATGAGAATAAATGAATTTTAAAGCATCAATGAATTAGGATTCATAGTAGGCAGATCTCAAAATGCATTCTGAATGTTTAGCTAGGATGAGGCCTGCAGGGACTTAAGGGGGTGACTCAAATGAGGGAAGACAACCCTCCCAAACTCAGGGACCTAGGAACAAATAAAGCTCCCAGGTGAGGCTGCCATTTAAGCTTCTAAGGAAGCTTTAGGCTTTCTATACAAGATGGAAGGAGTATAGGGAAAGAGTACCTGAAACCCTAAATTTTAATCCCCATCCTCTCACTGGTCAGACTATACAACCCCTTAGGTTTCAGTTTTCTCACCTGATTAATAAGAGGGGGAGAGTTTTTAATCAGTAACTCTCAACCATGACTGCACATTAGAGTCACTTAGGGTGTTTTGTTAAGCCCACATACCCAGGCTGCACCCTGGACCAATTAAATAAGAATATCTACAGCAGGAACTCCAGCATTGAGGAATATTTTAAATATTCTTCGTGTAGGATTGCCAAACAGGATGGATAATGCTAAGGTAATTGTGAATTTTGGATAAAAAGAAATAATTTTTTTAGAATAAATATGTCCCAAATATTTTATTTGTCCCAAATACTTATACTAAGATATTTGTTGCATACATGAAATTCAAATTTAAGTGGGTATCCTGTATTTTTGTATGCTAAATCTGGTAACCCTACACATGTGATTATAATATATAGTTAGAACTGCTGGTCTCTCTTCTACTCATAGTATAGACTCCATAACAGAAGCATCAGTTCACCTAGGAATTTGTTAGAAATGTAAATACTTGGGACCCACCCCACACCTACTGAATCAGAAACATTATTTTAACAAAATCCTCAAACATTGAAAGCAATGCCTAGATGATCTACCACAAAATTTTTAAGAATCTTCCAACCACCCCAGCCAAGATCATAAAATCTAGAAATTGCTATACAAATCAAAATGTGTCCCCAAGTTTTTAAAAGCTGCAGAGATGGTTTGGTTACACTCCTGGCAAGAAAACTGGTTTTCTTTCACCCCAACCCTAAGCTAACATGCCCCTACTCTTGTTGAGAGCTATGGGTTTGAGCTCATACTACACCTCTGCTTACTACTTGACCTGCCCATGCCTGTTTTCCTCTTTACATAGGCAGAGCCTGGATTTTGACCCAGATATTGCTGTATTCAGAGCACAGAGCTGGGCTGACTTCATCAGCCTGCCCGCAACTCCAAAATGGTGACTTAGACCTGACCTGTCCATGCAAACATACTCCTGCCTGCAGGGCAGGGCCTCCTTACCTTAGCTAGTTAACTGGACCTTCATTGACATTAAGGACCTCTTGTCTTTTACACACATATACATAGATTCTATCTATCTATCTATCTATCTATCTATCTATCTATCATCTGCCTACCTATCGTTGGTGCTATTAAAATAAATTACTTTTTTAACTCTTCCAAATTTAAAAGTATAGCATTTCAGAATCTCCATAAGATGCCTTAAGCCTAAACATTATTATACTCTAAGCCATAACTTATCAAACAACATTAGCTACCCACTCTGATCTCAAGGTAAATCCAATTATAAAAATAAACACCAAGCATTTTGCAATGTTCATACTATGCATCACAAGTGCATTTGTCTGAAAACATGTGACTCCAGCATCAATTTTGGTTTTCTCAAATATACCCACCTCTTGTTCCAATTACCAGGGTTTTGATTAAAGCCTAAGTATGCATTACCCCCCCAACTAATATGAAATTAAATCTTTATGCTTCCAAATCATTTACATTAAACTCACGAAGGCACTGTTTTGCAAGAGACGTTAGCTGTACAAAAGAGTATCTTCTTTATCCTACAGGTTTGTTAGATTAAGGGTAATTAAGACTCCAATCTAAAAAGCAGCTGTTTAACTTGAAAGTCAGTACCCTATAAATTCAAAAGCATTCTAAATAAATGAAGATGTTCTTCAGGACTCAAAATCTTTCTTTAATTAAAATAATTTTTTTTAGGATTCAGAATCTTGTATCTAGAAATGTCCTTAAAGGTCTTTCCTTTTATAGTTAGAGAGAGTGTGTGTGTTTAAGATGACTGAGGGTCTGAGTTAGACTCTGGATCCTCTGGCTCTAGTCACTTCCCCTATGAAGACTCCATCAAAGCATTCAATGGCTAAAAGAAATTTTTACTTCACTTGTATTTCCAAATCAGAACAATATGCATACCATTCTTGCTACAGTAACTAACTGCTATAGTATATTTATTAGCATAAAATATGCTAAAGTAGCTTCACAATTAAAAGATAAATTGCAAGTGCTATTTTACAGCTAGCAATTTTCTCCTTATGATTGGGACCAAGTAGATGACCTAACTTACATTATTTTTCCCTTTCAATTTAGTATAGTTGACAGTGAAGTCAGTTCTTCCCTTCAGATCATGCCTTTGGCCGTGGAGTTCCTGACGGCTGTTCGCTGGCTCCAACTTGCCCTCCTTGCTTGCTGAGGTGACAAGACCTCTTTGCCCCATGGGGACTGGAGCCATTCAAGCCAACACCCACACAGGGTGGGACTGATTCTCCCTGGACATAAATCTGCCAGATTGTCATCAGCTATATCATCCCCCAACAAGGGCAGAGCAGTATAAGCAAGCTGAATCATAGATTACTTCACAGCTTATAGCTAATAAAACAACAGACTCAAAGGTTAATGCGATCATTTTCTTGAGCTCAAGACCATATACCGAGACAATTGGTTAAAAAGTGAAAAAAAAAAGTATAGAAAGAAACTCTATATATTCAATAACTGTGTCAAGGTACTCTAAGTTATTTGCTAAGAAAACAGGAATTAGGTTAATTTATGAATACGCCTCAAAACAAACATTAAAAAGTAAATTGAACATTTAGAAAACCCATAGCAATATTTATTTCCATGTAGATATTTGTTATAAATATGTGCAAGATAATATAAAATGGCCAACTACAGTTCTTTTTGATAGTTTCTTAAAGTGAAAATGGAGACATTCTCAAGTATCATCTGAATTCTTCACCTATATTTCCTGGACTTTCATCTCCTTCCCTCCCTTGTTTTTTTTCCCCGAGAGATCAATATGGCCAGCTTACATAGAAACAAGAGTGTCTTGAATGGACATCAGAATATATTAATCAGACCGGATAAGGAATATTGTAAGGTCGGAAACTCAGTGTTTTCCCCATGAGAATACCAGACATCAAAGGAACTGAAAACAGGAAATATAGCTGTCATGCCTAGGTACCTCTGACATTGAAAAAGATGCTTTCAGAAAAGTGTATGACCTCAAACTTCTCTCCTATAAAATACAATTACATTTAACTTCCTCTGCACAATCTTGTCCCTAAAGTTGTGTGTGCTTCATTCTGACAAGCTTTAATTAGAAATCATTCCTTGAAATGTTGAAGACGATTCCAGTTACTATTGCTAACTAACAAATTAGCTCAAAACTGTGACTTAAAACATATTCATAATTATGTGGGTCAGGTATTTAGGAAAGCATCTGCTACATAGTTTTAGTTTAGGGTCTCACATATGGTTAGAGTAGATATCACCTGGAGCTGCAGTTTTCATCTTCAGGCTCAACCGGGTTAAATGTTCAAGAAGGTCCTCTCAGCTGGCTTGCAGTTGGTTGTGATGGTTGACTTGAGATTCAGCTGAGGCCATTAACTACATGTCTATACTATACATGGCCTCTCCAGCACAGCAATCTCAGGATAGTCAGGGTTCTTATGGGTTTCCAAAAGCAAGTATCCCAGTTGTAACATCTTTTATGATGTAGCACTAGAAGTCCCACTTCTGCCATATTCTATTGGTGTTACTTCTGCCATATTCTATTGGTTAGCAGGAAGTCACAGAATCAAGGGGAAGAAAATTAGACTTCATCTCTTGATGGGGGAAATGGCAAGGTTCTAGAAGAACATGAAGAACATGTGGCAGCAGAGGTATTATTGTAGCCATCTTTGGAAAATACTATCTGCCAGAGATGCTCATGGGAATAACTTAAATAGATTGGCTTTGAATGGGAATAGATACATAGACAGATAGATTGACAGAAGATAGATAGATGGATAAAGATAGATGAAGATAGATAGATATAGATAAGATTCAGGTATTATTTGCATAACTATTGAAGATCTGTCTTTAATGATTCCTCTGGGTTGAGCCTCCACTCAAGATCCATCCCCCTTCAGACATCCATTCAACAAGAACAAGAGTTGGCATAAGCAATCAGGTAGAGATTGTTCTAGTCACTGGGTCAATTATAGCTATTAGCATCCCAGAAAAAAGTTTAGGAAAGGAAGGAAAGGACAGATGGAGAGCACAGAAGGAGTGAGAGAGAGGGAAAGAGAGGAAGTGAAGGAAAGGGGAAGGGAAAGGAAGGGGAAATAACACCTAGAGCCCTCTTTCTGCCATTATCTGGCCTCCCTGAGGTGTCCTTCAGTCCTGTCAGCATTACTAGAACAACACCAGGGCAAAACAACAGAACAGGGACTCATGTCTCTCTTTTTAATGACCCATAGACATACTATTTGTAAGTATAATGACATGTCACATCTCTGCTATTTATCTCTTTTTTCCATTATTGTGTTATCAAGTCTGCTTTTTCTCCACTCCTTCACCTAGGTTTACCTGCTGAGACTCAACTCAAAATGAAGAGCTATAAATAGAGGGATCAATTCATTTATTTTTATCTATTGTCTCCAATATTCTAATCTTGATTTCTTTCCAGTTTATAAGTCATGAAGCCTCACTGTTATGCTAGATTTCTAAGAAGACCTTTAAGAATTAACATATTTCTCTCTGTGTGTGTTTTTTTTAATTTTTTATTTAAATTCAACTTAATTAACATATACTGTAATATTCGTTTCAGAGATAGAATTTAGTGATTCATCAGTTGCATACAACACCCAGTGCTCATTAGTTCAAGTGCCCTCCTTGATGTCCCTCACCCAATTACCACATCCCCCCACCCATCTCCCCTCCAGCAGGCCTCAGTTTGTTTCCTGTAGTTAAGAGTGTCTTATGATTTGCCTCCTTCTCTGTTTTTTGAAAAAAAATTAAATAGAAGAATTACTGGGGCACCTGGGTGACTCAGTTGGTTAAGTGTCTGACTCTTGATTTTGGCCCAGGTCATGCTACATCCACGCTCAGAGGAGAGTCTGCTTGAGATTCTCTCTCTCCCTCTCCCTCTGCCCCTCCCCTCTCTGCTTTCTCTCTTGCTCGCTCTCTCTAAAATAAATAAATAATCTTATTTTTTTTAAGGAATTATTTCTATCTTAGAAATCAGAAGTAATTTACTAGTCATGTTCTCCTGGCCTGGCCTTTCTTGGAGGATACTTTGCTAGATTTCCTATTATCTTATGTCTGTTTATTTAAACTTATTTTTGAACCACAGACCAACTATTTCTATAAAAGTTTAACATTACCCTAAGTAATGATGAGAGTATGATACCCTAAGTATGATGAGCTTAAAGATAATTAGTAGCTTTAAAAAAAAAAAAAAAAAGATTTTATTTATACATGTGAGAGAGAGAGAGAGAGATAGCAAAAGAAAGCACAAACAAGGAGGAGATGGATGCACCAATGTGACCGGGGCTCGATCCCAGGACCCCAGGATCATGACCTGAGCCAAAGGCAGACGCTTAACTGACTGAGCCACCCAGGCGCCCCAATTAGTAGCTCTTTAATGCCAAGACTCATCTTTTGCTGGATTTTCTAATACTCCCCACAGCAACATTTTAAAACATACATATTTGTCTAGCATACTTTTTTTAATGGGAAGAAAACTGTAAAGTTTATTTTTAACTAACTGGATCATTGCAAAAATAGACTTTGCCCTTAGATCGTCCTTGTTTGTAGTGGTGCACATCAGGAAAATGAGGGAGGCCAACCTGAGATGGGTCCGCTAGCCATGGCTTTGGCAGCCTGGAACCTAAAGACACAGAGTCTGTCTTGAAAGGACTGTTGAGCAGACCAACTTTGCTGCAAATATTTAGACAGAAATGGGCTTTAGAGCAGCCACATCTGAGGACCCACAAGTCTGAGTGTTATAAAAGGTACATGTTCTGTTTTTGGCTTTGATTAATGTCTAAAAGAGAGAAATCCAATTGACTCCTGTCGTGCTAATATTAATTAATTGTTTGTGGTGTCTGTTCATCAAGTGTGAGTGTGGAAACCTGTTAGTTCACTTACCACAGGGGCTGGGCTTAGCAGATGGGAAAAATATTATTTTGGCACGTTTATAATGGCAGCACAATTTATTTTTATCTCAATCTCTTTGGTGTGCATGAAAGGAGACTGCCACCTGTGCTTTGTGGAAGAGTGTCAGTGATTTGGACAGATTAATTTACAGTGTAGTACAGAACCACAAAAGATTGCTAGGGCAGAGCTCACCTTTTGGTCCAGCATTGACATGAACTACAATTTTGCTCCATTTTCCAAGGCCTGGAAGACTGTATTTGGGTAATTTTATGCCAAGTAGACTATCAGTTATACTTTCTTGTAATCATGGAAAGTTGAAATAAAGATATAGATTTGATTCCATACATCTCTCTATATATCTGTATGCTGTATAAATCTGGCTCACCTCAGTTATGACATTTGTAACCGCCTTTTCAAATGGAAGCACAAGGGACATCTTGAATGATGTAAAAGCACATTCATATTTTCAGCAATACTTTGACTGTAAGAACATCATTTAAAAAAATTGAAAAGCAGACCAATATTAGCATTATGATTTATATGCTACTTGCTGCTGGAGACTTGGCATAGAATACCAATTATGAAAATGGTATGGTGCTAGATTTCTTCCTGAATTATTCCACACACATTATACTTTGCAGGGAACAGGTTTGACTTAAATGTAAATTACCAGGGCTTTTTGTTTGCTCTTTCAAAGGGCTGTTTGTTGTATTACCCAGTGCTTTTCTGTTCTATCATAGTTGAAATAATTAAGATCATTTGCAGTGCCTGGTTTGCTCATTTTGCCTAGTTACTTTGCTGCTATGATCCGTTATGTCTACAGGGGAGCACCATTATTTAATCCGAACATCTGGAATCCATCATGTGTAGTGAAAGACAAGATGGATCCTCAGTTTTAAGCCAACTTCATGATAAAACTGATGGATGCAACCAATGTGTATAGGTGAGGAAGATTAATAATTGGGAAATGTATCTTGTGTTTAGGAGATCACAGGGGGACTTTTGTTTTATTTCATTTTTTACTTTATTCTATTTTACTATATTTTATTTTATTTATGGCGTAGCAATTAGAATCTGACTGAGGGCAAAAGTATCCTATTTGGGCCATAGTTAAAACATATAAAATGAAGAAAGAACCTACATTTCTTAACTCTGTCTGGACACAAACTTCTCTTTGTTGTAACTCCTCGATTGAGTTCAGCAGGGATGCTTTACTGAAGAGTCCCTGATACTCTGGGGACTAGATGCAGAGAATACCTGCTAGGGATAATGGGCACATCTCCCTCATGCCCACTTCTCTCCCATCTCTGCAAGAAAGTGAGGTTTTGTTGGAATCCAGGGTTCACTTTGGTTTAATAAAAAATGTGTATGAAATCCAAAGCACACAAATTTCATTTTAAACAATGTAAATCACCCTCATATTATATGCTTTCTCTGGTCCTTAATCTTTTTTTCTTTTTTAATTTTAAGAATATCTGTCCCTACAGCAACTTCATTCTCATCAGGAAATCCAATTACAAAGACAAGACAAAAAAAAAAAAAAAGTATAGCAGGTGAAGCAAAACACAGCAGCTCCACCTCTTAATACTGGGGACTCAAATAACTCCCAGATAACAGCTGGATCCCTCTACAGGTAAAAAGCTAGCTCACCTGGTATAGAGAAAGGGACAGTTTATGGATCAAAGTAGTAGAGATAACAGAAAGTGAGTGATGTGGATATGAAACACACCAGGGAGCATAAAAATGCAGTTTGGCCAAGAGTTATTTCTAGTTATGAATTGATGAAGAGACATGGCGGGGGGGGTGGTGAGTCAAATTAAAAAAAAAAATCCTTTTGGCAAGTTTAAACATTGCCTCCATCCTTTTTTCTCTTAATCTGCTACCCAGATATGCACTTAAAATAGGAATGTGGGCCTACTGGGGCATGAAATAGTTGAGAACTATTCAACAACGAGGGGAATGAGAGAAATCTCTTCAGAAGGATCTTTTAGAATTTCAGCCGACTGAACCTGAGTAGCCACAGATAATTTAACATGACCCCTATGCCATTAGGAGAATTTTTATTATGAGGACTTGCCTCTGTATTAAGGATGTCATCCTTCTTAGAAACTGGTAACTGTGGAAATAGTTTATGAGATACAAGAATGGCTATTCTTGAGGTTTACAAGAGATTGGGATGGATAAGCACGAGGTGAGGAATGGGAAGCCCGTGGGATCCCCTCAAAGTCATAGCCAATCCATGGAAACCACATTTCTTCTTGCTTCCCTATTGCCCTCAGGGACAAACGCAAATCAGGAAAAGTGCCACAATAATTATAAAAATACGAACTACTGAGACAGATGTATGTCTTTTTTTCTGTATCATATCTCATTATTCTTTGAACTGAAAATGGTCTCTGAACACTAGGAAATTTAAGATTCTTTTAGTCCTGTCTCACTGATTTCCAAAGTTATTCTAAATCTTTCCAGAAGAGCACGTCTATTGTTTAATACACAATAACCCCACCACCACCACCCCCTTTGCTTCTTCCTACCATACACTACTTGTTAAACATCATCTTTCACAAAAGCAATTTCTGGCTCAGGTTCATTCATCCTGAAATGCTAACTGGCCATGACTTTAATTTACAAGTGCAGTAACTTTGTTAGCTGCTATTCTTGGGAGCTCCGGCCATGAGCTCTGTCTCATTTGATGGATTTGGTTGCCAACATCTTGACCAAACTCCTGATTTTAAATTTTAATTCAGTATACTTAGGACAAAATGGGATTGCCAAATAAGTGTCTCATTTGATTTACTCTATAAGTCATGCAACTGTTTGTCTTGATCTGTCAAATACAGTTAGACACTGGAAAATGAAAGATGAAAGCTCAGAATGTGATGGTGTAAGTCCGGAAATCACAGACCAGAAATCAAGGAAGAGAAGAGAACAGCATATGCCCAGGTGTCCAGGAATTTCCAAGCATAAGGCAGAGCTTTAGGAATGTGAAACATTCATTTTTTTTCTTTGCTTAATCTGAGTATGTTTTTTACATACTGCCTTTTCTGGTAACTTCATTAAGCCTGTGTAATTACAGTTTGCTTCAACCCTAGGCTGCATCAGTATTCATTATTATCTATTTGGTGCATTGTAGCAGCATAAATATAACTAAATTACTAGGGTCAAACCATAATAGGAGCTGTCGTGATGGTAATTAGAAGAGAAATGTAGCCTTTTTTGGTGCAACTTGCAGAAATGCAGCATCGGGCATGTGCTTAGAGGGTGCACTTAAAGTCAGGTTGTGGGTTTAAGGTGGTAAGATGATAGATGAAGGTACACCATTAATCACAGTTCTAGAAGACACTCTGTACCAACCCTCTTCTTTTCTCTCTGCAAGGAGCTCTGAGGTTGACAATAAGATAGAAACTAGCACAGGGTTTAGAGTTAAGGTGCAAACTTCCATGCCCTTCCTAATTGTCACTGAACAACTAAAATATGTTGGAAACTATTTAAAAGGAAAAAAAAAAGAAACTAGTAAAAAGCATAGTTCCCCACTCAATATCTCCATGCGGGTACTGAGATCATTATATATTAATTCAGTAGAGCAATCACTTGGCTCTGTGTCTTTGTCCAGTGAGCTAATAAGTCTCTCACAGAACATCTTTAGAATGTACTTTATCTTAGAGAGGAATTACCCTTACCATCTTCACACACCCATGGACTTGGAAAGCAGAAGCAGAGGCCCACTCCAAGAACCTTCAGTTTGTAGCCTTTGTAAGTGTGGTGATTCTAGACTCATTCAAATGGAGGTGTGTGGAAACACTTAGCACAAGGCCTCAAAATCAATAAATACCTGCTAACTAACATTTTTCAAAAGAAGCAAAAATTACAAGGATTCTAAAACAACGAAACATCTCATTAAACACCCAACTGAGAGGAGTTACAGTATGCCCATGAAGCAATTAGTGTCCACTTAGGATCCCTCAGTTTTGGCTCATTCCGTGTTCTCCTGGGAATATGCTACACATGTATACATGCAGAATGTACAAGGATACACATAACCTTTTCCAAATCATGTCTTTTGTTCTTCATTGATGGCTTGTGGAATTTAAAGAAATCAATTATTCTTTACACTCATGTAATATAAATTTCCAATCTGGAAAGCTGTTCAGAGTCAATGATTATTTCTCTAATAACTAGCAGAGAGCCCAGCATAGAGTAGGCACCCAAAAATAATTGTTCAAAAGAATTATTAAATTACTAGGTAAAGCCGATGGGTGGAAAAGGCCCAATCACATACAAAAACTAAACTAAGAAGTAGAAAAACAATTGGCTTCCAACTGCCGTAATGACACAGAAAACTAGGTCCCTGTCGTTGCCTTCCTTTGACCCTCTAAAACACAGAGTAACAAGGTTTCTCATACAGCACAAAACAGAAAGGTTTGGGATGGTGAGTTGTTTATTAAATATATTATTCATGACTGTCACTTGTCTGTGTTTTGATATTGTTGCTCATCTTTGGGGATTTCATAATTAATCAGTTATACCTTATTTGAGTCCTTTTTTTTAAAGATTTATTTACTTATTTTAGAGGGAGACTGGGTGCACATGCGAGAGCAGGGAGAGGGGCACTAGGAGAGGGAGAAAGAGAAACCTCAAGCAGGCTCCCTGCTGAGTGTGGAGCCCGATGCAGGGCTCGATTCCAGGACCCTGAGATCATGACCCGAGCTGAAATCAACAGTTAGCTGCTTAACCAACTGAGCCACCCAGGCATCCCAAGCCCTTCCTTTTTTCTTAAGCAACGGTAAAATTAGTCAATTGTATAACTTTTTAAATAAAATTAGTTCAACTATAGATGTTCAGATGTAGATAACTTAGATAGTATTTAGATAATTGAATTTTAAAATGATTGAAACTATATGCCAAAATAACTATTATGGCAGATTGAATCACTTTTTAGCATATATTTGCTCTTTTCCCCCATGTTCACATTTTGACTTTCAACTTGGCTGTGTAACTTGCTTTGGTCAATGGGATGTTAGCAGATGTTTCCTTAAGCAGAGGTTTGAAATGTGCTTGTGAATTTGGGCGTGCTCTCTAGCTCTACGGTCTTCTGTGATAAGAAGAACATATTTCAGTAGCCACTGATTTGGACAAGGAGGATGAGAAACATCTGGAGCAGACCTGTACTCAGCCTGCAGTTCTGAGTCAAGCCTAGTCAAACACAGTCTACATTGGCAGATTCCATGCTGGTCTAAAAGATGGGGATAGATTTGGTGTAAGTCACTGAGTTTTAGTGTGTTTTGTTATGCAGCATTATTGAGAAAACAGCACACCGATACAAGTAGTCAAAAACTAACACTATTTTACTTTTAGGCACTTTTCTACGTGTAGGTACTATAACATATGATGTTCCATTTAAGCCTTACCACAATCCCATAAATAAGACACTATTCATACCCCATTTTATACATTTGAAAGCTAAGACACAGAGAGGTAAAGAGACCTTCAAAACAAGGCTTGACTCCAATCTGTATGTTTCCAAAGCCCATATTTTATGTTGCTTCATCAATCATGGAAGACTACATCAAAAACTAATGATGTACTGTATGATGACTAATATAACATAATAAAAATAAATAAATAAATAAATGTAGCTGAATGTGCCTGCCATACTCCCTGGTACTAGTAAGTATTTAGTAGATAGGAATTCACTTAATTTCCTTTTTTTTTTTCTTTAGTTTCACTTACCGAGTGAAATGAAAATGTTTGATTGAAACAGGGTAACTAAGACCTCATGTGGAATAGGAGGAGGTATCAGGCATGGTCTCTTGTGACAGGATGCTTGTAATATGGTAGTGGAGGCAAAATAAGGTAATGCAGACATAAAATTTACCTAATCACATTTTTAACTAATAGACTGACATAGTGATTGAAACAGTGTCTTAAGCCACATGTAATTAATTAAAAAACTGAGTTTTTCAGTTACTAACTAACTTAAAGGGTAAGAGAAAGAAGTTATGCTGTACTGATCAAAGTAGGCTTAATCTATTAATGTTATCCCACCTCTCCTTAAACTGGAGATTAATAAGAGTTGACTGTAAATATTTTATAGTTAATACACTTACACTGTAACAATGCTATAGGAATAGAGACTCCATCTCCTCTCTGAATGCATATTTTAAGTTGAATTATTATTTTGCAGAGGATGATTCATCCTGAAAAGACATTTGCATTTGCTATTCCTCTGTCTGGAATACTCCCCTTCCCTTGTATGCTTGGTAAATTCTTTAATGCTTAAGCACCACCTCTTCCCTGAAGACTTTCTTGATATTCCCAGATAAGTGGTCTTTCTCTCCTCTAAGCTTTTGTAACAATGATAAAATTTTTTTACGGCTTTTTTATGTTGTTATATTCACACAATCTCCCTGTCCTCCTCTTCCGTTGATTTCTTGAGGGCAGGTATCCTGGTCTCTCTTGTTAGCAAGCCCAGTGGTTGGCATGCAATAAGGCACTGCCAAAATATTGAATGAATGAATGAGACCAGTTAAGTCTTAAGAATTCTGTCTTTAGAAAGAGAGAGGTGCTCCTGGCTGATGGAGCTGGTTGAGCATCCAACTTTTGGTTTCAGTTCCAGTCGGGATCTCGGGGTCATGGGATCAAGCCCATGTAGGGCTCTGCACTCAGCACAAGATCTGCTTGGGACTCCCAGACTCTGTCTTCCTCTGCCCCTGCCCACCCCCTGCCCCCACTACTCTCTCTTTCTCTCTAAAATAAATAATATTTAAGAAAAAGAGAAACAGAACTATTGTCATTTATAAAGAGGGTTGAGAGAACTAATTCTTGATGTCAAGAGGGCATGTCTGTTTTACTACTGAAATAGGATCAGAGGCAAGTTAACTGAGAATAAAAGAGAAATAAATTCAATGGAAAAGACAAGGAACAAGAACAGTGATAGAATATCTCTCTTATTTAGTTTCTTTTCCTTGAATCCTTACTCTATTGGCTAGAATTTTTATCACAAATATTTTTACAAAACATTTATCACATATGTATCACAAATCTTTATCACAAATATTTAAAAATATTTATCACATAGCTTTTTTTATGTGCTTAAATAGGCTACATGAGTTGTTACTGAAATGGTAGCAAAATCAGGTATAGCAAATGAAATGTATTCACTTAAAAAAATCATCTCAAAAGTTTCCCCCGTTCCATTTTATTCATAGCTACTATTCTTCCCCTTTCCCCATTGCCTGTTTTGGGAAAGAAGCTGGAGATAAGAAGGTTGTTACAAGCTTGGACCCTGACAAAACAGATAAATTCTGACAGTAACTTCAGCTTTCCTGTTAGAATTCAACCCTGGACAAAACTCTCTTTGTTCTTCCTTTGTTACATCACACATATGTAAAAATATGTAATGATAAAAACATTCTGAAGTTAAATTTAAACATTTACTGACTTTCCGTATTACACAGGATGCTGATTCCATATGCCTAAATTATATTTGAAACGAGAGTCACACAAAGACATCCATTGGCCCCAAAGGCCAAGTGAACCTGCTGCGGTCTTGCAGTGTGGTTTAGAGAAAGTGAGAGAATTAGAAATTCAGCTCTTAGTTGCTATATGTTAACATCTTCATTTTAAAACAAACAGGGCTAATAAAAGCCATCTTAAATGGGACTAACAAAATTTACCTTTAAAAATGGAACATTAGATGAGAAAATGTATGTATTGGAGATAATGGAGGCATTTGATAAATATTAGTGTCTCTCATCTGTCTTTATATCTATCATTTACCTATGTGTCTACCTTTAAAATTGTAGATTGGTAACCAACCTTAATTTACTTGACTAAGTATTAGCATTCAGTGTGCCTTCCTTGGAGAAAATAGAGCAAAGGAGTATGGACTTTTGAGTTGGACATTCTGAATTTGAATATAGGCCACATGGCATTTACACTTTTTGGGTCAAAGTATTTAATCTCACTGGCTTAATTTTCTTGTCTATGAGATGAGGATTATAACAGTTCTTACCTCTTGGGGATATTGTGAAGAATAAATGAGCTAATACTTATGCAGTACTTAGAACAGTAACTGGCATTTAGCAAAGAGTCAATAAGTATTAGTTATCATTGTTTCCATAGTCCTCTAAATGATCACTCAGTTTTGACTCTTATCTTATTTCCAGATAAAAATGGGAAGAAGAAACACTGGAGGTATGCACACATGTGTATAAGTAGAACTAGAGTAATGTAAAGAAAATCTTATAATGTGCCTAAAATGATGAACAGTTCCTAAATTCTAAATTATGGAATTTAAAATCAGTTCAAAGTAGTTCCTTCATTTAGTTAAGACCTTTCAGTCCTTAGGTTTTCAGATAGGGTAACCAAAGGATTGTCTATAGTAAATAGTGCTTTTGGAAGATATTATCTGTGTATTAACAATAAAGCTGAGAGCATAGATTTGTTTTATATTATTTTCACATAATATTACTTGTCAATGACCTGAGCTGAATTTGAACTGGCATTCTTGAAAAGAAAGACTCCCTTTACAAATCCCTTAAGCTCTAATGCAGTCATTTTAATTCACAACAGGCTAGAACCTTGTATAATTGTTCTCAGCTCAATTCAATCTTTAACAGCTTTTGATTTACATATTGGGCAGCTGTTTTGAATAAGAAGTTGTCCATCATGGATCCTTTTGTCATCTGTCCAAGGAATGTGTTTATAAATGGTTCCAATTAGAGTAATGAAGGATTCATGTGAGAACAATGATCAATAGCTAACCTTAGGAACAATATAAGTCAAAGACAGATGTAAACTGTGACAGGGCATAACAGTGTCAAGTTATCTATGGGGAATGTGCACAATTTCTCCTGGAAAACAAATGAAAAATTTCAAGTCTTTGACTATTGGACAGAGTTTGATTCCATGACACAGAAGCATTTAGATTCTTTGTTAAATAAATCATTGACCCACACATGACTGAGACTATGCAGATTAATGTGAACAACAGAGGCCAGGGAAAAGGCAGTTCAGAGGCCAGCCAGATCAGGTCTTTACTGGGATTATGGACTGTACCCCCTATTAGCCTTCAGGAACAGATGTCCATTGCTATAAGAATGAGCCACGTTAATAGTGAAGTTTCTGTGCAAACACATTTTAGATTATGTTAGACACATCTGGTCAAGGGCTTTGTAATAGCTTTATTTATTTCTTGCCTGAACTGGAACGTCAGAAGCATGTACTCCACATTAAGCCAAGAGTTCCCTTTGTTCCACACGGCTGCCACAGCTGGAACTTTTTGTTGGTTGACACAGCCAGATCTTCTGTAGAGACCATTATATTCCTTGGCGTATTTCAGTGAGTTTGCATCTTTTAATCCATCTCAGCAAGCAGTGGGGAGTTTGTAAGGGCCACGCGCAGGACGTCCTATTAAAACTACACAGGGATACCAGCTGGGAATGCAAAATTGATAGCATCTAGGTGGCCTACTACCAAGTTGGCCTTGGTAGGATGAGCTCTTTGCCACAGCCCTATTCATTTAGATCATTTAGGAAAAAAAAAAAATCAAACCAGAAGTAGTTTCTCATTCTTATGTATTGAGGTTGCTCATAGATTACTATCTCTAGCCAAATTAAAAGAACAAAAGAAATTTTCCTGTAGACTATAAGATCTGTGTATGATGCACAGATTCATGAGGGTTACTAAAAAAACATCTGGCCTACAAAAGTTGAAGAAGAGGAGACCAGTTAAAACTAGGTTCTGCCTAGATTTCTAATATAATTAAGGCTGGCTGTTTTTCCTCCTTAACCACATCAATTGAAAGCCAAATCTCAATGTTCTATAGCCTTGAGGAATAATAAGTTAAAGGGGGAGTGCTGAAAACATAAGTAGATATTCCCAAATGTGCACCTAGAATAGTCTCTAAACACATGCTGAATTGATTGTATCTGGCCTGGTTCAGATAAGTTCACTGCCTGCTTCCAGTTTTCAGGAACACACTGTCTCAAACATGAGAGTAGCTCAATTCCAGCCCTGGAGCACCCACACTCACTTTGCCTTTGCCATGTCCTTCCTACTGATTTGACCCCCAGTTCAGAAGAGAAGCTGCCCTAGCCTTTCCAACTGAGAATTCAATGGTACTCTCATGGGTTTCTCTTCTTAGTGACCCACTTGACCAGTGATTAAGCTCTAATTTCTTGGCTTAGCGTTTATGTAAATTTTACCTCTGATAAAAACTGACCTATAGGACCCTCTCCTAAAAAGCTTCTCTACCAAAAGTGTCTCGGGGAAAAATATCCTCCAAGGACCACTTTGTCCACATGAGATTTCTTGAATGATTGTGAAAGCCCTCAAACATTCTTTCCATTGATGATGCTAGAGCATCCTACCATGAAGCAGATGCATAAAGAATTATATGTCATTATGGGCATGAACGTGTGTCTAACACTAGATTTATTTTTTTTTGCAGTTTTTTATTGTTATGTTAATCACCATATATTACATCATTAGTTTGTGAGGTAGTGTTCCATGATTCATTGTTTCTGCAAAACACCCAGTGCTCTACGCAGAACGTGCCCTCTTTAATACCCATCACCAAGCTAACCCGTCCCCCACACCCCTCCACTCTAGAACCCTCACTTCGTATTTCAGAGTCCATAGTCTCTCATGCTTTGTCTCCCCCTCCAATTTACCTCCTTCATTCTTCACTTCCTACTAGCTTTTTTTGTTCTTAACATATATTTTATTAATTGTTTCAGAGGTACAGATCGGTGATTCAAAAGTCTTGCACAATTCACAGCGCTCACCATAGCACATACCCTCCCCAATGTCTATCACCCAGCTACCCCATCCCAGCCACCCCACCCCCACTCTAGCAAACCTCAGTTTGTTTCCTGAGATTAAGAATTCCTCATATCAGTGAGGTCATATGATACATGTCTTTCTCTGATTGACTTATTTCACTGAGCATAACACCCTCCAGTTCCATCCACATCGTTGCAAATGGCAAGATCTCATTCCTTTTGATGGCTGCATAATATTCCATTGTGTGTGTGTGTCTGTGTGTGTGTGTGTGTATACCACTTCTTCTTTATCCATTCATCTGTCGATGGACATCTTGGCTCTTTCCACAGTTTGGCTATTGTGCATTGCTGATATAAACATCGGGGTGCACGTACCCCTTCAGATCCTTACATTTGTATCTTTGGGGTAAATACCCAGTAGTGCAATTGCTGGATCGTATAGTAGCTCTATTTTCAACTTTTTGAGGAACCTCCATACTGTTTTCCAGAGGGGTTGCACCAGCTTGCATTCCCACCAAAAGTGTAGGAGGGTTCCCCTTTCTTCCCATCCCCGCCAACATCTGTCATTTCCTGACTTGTTAATTGTAGTCATTCTGACTGGTGTGAGATGGTATCTCATTGAGGTTTTGATTTGGATTTCCCTGATGCCAAGGGATGTTGAAGACTTTTTCTTGTATCTGTTGGCCATTTGGATGTCTTCTCTGGAAAAATGTCTGTTCATGACTTCTGCCCATTTCTTGATTGGATTATTGTTCTTTGGGCGTTGAGTTTGATAAGTTCTGTATGGATTTTGGATACTAGCCCTTTATCTGAAATGTCATTTGCAAATATCTTCTCCCATTCTGTTGGTTTTCTTTTGGTTTTGTAGACTGTATCTTTTGCTGTGCAAAAGCTTTTTATCTTGATGAAATCCCAATAGTTCATTTTTGTCCTTGCTTCCCTTGCCTTTGGCGATTTTCTAGGAAGAAGTTGCTGCGGCTGAGGTCAAAGAAGTTGCTGCCTGTGTTCTCCTTTAGGATGTTGATGGACTCCTGTCTCACATTTACGTCTTTCAACCATTTGGAGTCTATTTTTGTGTGTGGTGTAAGGAAATGGTCCAGGTTCATTCTTCTGCATGTGGCCGTCCAATTTTCCCACACCATTTGTTGAAGAGCCTGTCTTTTTTCCGTTGGACATTCTTTCCTGCTTTGTGAAAGATAAGTTGACCATAGAGTTGAGGGTCCATTTCGGGCTCTCTATTCTGTTCCATTGATCTATGTGTCTGTTTTTGTGCCAGTACCATACTGTCTTGATGATGACAGCTTTGTAATAGAGCTGGAAGTCCGGAATTGTGATGCTGCCAGCTTTGCTTTTCTTTGTCAACATTCCTCTGGCTATTCGGGGTCTTTTCTGGTTCCATACAAATTTTAGGATTATTTCTTCCATTTCTTTGAAAAAAGTGGATAGTATTTTGATGGGGATTGCATTGAATGTGTAGATTGCTCTAGGTAGCATTGACATCTTCACAATGTTTGTTCTTCCAATCCATGAGCATGGAACGTTTTTCCAGTTCTTTCTGTCTTTCTCAATTTCTTTCATGAGTATTTTATAGTTTTGTGAGTACAGATCCTTTGCCTCTTTGGTTAGATTTATTCCTAGGTATCTTATGGTTTTGGGTGCAATTGTAAATGGGATCGGCTCCTTGATATCTCTCTCTTCTGTCTTGTTGTTGGTGTATAGGAATGCCACAGACTTCTGTGCATTGATTTTATATCCTGCCACTTTACTGAATTCCTCTATGGGTTCTAGCACTTTTGGGGTGAAGTCTTTTGGTTTTCCACATAAAGTATCCTAGCATCTGCACACAGTGAGAGTTTGACTTCTTCTTTCCTGATTTGGATGCCTTTGATTTCTTTTTGTTGTATGATTCCTGTGGCTAGGACTTCTGATAATATGTTGAACAGCAGTGGTGATAGTGGACATCCCTGCCATGTTCCTGACATTAGGGGGAAAGCTCTCAGTTTTTCCCCATTGAGAATGATATTCGCTGTGGGTTTTTTATAGATGGCTTTTATGATATTGAGGTATGTACCCTCTATCCCTATACTCTGAAGAGTTTTGATCAAGAAATGATGCTGTTGCTGTGAATTGTGCAAGACTGTTGAATCACAGATCTGTACCTCTGAAACAAATAATGCAATATGTTAAGAAAAAAAAAGAAGAGGGGCGGAGCAAGATGGCAGAGGAGTAGGAGACCTGTATTTCGTCTGGACTCAGGAATTCAGCTGAATAGGGATCAAACCATTCTGAACACCTACGAACTCAACAGGAGATCGAAGAAGAGAGTAGCAACAACTCTCTGAACAGAGATGCGACCACTTACTGAAAGGTAGGACAGGCGGAGAAGTGAATCCGAGGCGATATTCAAGAGGAGAGACAGCGGGGGAGGGGGCCTCCGTCGGCCACTTCTGGCAAGTGATAAAGCCGCAGAGCACAAAATCGGAACTTTTGGAAGTCAGCTCCGCTGAGGTACATCGCTCCAGTGGCTAAGCAGGCGGTGGAACCCTCGCAGGACAGTGTGGTCTCAGGACCCTCGGGGTCACAGAAAGACCAGGGGTGCCTGAGTGCAGCACAGCTCCCGGGTATCAGAGCGGGGAAGCCAGCTGCAGAGACGGAGCCAAGGCACGGGTTCTCAGCTCGGAGTTGCCATAAACTGCAATCGGTGACAGACGGGGCACTGCTCCTCCAGCAGGGACCCAACAAGATGCAGATCCGGGGAGACTCCCTGTCCTCCCCCAGGAGAAGCGGCGCGGGAGCACACCGCAGGGATCTGCTGGGTTTGGAGACTCCACACGGGGTCGGGTGCAAGAGATAGAAAAACTCGTTCACAGGCTGGGTGAGCACGGAGTGCAGCCAGAGACCAGGGAGACAGGAGTGACTGCTTTTCTCTGGGGGCGCACTGAAGAGCGGGGCCCCGAGTTCTCTGCTCCTCCGGGCGGAGATTGGGAAGCCACCATTTTCACTCTGGTCCTCCAAAGCTGTACTGAGAGCTTGCAGGAAACAAAATCTCCCAAGAGCAAACCCGAGCAGATTGCTTTCCCCAGACCGACAAGGACGGGGCAATTCCAACTCCGGCAAAGACATTTGGGAACCACGGCAACAGGCCCCTCGCCCAGAAGATCAGCATGAACAGCCAGCCAAGACCAAGTTTACTGATCAAGGAGAATGGGAGAACTCCAGTGCTAGGGGAATACTGCACATAGAATTCATGGCTTTTTTACCATGATTCATTAGATTTTCAAAGTTAATTTTTTTAACTGTATTCTATTGAATTTTTCTTTTTCCCTTTTTCAACCAACATCTTATCAATCCCTTTTTTTAAAAAAAATTTTATTTTTCATTTTTAGAGTCATATTTTATCGCTTCATAGTAGTTACCCTTACTTTGGGCAGATATATATATATAAGTTGTTCTCTCTTTAAAATTTTGAGATACAGTTTCTTCTAACAGATCAAAACATACCCTAAATCACTAGTGTATGGCTTTGTTCTAGTCTCCTGCCTGATCACATTCTCTCCCTTTATTTTACTTTTCTATTCTTTTTTTTTTTAAATCTTCTTCTTTCTTTTTTCAAAGAACTTCTTATCTTCTCAATTCCTTTTATAAAATCTTTTATAATTTTCATCTTTACAGTCATCTTCCATTCCTTCATTGTATCAACCCTTATTTTCTAATTATATAAGTCTTTCTTCCTTTAAAATTTTAGGAGGCTCCTTCTTCTAAAAGGCCAAAATACGCCCAAAATCTAGTGTGTGGCACTGATCTATGCACTAGCCTGATCATATTTAATCATATTGTTTTTTTTTCGTTTTGTTTGTTTTTATCTTTTTCTTTTTCTTTTCTTTTTTTTCTCTTTCTTTTTTCTTTCTTTCCCTTTCTTTTCCCCTGGTTTCAGGTCTTTTCCGATTTCTATATTTGCTCAGGATGTTTTTAACCTGTTAACATTTTACTCTCTCATTCATCTATTCTCCTCTGGACAAAATGAAAAGACGGAAAAAATCACCTCAGCAAAAAGAACAAGAGGTAGTACCGTCTGCCAGGGACCTACTCAATACGGACATTAGTACGATGTTGGGCATAGAGTTCAGAATCATGACTTTAAAGATACTAGCTGGGCTTGAAAAAAGCGTGGAAGTTATTAGAGAAACCCTTTCTGGAGAAATGAAAGAACTAAAATCTAACCAAGTCTAAATCAAAAAGCTATTAATGAGGTGCAATAAAAAATGGGGGAATTAACTGCTAGGATAAATGAGGCAGAAGAGAGAATCAGCGATATAGAGGACCAAATGATGGAAAATAAAGAGGCTGAGAAAAAGAGAGAGAAACAACTACCAGATCACGAGGGAAGAATTTGAGAGATAAGTGATAGGATAAGATGAAACAACGTTAGATTAATTGGGATCCCAGAAGAAGAAGAAAGAGAGAGAGGGGCAGAAGGTATATTGGAGCAAATTATAGCAGAGAACTTCCTTAATGTGGGGAAGTAAACAGGAATCAAAATCCAGGAGGCACAGAGAACCCCTCTCAAAATCAATGAATATAGGTCAACACCCCGACATCGAATAGTAAAACTTACGAGTCTCAGAGACAAAGAGAAAATCCTGAAAGCAGTTCGGGAGAAGAGATATGTAACCTACAATGGTAGAAACATTAGATTGGCAGCACACCTATCCACAGAGACATGGCAGGACAGAAAGGACTGGCATGAAATCTTCAGAGCACTAAACGAGAAAAATCTGCAGCCAAGAATACTATATCCAGCTAGGCTGTCAATGAAAATAGAAGGAGAGATAAAAAGCTTCCAGGACAAACAAAAACTAAAGGAATTTGCAAACACAAAACCAGCCCTACAAGAAATATTGAAAGGGGTCCCCTAAGCAAAGAGAGAACCTAAAAGCAGCATAGATCAGAAAGGAACACAGAAAATATACAGTAACATTCACCTTAAAGGCAATACAATGGCACTAAATTAATATCTTTCAAGTTACCCTGAATGTAAATGGGCTAAAGCCCCAATCAAAAGACACAGGTTATCAGATTGGATTAAAAAACAAGACCCATCGGATAAGCTGTCTGCAAGAGACTCATTTTAGACCCAAAGACACCCCCACATTGAAAGTGAGGAGGTGGAAAACGATTTACCATGCTAATGGACACCAACAGGAAGCTGGGGTGGCAATTCTTATATCAGACAAATTAGATTTTAAAACAAAGACTGTAATAAGAGTTGAAGAAGGACACTATATCCTACTTAAAGGGTCTATCCAACAAGAAGATCTAACAATTGTAAATATCTATGCCCCTAACATGGGTGCAGCCAATTTTATAAGGAAATTAATAACAAAAGAAAAGAAACACATTGACAACAATACAATAACAGTGGGGGACTTTAATACCTCTCTGACTGAAACGGAGAGATCATCAAAGCAAAAGATCAACAAGGAAATAAAGACATTAAATGAAACACTGGACCAAATGACTTCACACATATATTCAAAACACTCCATCACAAAGCAACGGAATACACATTCTTCTCTAGTGCCCATGGAACATTCTCCAGAATTGATCACATCCTAGGTCACAAATCAGGTCTCAACTGGTACCAAAAGACTGGGATCATTCCTTGCATATTTTCAGACCACAATGCTTTCAAACTAGTACACAATCACAAGAGGAAAGTCAGAAAGAACTCAAATAGATGGAGGCTAAAGAGCATCCTACTAAAGAATGAATGGGTCAACCAGGAAATTAAAGAAGAGTTAAAAAAATTCATGGAAACCAATGAAAATGAAAACGCAACTGTTCAAAATCTTTGGGATACAGCAAAAGCAGTCCTGAGAGAAAAGTATAGAGCAATACAAGCCTTTCTCAAGAAACAAGAAAGGTCTCAAATACAAAAGCTAACTCTACACCTAAAGGAGTGAGAGAAGAAAACAGCAAATAATGCCTAAACCCAGCAGGAGAAGAGAAATAATAAAGCTCAGAGCAGAAATCAATGAAATAGAAACCAAAAGAACAGTAGAACAGATCCACAAAACTAGGAGCTGATTCTTTGAAAGAATTAACAAGATTGATAAACCTCTGGCCAAACCTATCAAAAAGAAAAGAGAAGTGACCCAAATCAACAAAATTAGGAATACAGAGGAGAGATCACAACCAACACCAAAGAAATACAAACAATTATTAGAACATAATATGAGTAACTCTATGCCAGCAAATTAGATAACATGGAAGAAATGGGTGCATTCCTAGAGATGTATCAACTACCGAAACTGAACCAGGAAGAAAAGAAAACCTGAACAGACCTATAACCACTAAGGAAATTGAAACAAGTCATCAAAAATCTCCCAACAAACAAAAGCCTGGGGCCAGATGGCTTCCCAGGGGAATTCTATCAAACATTTAAAGAAGAATTAATACCTATTCTCCTGAAACTGTTCTAAAAAATAGAAATGGAAGGAAAACTTCCAAATTCATTTCATGAGGCCACCATTACCTTCGTCCCAAAACCAGACAAGGACCCCATCAAAAAGGAGAATTACAGACCAATATCCTTGATGAACATGGATGCAAAAATTCTCACCAAAATACTAGCCAATAGGATCCAACAGTTCATTAAAAGGATTATTCACCATGACTAAGTGGGATTTATCCCTGGGCTGCAAGGTTGGTTCAACATCTGCAAATCAATCAATGTGATACAATACATTAACAAAAGAAAGAACAAGAATCATAGGATCCTCTCAATAGATGCAGAAAACCATTTGACAGAGTACAGCATCCATTCTTGATCAAAACTCTTCAGAGTATAGGGATTGAGGGTACATACCTCAATATCATAAAAGTAATCTATGAAAAACCTACAGCAAATATCATTCTAAATGGGGAAAAGCTGAGAGCTTTCCCCTAAGGTCAGGAACGCGGCAGGGATGTCCACTATCACCACTGCTATTCAACATAGTATTAGAAGTCCTAGCCACAGCAATCAGACAACAAAAAGAAATCAAAGGCATCTAAATTGGCAAAGAGGAAGTCAAAATCTCACTCTTTGCAGATGATAAGATATTGTATGTGGAAAACCCAAAAGACTCCACCCCAAAATTGCTAGAACTCATACAGGAATTCAGTAAAGTAGCAGGATATAAAATCAATGCACACAAATCAGTGGCATTCCTATTCACCATCAACAAGACAGAAGAGAGACAAATCAAGGAGTCGATCCCATTTACAATTGCACCCAAAACCATAAGATACCTAGGAAAAAATTTAACCAAATAGGCAAAGGATCTGTACTCAGAAAACTATAACATACTCAGGAAAGAAATTGAAGAAGACACAAAGAAATGGAAAAATTTTCCATGCCCATGGATTGGAAGAAAAAACATTGTGAAGATGTCAATGCTACCTAGAGCAATCTACACATTCAATGCAATCCCCATCAAAATACCATCCAGTTTGTTCAGAGAAATGGAAGAAATAATCCTAAAATTTGTATGGAACCAGAAGAGACCCCGAATAGCCAGAGGAATATTGAAAAAAAAAAGCAAAGCTGTCGGCATCACAATTCCGCACTTCCAACTCTATTACAAAGTTGTCATCATCAAGACAGTATGGTACTGGCACAAAAACAGACACACAGATCAATGGAACAGAATACAGAGCCCAGAAATGGACTCTCAACTCTGTGGTCAACTAATCTTTACAAAGCAGGAAAGAATGTCCAACGGAAAAAAGACAGGATCTTCAAAAAATGGTGTTGGGAAAACTGGACAGCCACATGGGGAAGAATGAAACTGGACCATTTCCTTACACCACACACAAAAATAGACTCCAAATGGTTGAAAGACCTAAACGTGAGACAGGAGTCCATCAAAATCCTAAAGGAGAACAGAGTTAGCAACCTCTTCGACCTCAGCTGCAGCAATTTCTTCCTACAAACATCGCCAAAGGCAAGGGGAGCAAGGGCAAAAATCAACTATTGGGATTTCATCAAGATAAAAAGCTTTTCAACAGCAAAAAAAAACCAGTCCCCAAAACCAAAAGACAACTGAGAGAATGAGAGAAAATATTTGCAAATGACATATCACATAAAGGGCTAGTATCCAAAATCTATAAAGAACTTATCAAACTCAACACCCAAAGAGCAAATAATCCAATCAAGAAATGGGAAAAAGACAGGAACAGACATTTTTCCAAAGAAGACATCCAAATGACCAACAGACACATGAAAAAGTGCTCAATATCGCTCGGCATCAGGGAAATTCAAATCAAAACCTCTGCGAGATACCACCTCACACTAGTCAGAATGGCTAAAAATAACAAGTCAGGAAATGACAGATGTTGGCAGAGATGCAGAGAAAGGGGAACCCAACTGCACTGTTGGTGGGAATGCAAGCTGGTGCAACCACTCTGGAAAGCAGTATGGAGGTTCCTCAAACAGTTGAAAATAGAGCTACCATATGATCCAGCAATTGCACTACTGGGTATTTACCCCAAAGATACAAATGTAGGGATCTGAAGGGGTACGTGCGCCCCGAAGTTTATAGCAGCAATGTCCACAATAGCTAAACTGTGGAAAGAGCCAAGATGTCCATCAACAGATGAATGGATAAAGAAGTGGTATATATACGTTGGAATATTATGCAGCCATCAAAAGGAATGAGATCTTGCCATTTGCAACGACGTGGATGGAACTGGAGGGTGTTATGCTGAGTGAAATAAGTCAGTCAGAGAAAGACAGGTATCATATGACCTCACTGATATCAGGAATTCTTAATCTCAGGAAACAAACTGAGGTTTGCTGGAGTGGTGGGGGGTTGGAGGGATGGCGTGGCTGGGTGATAGACATTGGGTAGGGTATGTGCTATGGTGAGTGCTGTGAATTGTGCAAGACTGTCGAATCAGAGATCTGTACCTCTGAAACAAATAATGTAATATAGGTTAAGAAAAAAAAAAGAACAAGAAGATAGCAGGATGGGAAGAATGAAGGGGAGTAAGTTGGAGGGGGAGACGAACCATGAGAGACGATGGACTCTGAAAAACAAACAGAGGGTTCTAGAGGGGAGGGGGGTGGGGGGATGGGTTGGCCTGGTGATGGGTATTCGGGAGGGCACATTCTGCGTGGAGCACTGGGTGTTATGCACAAACGATGAATCATGGAACACTACATCAAAACTAATGATGTAATGTATGGTGATTAACATAACGTTAAAAAAATTTTTTAAAAAATGATGCTATACTTCGTCAAATGCCTTTTCTGCATCTATTGAGAGGATCCTATGGTTCTTGTTCTTTCTTTTCTTAATGTATTGTATCACATTCATTAATCTGTGGATGTTGAACCAACCTTGCAGCCCAGGGATAAATCCCACTTGGTCATGGTGAATAATCCTTTTAATGTACTGTTGCATCCTATTGGATAGTATTTTGGTGAGAATTTTTGCATCCATGTTCATCAAAGATATTGGTATGTAATTCTCCTTTTTGATGGGGTCTTTGTCTGGTTTGGGGATCAAGGTGATGGTGGCCTCATAAAATGAGTTTGGCAGTTTTCCTTCCATTTCTATTTTTTGGAACAGTTTCAGGAGAATAGGTATTAATTCTTCTTTAAATGTCTGATAGGATTCCCCTGGGAAGCCATCTGGCCCTGGGCTTTTGTTTGTTGGGAGATTTTTGATGACTGCTTCAATTTCCTTGGTAGTTATAGGTGTGTTCAGGTTTCCTATTTCTTCCTGGTCAATTTTGGTTGTTGATACATGTCTAGGAATGCACACATTTCTTCCAGGTTATCTAATTTGCTGGCAGAGATTTGCTCATAATATGTTCTTATAATTGTATTTCTTTCGTGTTGGTTGTGATCTCTCCTCTTTCATTCATGATTTTGTTGATTTGGGTCATTCTCTTTTCTCTTTGATAGGTTTGGCCAGGGGTTTATCAATCTTGTTAATTCTTTCAAAGAACCAGCTCCTAGTTTTGTGGATCTGTTCTACTGTTCTTTTGGTTTCTATTTCATTGATTTCTGCTCTGAGCTTTATTATTTCTCTTCTCCTGCTGTGCTTAGGCTTTATTTGCTGTTCTTTCTCCAGCTCATTTAGGTGTAGGGTTAGGTTGTGTATTTGAGACCTTTCTTGTTTCTTGAGAAAGTCTTGTATTGCTATATACTTTCCTCTCAGGACTGCCTTTGCTGTATCCCAAAGATTTTGAACAGTTGCGTTTTCATTTTCATTGGTTTCCATGAATTTTTTTAACTCTTCTTTAATTTCCTGGTTGACCCATTCATTCTTTAGTAGGATGCTCTTTAGCCTCCATGTATTTGAGTTCTTTCCGACTTTCCTCTTGTGATTGAGTTCTAGTTTCAAAGCATTGTGGTCTGAAAATATGCAGGGAAATTGATCCCAATCTTTTGGTACCAGTTGAGACCTGATTTGTGATCTAGGATATGATCAATTCTGGAGAATGTCCCATGGGCACTAGAGAAGAATGTGTATTCCGTTGCTTTGGGATGGAATGTTCTGAATATGTCTGTGAAGTCCATTTGGTCCAGTGTGTCATTTAAAGTCTTTATTTTCTTGTTGATCTTTTGCTTAGATGATCTGTCCATTTCGGTCAGGGGGGTGTTAAGTCCCTCACTATTATTGTTTTGTTGTCAATGTGTTTCTTTGCTTTTGTTATTAATTTCCTTATAAAATTGGCTGCACCCATGTTAGGGGCATAGATATTTACAATTGTTAGATCTTCTTGTTGGATAGACCCTTTAAGAAGGATATAGCGTCCGTCTTCATCTCTTATTACAGTCTTTGTTTTAAAATCTAATTTGTCTGATATAAGGATTGCCACCCCAGCTTTCTTTTGGTGTCCATTAGCATGGTACATTGTTTTCCACCCCCTCACTTTCAATGTGGGTGTGTCTTTGGGTCTAAAATGGGTCTCTTGCAGCCAGCATATTGATGGGTCTTGTTTTTTTATCCAATATGATAGCCTGTGTCTTTTGATTGGGGCATGGAGCCCATTTACATTCAGGGTAACTATTGAAAGGTATGAATTTAGTGCCATTGTATTGCCTTTAAGGTCAATGTTACTGTATATTGTCTGTATTCCTTTCTGATCTATGCTGCTTTTAGGCTCTCTCTTTGCTTAGAGGACCCCTTTCAATATTTCTTGTAGCGCTGGTTTCGTGTTTGCAAATTTGTTTAGTTTTTGTTTGTCCTGGAAACTTTTTATCTCTCCTTCAATTTTCAATGAGAGCCTAGCTGGATATAATATTCTTGGCTGCATGTTTTTCTCATTTAGTGCTCTGAAGATATCATGCCAGTCCTTTTTGCCCTGCCAGGTCTCTGTGGATAGGTCTGTTGCCAATCTAATATCTCTACCATTACAGGTTACATATCTCTTCTCCCAAGCTTCTTTCAGGATTTTCTCTTTGTCTCTGAGACTCGTAAGTTTTACTATTAGATGTCGTGGTGTTGACCTATTTTTATTGATTTTGAGAGGGGTTCTCCGTACCTCCTGGATTTTGATGCCTGTTTCATTCCTCTCTTTACGGAAGTTCTCTGCTATTATTTGCTCCAATATACCTTCTGCCCCTCTCTCTCTTTCTTCTTCTTCTGGGATCCCAATTATCCTAATGTTGTTTCGTCTTATTGTAGAGCTTATCTCTCAAATTCTGCCCTCGTGATCCAGTAGTTGTTTCTCTCTCTTTTTCTCAGCTTCTTTATTTTCCATCATTTGGTCCTCTATATCGCTGATTCTCTCTTCTGCCTCATTTATCCTAGCAGTTAGTGCCCCCATTTTTTATTCCACCTCATTAATAGCCTTTTTGATTTAGACTTGGTTAGATTTTAGTTCTTTCATTTCTCCAGAAAGGGTTTCTCTAATAACTTCCACGCTTTTTTCAAGCCCAGCTAGTATCTTTAAAGTCATGATTCTGGACTCTAGGTCCGACATCGTACTAATTTCCATATTGAGGAGGTCCCTGGCTGATGGTACTACCTCTTGTTCTTTTTGCTGAGGTGATTTTTTTCATCTTGTCATTTTGTCCAGAGTAGAATAGATGAATGAGAGAACAAAATGCTAACAGGTTAACAATGTCCCCAGCAAATATACTCTATACAAATCAAAAAGACCTGAAACCAGGGGAAACGAAAGGGAAAGAAAGAAAAAAGAAAGAGGAAAAAAAAAAAAAACGAAAAACATAAAAACAAAAACAGAACAATACAAAAAAAAACAGAATATGATCAAATATGATCAGGCTAGTGCATACATCAGTGCCATACATTAGATTTTGGGCGTATTTTGGTCTGTTAGAAAAAAGTGCCTCCTAAAATTTTAAAGGAAGAAAGATTTATATATGTAGAAAATAAGGGTTGATACAATGAAGGGATGGAAGATGACTGTAAAGATGAAAATTATAAAAGACTTTATAAAAGGAATTGATAAGAAGTTGTTTGAAAAAAGAAAGAAGATTTAAAAAATAAAAGGGAGAGAATGTGATCAGGCAGGAGACTAGAACAAAGCCATACACTAGTGATTTAGGGTATATTTTGATCTGTTAGAAGAAACTGTATCTCAAAATTTTAAAAAGAGAACAACTTATATATACATGCCAAAAATAAGAGTAACTACTACGAAGCGATAAAATATGACTCTAAAAATGAAAAATAAAAAATGTTTTTTTAGAAAAGGGATTGATAAGATGTTGGTTGAAAAAGGGAAAAACAAAAATTAAAAAAAAAGTTAAAAAAAATTAACTTTGAAAAACTAATGAATCATGGTAAAAAAAAAAAAAGCCATGAATTCTATGTGCAGTATTCCCCTAGTGCTGGAGTTCTCCCTTTCTCCTTGATCAGTAAACTTGGTCTTGGCTTGCTGGCTGTTCGTGCTGATCTTCTGGGGGAGGGGCCTGTTGCCGTGGTTCCCAAATGTCTTTGCCGGAGGCGGTATTGCTCCGCCCTTGTCAGTCCAGGCTAAGCAAGCTGCTCGGGTTTGCTCTCAGGAGCTTTTGTTCCCTGCAAGCTCTGGTACAACTTTGGAGGACCAGGGTGAAAATGGTAGCCTCCCAATCTCCACCCGGAGGAGCTGAGAACTCGGGGACCCGCTCCTCAGTGCGCCCCCAGAGAAAAGCAGTCAATCACTCCTGTCTCCCAGTCTCCGGCCTCACTCCGAGCTCACCCGGCCTGTGACCGAGCATTTCTGTCTCTGTCACATGACCTATTTGGGGTCTCCAAGCCAGCAGATCCCTGCAGTGTGCTCCTGCGCCGCTCCTCTCAGGGGAGGAAGGGGAGTCTCCCTGGATCTGCTGCTTGTTGGGTCCCTGCTGGAAGAGCAGTGGCCCTAGTTTGCCTCAGATCACAGCTTATGGCAACCCTGAGCTGAGAGCCCACCCCTCGGCTCTGTCTCTGCAGCCGGCTTCCCTGCCCCGATACCTGGGAGCTCTGCTGCATTCAGACACCCCTGGTCTTTCTGTGACACCGAGGGTCCTGGGATCACACTGTCCCAGTGAGGGTTCCACCCCCTGCTTAGCCACTGGAATGATGTCCCTCAGCGGAGCGGACTTCTAAAAGTTCTGATTTTGTGCTGCGCTGCTCTATCACTTGCCAGTAGCGGCTGATGGAGGCCCACTCCCCTGCCATCTATCTTCCCAAATATCGCCTCAGATTCACTTCTCCACACGTCCTACCTTCCAGAAAGTGGTCGCTTTTCTCTTCAGAGAGTTCCTGCTATTCTTTTCTTTGATCTCCTGTTGAGTTCGTAGGTGTTCAGAATGGTTTTGATCCCTATCTACCTGAATTCCTGGGATCAGATGAAATTTAGGTCTCCTACTCCTCCACCATCTTGCTCCTTATTGTAGTAAGTTTATTGAATAGCACTGATATAGAGAAGTGCACTTCAGTGGGCCCAGTGCTGCCTTAAACAGGGCATGTTTTAAATCTGTTAGGGTATTTTCAGTTTTCAGGATGATTGCCCAGGATAATCTTGTACAATGGAGAACTGTTATATTTTCTCATATTTATTCATTATCCTGTATAATATTTAAATAGACCAAAAAACCTATGTGTAATTATGTGAGTATAGATCTTTGCAGAACTTTGTAAAACATTTAACAAAAGTAGTTTTAATATATACTATATTCCCTAGAATGCACTTATGTGAATTCAGGTACTTTGTGAATTCACTTTGTTTCATTTTTAGAAAATCACATCATGGGGGTGGCTGGGTAACTTAGTCAGTTAAATGTCCAACTCTTGATTTCAGTTCAGGTCATGATCTCAGGGTCCTGGGATCAAGCCCTATGTTGGGTTCCACACTCAGCTGGGAGTCTGCTTGAGGATTCTCTCTCTCTCCCTCTGTCCCTCCCCCTGCCCATGCTCTCTCTCTCTCTGTTGCCCTAAAAATAAATAAATCTTAAAAGGAAAAAAAAGAAAATCACATTGTGAACAGAAATACCAATATGTGTTTGAATAGCCAATAAAAAGGCACTCTGCATTCTCTTTCATTGAATACAAACAAAACTCTAGGAAGAATACATAGGTCAGATATTTGAGGACTCTGAAAGATAAGTAATAGCAGGCAGATTTACCAAGAAGATCATAATTTAAAGTACCACCAAGCTGAAAGATTAATTTGCCATTTTTTTCCTTCCAGTCTTCCCACTGTTTAACCATATAAGAGCAAAATAAACTCAAAAAAAGAAGGAAACAATAATTAAAAAGTACAAAAATTATTGAAATTATAAAACAAACCAATGAAAAAACAGAAAAAAATCAACGAAATCAAAAGCTGGCTTTTTGAAAAAAATAAATAAAATGGATGCATTTCTGGCAAGAATGATAAGAGAAACAGAATATAAATTACATGTTAATTAGTATTAAAATAAAAGATATCACTATAGTTACCCATAAACTTAAAAAGATAAAAGGAATACTATGAACAATTCTATACACATAAATATACAAACTTATATGAAATGAACCAAGTCTTCAAAAACCACAATTGTTCACAACTCACTCAACATGAAATAGATAACACAAATGGTCTTACAACTACTAAAGATATTTATTTAATACATATTTTACAGCCCTGATAAGGAAGTCTCTAGGCTCAAATGGTATTACTGGTGAATTCTATAAAAATTTTTAAAATTATACCTATTCTAGATAGCCTCTTCTAGAAACAGAAAATGAGGGAACACTCCCCAACTCATTTTACGAGGCCACATTACTCTAATACCAAAATAAGACAAAGACAATTCAAAAAGTATACACCTTCCCTAGACAAAAGCCAATTTTAGGGCACTCATGTCTCAGCTGGAGCTGAAAGATTTTACCTGAAGGAAGATGAAAGTATAGCAATGGTAGTATGCTCCAGAAAATGGGGAAAGTGGTGCTTTTAAAATTGGTTGGAAGTAGTTGTTCCAAAGAAAGAGATAACTCCATCAAAAATAATACCAGCCTTTATTTTTCTTCAGAATTTGGGTCATAGAACAAGTAATTCAGCATGAAGTTCACAGCTGCCTATAGTGAACTAGAACCTAAAAATGCAAGATTAAGTCAATGTCTCACTCCTTTTCAGGAGAAATTGTACCAGTCAAGATGAGGAGTGCCTGCCTGGGCATAAAGACAACAGGAAAGAACCCAGGAGCCAGACTAGACCTAAGGTTTTATAAACAGGCTGGTAATGAGACCACTAATATGTTAATTTGATTCTAGGTTATGTAAAGAGGAGTATGCCAAGAAAGACTGGAAGTAATCTTTCAACTTCTCATCACAGTGATCAAATTCTTATTGGTATATTAAGACTAATTTTTCTCCTTGCATCTAGAAAGGATTTGGGGGATTCTTTTTATGTATTAGGCAAGCTTATATAAATGATCAAAGTTTTTCAGATAGATATTGCTGGGAAATAGACTAGCTAAAAAATTGGTGTAGCCAATCAAGAAGGGAAATGGTTTTTGAGTCAATGGAGGATTACAAAGCTGATTTTCTCCAGCTTAGCAGAGAAAAAGAATATACTTAAAGGAAACAAATAATGACAGTTTAATGTAGGAAAAAATTGACAATGAAAACTCTGAGGGAGGCAGAGGATATGAATTTTCTCTTAATGGATATTTAATTAGGAGGTAACTGAATGATTCTGAGGATTTCCTCTAGATCTAGATTTCTAATGGGAGATGGAAATTAAAAATTTTTGATCTCTGCATCTGAAACTGTTCACTGTTCTTTATTAGTTTATTCTTAATTAAATCTGTATGTATTACCACTTCTGGCAGGTCTTTCAGTTTCACCCACCCATCCTTTCCTTTCCCTCCTATGGTAGAATGAGTACTTAATGGTTCCAGTTTCTCATTACTCCTTGTAGTCTCTCCCTCCACCCCCGATTTGCCCATGAGTCACATTACTTCCTAGCTCTTCTCTCTGAAGAGAAGTCTATTTCCCCCACGCCTTGATTCTGAATGTAGCCCTGTGATTTGTTTTGTCCAACAGGATGTTAGCAGGTGTTATGTTTGCAGAAAATTGCAAAACAGCATGTGCATTTCTGCCTCTTCTCTTGCCCTTATACAACTGTCATGAGAACACGCTTGAGCTAGCCTACTAGAGGATGAGAGATATGGAGCAGAACTATATCATCCATTACACTCCAGCCAAGTCCATACCAGATCAGTCAATAGCCAGCCAACACCCAGTCATATGAATCAACGCAGCCAAGATCAACAGTGCCACCTAAACAACCTGCAAGTAGTTAGGTGCCTCTTTGGAAGGAACCTTGTTAATTTAGTTTTAGTCCCCTCTGCCTTCCTCCCTGATGCAAGATCTTATTTACTGGATGGCTTGTGTTGTGTCAATGTAAAGTATTTATCTGATCAGTTGGAAGTCCTCTCTCCTCTATTACCATTTTCCATAATGCAGTTTATCACACCCACCTTTGGTCGTCACCTATTCATGATGCTTTTTGCCAAGATGTTCTCAGCTTCAAGAAATCATGCAAATCTCTGTACCTTCTCTTTTTTCACAATGTAGGGATCGCTTAGGTCTGCTATCATGCGTCTTCTGGCAAGGAGAACATGTACATCTTTTCCCTCACCTCTCTGAGACATCAGGAGACCAGAGTGTGAGACTGAGAACAACTTCATTGCATACTAGCTCTACCTGTCTTGCTTCCATCTCTACTCTATGGATCATGCCGGCACAGAGGACATTTGTATGGTACTTCCTATTGCTGTAATCTCAGGATTACAAGCCTATGCTTGACTTGGGAACAAGCCTTTTTTTGCCCTTGGAAGGCCCCAATTTCAGTCCAGACTTTCTGTTCACTAGCCCATGACCCAGCAGTCAGCCAGGAGGTAGATTCTCTAATTCCATCTTAAGAACTCATTCATATTTAAGTTCTCTTCTTTCTGGAATTCCCTCTCACTCCAACCAAATGAACTATTATTTACTAGTTAGGGGCAGTGCAGGCTTTTTATCAATTGTCTCATGCAATATTGTTCAGGGCATAATCTCTGTGCTAATTTCCCTCAAGGTCTTGTTTTTAGAGCTACAAAATATCTGGCTTTTGCTAATCAATAGCTTATATTTTTAAGATTGTTTCTTATTTTTCAGGAGATCATTCTGAAATTCAAACAAAAATTTGATTTTACTCTCATTGCATCATTACTTAGTAGAAGTAAAAAGAAGTAAAAAGACAGAAGCCCTCTTAAGTATTAAGATAGGGAGGAAAAGGAGAATTACACAAAAGAAAAATATGGATGATAATCCTTGGCAAATATCTAACAACTGTATCCTAAGACTATAAATAAAATATAATAATTGAGATGAGATGGTCCAGAAGGGCTTATACAATAAGAATAAAGAAAGATTAAAGACAGAATCCTGGAGAACATGAACATTATAGGGTCAGGAAAAGGAGATGAAACTGTGAAAATGCAAAGAAAAAAGAAACAGAGAAGATTTAAAAAAAAAAAAAAAGCCAGAAGAGTTTGGCAGCATACAAATCAGGAAAAGAGAGAATTTCAAGAGTGAAGGAATGAACCACTGTGATAAATGGGAATACAATGTTGTATAATGAGAAAGAATTTGGTCTTTGAAATCAAGTATATCTAAGTTGACATACTGACTCACACTCTTAACAAGTTTCTCAACCCCTTTAAACCTTACTTTTCTCATCCATAAGGTATGCATAAAATATTATCTGATACTTAATGGTTGAGTTGTGAAATAATGAGATAATGTGTATAATGTTGCCCAATGCTGAATTACACAGTGAACAATAATTTCAATATCATGGCTATATTATCTTTATGAAATCAATTGGAAATATTTTTGTATGCTAAGGAATACTTTTAAATAATTGGAAAAAGAGCCAGATGACATAGGGTATTTTGAGAAAGACACATTTTTACAATTTTTATTCCACTTATTTCCCTACTCAATTTTTCAACTGCATCTTTACTCAATTTTTGGTTTCTTATCTGGACAATGTGTATTGTGTTTCTATGTCTGAAAGGATGCAAAAAAAATAATATTAACCAATAACCACTAGGAATTAAAAACATGAAATACCAAAACCAAAAGAAATGTGAACTCTATTAAGGGAATCCCTCATACAAATCTGACTCTTAAAATCCACAAATAACACAATAATTGAAACTCTTATATTCCACAAAAGATTCACCCATGTCTCCTCCTCTCTGAGATAGTCTGAAAACGTGTTTGACTTCTGGGAGAAAGATATTTAAGTAACATTACAAGAGCCCTGTGTTAATTTTCATTGCCAGAAGCAAATCTAGATTCCTCAGTTGTTTTCTGGGAAGCAGGTGTGGTAAACAAGGTTGAGAGCCACTTTTCAATTTTGATTACTGCTGATAATTTTTTGCCTTTTGAAAAGAAACATTTTTTGGTGATTTATGAGGAAGAAAAGATGGCAGCACAGTAGGGGACCTTATTCCAGCCGGTCCCTGGAATTGAGCTGGATATCTACCAGACCACTCTGAGCACCCAGGAAATCAGCCTAAGATGTAAGAAGACAGATCTGGATCTCTACAAACAGAATATTGCAGGCAGCTGGTTTCGAGGTACAAAGCGGGAAACCGTGATTCCGTGGGCAGATATCGGAGGATAAATGCCAGCGGGAGGGAGCCTGGCCACGGGGATCCTACACCCCTGGAGAGCAACAGCCTCCCGCGCTGGCGACGGGGCACAGACTTGCAGACCAGTAGCGGCGGGGAAAGGACTTTAGGGCAGCCCCACAGACTGAAACCTGGAGCAGCAGGTCCCGCGTGCAAACTGGGAATGGCTGGCGGTTTTAGAAGCACAAAGGGCAGAGATGAGCCCCTACCTAGAGGCAGGACTGGGAGTGCTGTGGAGGTGCGCACAAGCCAGAACGCTGCAGTTTATAGCAGCATGGACAGAAGCGGAGAGACTTTGACGTCCAGAGCTCACTGAAGAACAGACTTCAATCTCTCTGCTCTGAGGCAGAGGGTTGGAAACAGTCTCTTCTGCTCTGACTCTTGGAGGAGATGCGGAAAGCCACCAGGGAAAGCCACTAGAGAACAAAAGCCCCCCCCCCAAAAACGGTTTTCACTGAGCCCATCCCCTTCCACAGGGGGACAGGGCAACTCTGCCCAAACAGGGTTGCCTGAGTAGCAGTGTGGTAGGCCCCTCCCCCAGAAGACAGGTTGGGAAAAAAAGAGGCCAGCAACCCTAAGGTCCCTAGAAAACAGGTGCATCTTGATTGGGTTGTGGTCACTAATTTGGACTCTACACATTCCCTCAACCACCCATCAACAGAATGACTAGGAGGAGGAACCCCCAAAATAGGAAAGACTCAGAAATTATGACTTATGCCACAGATTTACAAATGGATTCAGATATAACCAAGATGTCAGGGATGGAATTCAGGCTAGCAAGTCTGAAGACAATAGCTAGAATGGAGAAATCAATTAATGGCAACATAGAGTCTCTAAGGGCAGAAGTGAAAGCTGAATCGGCAGAACTTAAAAATGCTATCAATGAGATCCAATCTAATCTAGATAATCTAACAGCTAGAGTAAATGAGGCAGAAGAAGGGATTAGTGACCTGGAAGACCATTTAATAAATGAAAAGAGAAAAGAAGAGGCCAGGGAAAAACAACTCAGAATCCATGAAAATAGAATCAGAGAAATAGTGACACCATGAAGCATTCCAATGTCAGAATTATTGGAAACCCAGAGGGAGTGGAGAGAGAGAGAGGACTAGAAGATATATTTGAGCAAATTGTAGCTGAGAACTTCCCTAATCTGGGGAATGAAACAAACATTCGTGTCCTAGAGGCAGAGAGGACCCCTCCCAAGATCAAGGAAATCAGGCCAACACCCCAGCATGTAATAGTAAAACTCGCAAATCTTAGAACCAAGGAAACCATCTTAAGGGCAGTTAGGGAGAAGAGATAGATTCCTTACGTACAGAGGGAGGAACATCAGAATAACGTCACACCTATCCACAGAGACCTGGTAAGCCAGAAAGGCCTGGCAAGACATATTCAGGGTACTAAGTGAGAAGAACATGCAGCCAAGAATACTTTATCCAGCAAGGCTGTCATTAGAATGGATGGAGAGATGCAGAGCTTCCAAGACCAGCAGAAACTGAAAGAATATGTGACCACTAAGCTGGCCCTGCAAGAAATATTATGGGGGGGTTCTATAAAAGGAGAAATACCCCAAGAGTGATATACAACAGAAATTTACAGGGAAATCTATAAAAACAAGGTCTTCACAGGCAACATGATGACAATAAATTCATATCTTTCAATAATCACTCTCAACGTGAATGGCCTAAATGCTCCCATAAAACGGCACAGGGTTGCAGATTGGATAAAAAGACAGGACCCATCCATATGCTGTCTACAAGAGACTCGTTTTGAACCTAAAGACACATCCAGACTGAAAGTAAAGGGATGGAGATCCATCTTCCTTGTCAACGGACCTCAAAAGAAAGCTGGGGTAGCAATTCTTATATCAGACAAATTAGATTTTAAACTAAAGACTGTAGTTAGAGACACAGAAGGACACTATATCATTCTTAAAGGGTCTATCCAACAAGAAGATCTAACAATTGTAAATATCTATTGCCCCCAACATGGGAGCAGCCATCCACATAAGCCAACTGTTAATTAAAATAAAGAGTCATAACCATAAAAATACGTTAATTGCAGGAGATCTCAATACTCCACTCTCAGGAATGGACAGATCATCTAAGCAGAAAATCAACAAAGAAACAAGAGCTTTGAATGACACACTGGACCAGATGGACCTCATAGATATATACAGAACATTCCACCCTAAAACAACAGAATGCTCATTCTTCTCGACCGCACATGGAACTTTCTCCAGAATAGACCACATACTGGGTCACAGATCAGGTCTCAACTGATACCAAAAGACTGAGATTATTCCCTGAACATTCTCAGACCATAATGCTTTAAAACTGGCACTCAATCACAAGAAAAAATTTGGCAGAAATTCAAACACTTGGAAGCTAAAGACCACTCTGCTCAAGAATGTTTGGGTCAACCAGGAAATCAGAGAAGAACTTAACCAATTCATGGAAACCAATGAGAATGAAAACACATAGGCCCAAAACCTATGGGATACTGCAAAAGGCAGTCCTAAGGGGGGAAATACATAGCCAATCAAGCCTCACTCAAAAAAATAGAAAAATCTTGAATTTGCCAACTAACTCTACACCTTAAAGAACTAGAGAAAAAGCAACAAATGATGCCTAAGCCATGCATTAGAAGAGAAATAATTAAGATTAGAGCAGAGATCAATGAATTAGAAACCAGAAACACAGTAGATCAGATCAAAGAAACTAGAAGCTGGTTCTTTGAAAGAATTAATAAGATCAATAAACTGCTGGCCAGACTTATCCAAAAGAAAAGAGAAAGGACCCAAATTAATAAAATTATGAATGAAAGGGGAGAGATCAAGACTACCACCAACGAAATAGAAACAATTATTAGAAATTATTATTAACAACTATATGCCAATAAACTGAGCAATCTGGATGAAATGGATGCCTTCCTGGAAACTTATAAACTGCCAAGACTGAAATAGGAAGAAATTGACAACCTGAATAGGACAATAACCAGTGACGAGATTGAAGCAGTGATCAAAAACCTCCCAAAAACAAGAGTCCAGGGCCTGATGGATTCCCTGGGGAATTCTGCCAAACATTCAAAGAAGAAATAATACCTGTTCTCCTGAAGCTGTTTCAAAAAATAGAAACAGAAGGAAAGCTTCCAGACTCATTCTATGAGGCCAGCATTACCTTAATCCCCAAATCAGGCAAAGACCCCATCAAAAAGGAGAATTTCAGACCAATATCCCTGATGAATATGGATTCCAAAGTCCTTAACAAAATCCTAGCTAATAGGATCCAACAATACATTAAAAGGATCATCAACCACGACCAAGTGGGATTTATCCCCGGGATGCAAGGGTGGTTCAACATTCGTTAAATCAATCAATGTGATAGAACACATTAATAAGAGGAGGGAGAAGAACCATATGGTCTGTTCAACTGATGCAGAAAAAGCATTTGACAAAATACAACATCCTTTCCTGATTAAAACTCTTCAGAGTATAGGGATAGAGGGAACATTCCTCAAGTTCATAAAATCCATCTATGAAAAACCCACAGCGACTATCATCCTCAATGGGGAAAAGCTGAGAGCCTTTCCCTTAAGATCAGGAACACGTCAAGGATGCCCACTCTCGCCACTATTGTTCAACATAGTACTAGAAGTCCTAGCAACAGCAATCAGACAACAAAAAGAAATAAAAGTTATTCAAACTGGCAAAGAAGAAGTCAAAATCTCTCTTTACGACATGATACTTTATGTGGAAAACCCAAAAGACTCCACCCCCAAATTACTAGAACTCATACAGCAATTCAGTAATGTGGCAGGATACAAATTCAATGCACAGAAATCGGTTGTTTTCTTATACACTAACAATGCAACTGTAGAAAGAGAAATTAGAGAAACGATTCCATTTACAGCACTAAAAACCATAAGATACCTCGGAATAAACCCAACCAAAGAGGTAAAGGATCTATACTCTAGGAACTACAGAACACTCATGAAAGAAATTGAAGAGGACACAAAAAGATGGAAAAACATTCCATGCTCATGGATCGGAAGAATAAACATTGTTAAAATGTCTATGCTACCCAGGGCAATCTAGACCTTCAATGCCATCCCAATCAAAATTCCAATCAGATTTTTCAAAGTACTGGAACAAACAATCCTAAAATTGGTATGGAATCAGAAAAGACCCCGAATCGCCAAGGAAATGTTGAAAAAGAAAAACAAAGCTGGGGGCATCACGTTGTCCAATTTCAAGCTATATTACAAAGCTGTGATCACCAAGACAGCATGGTACTGGCACAAAAACAGACATATAGACCAATGGAACAGAATAGAGAGCCCAGATATGGGCCCTCAACTCTGAGGTCAAATAATCTTCGACAAAGCAGGAAATAATATGCAATGGAAAAAAGACAATCTCTTCAATAAATGGTGCTGGGAAAATTGGACAGCGACATGCAGAAGAATGAAACTCGACCATTCTCTAATACCACACACAAAGATGAACTCAAAATGAATGAAAGACCTTAATGTGAGACAGGAGTCCATTAAAATCCTAGAGAAGAACATAGGCAATAACCTCTGACATCGGCCACAGCAACTTCTTTCAAGATACAACTCCAAAAGCTAGTGAAACAAAAGCAAAAATGAACTTTTGGGACTTCATCAAGATAAAAAGCCTCTGCACAGCAAAGGAAACAGTCAACAAAACAAAAAGGCAACCCACAGAATGGGAGAAGATATTTGCAAATGACGCTACATATAAAGGGCTGGTATCCAAGATATATAAAGAACTTCTCAAATTCAACACCCAAAAAACAAATAATCCAGTCAAAAAATGGGCAGAAGACATGAACAGACACTTCTCTGAAGAAGACATACAAATGGCTAACAGAAACATGAAAAATATTCATCATCATTAGCCATCAGTGATTTTCAAATCAAATCCACATTGAGATATCACCTTACATGAGTTAGAACGGCAAAAAGAGACAAGGCAAGAAACAACAAATGTTGGTGAGGTTATGGAGAAAGGGGAACCCTCTTACACTGCTGGTGGGAATGCAAGGTGGTACAGCCACTTTGGGAAACAGTGTGGAGGTGCCTCAGAAAATTAAAAATAGAGCTACCCTATGACCCAGGAATTGCACCCCAAAGACACAGATGTGGTGAAAAGAAGGGCCATATGCACCCCAATGTTCATAGCAGCAATGTCCACAATAGCCAAACTGTGGAAAGAGCTAAGATGCCCTTCAACAGACGAATGGATAAAGAAGATGTGGTCCATATATACAATGGAATATACACAGCCATCAGAAAGGATGAATACCCAACTTCTACATCAGCATGGATGGGACTGGAGGAGATTACGCTAAGTGAAATAAGTCAAGCAGAGAAAGTCAATTATCATATGGTTTCACTTATTTGTGGAACATAAGGAATAGTATGGAGGACATTAGGAGAAGGAAGGGAAAAATGAAGGGGGGGAATCGGAGGGAGAGACGAACCATGAGAGACTATGGACTCTGGGAAACAAAGTGAGGGTTTTAGAGGGGAGGGCAATGGGGGGATGCGTTAGCCCGGTGATGGGTATTAAGGAGGACACGTACTGCATGGAGCACTGGGTGTTATACGAAAACAATGAATCGTGGATCACTACATCAAAAACTAATGATGTATTGTATGGTGACTAACATAACATAATAAAATGAAATTTAAAAAAAGAAGCAAATCTAGGTAGAATTCTTGAATTTTGGAATAATATTAATGGTTGACAAACACTACAACCAAGGCAACATGCTAAATGAACTGCAAAGTGGGTGAAATGCGCTCCATTACCAGAAAATTTATTAAACATGTGTTGAAAAAGTTTTCACTCAATCTGTAAACCACAGCTACTCTTAATTCCACTTAGGATCCCCCATCAAGAGACAACTGGAAAGTGGAGTTAACAAAACCATCCATATCCAGACTGTAGACTCAGGACTGAAGGGAGAGAAAAAACAGTGCCCAGATAAGGTATGCATTTAGTCAAGGAGGTCCAGCTATGCTGTTTGTGAAAATTAAAAATCCAAAGAGAAATGCCCATGTCAAAAATGATATAGTATTAGCCAGAGATCTGGGAGGAAAGAGATTGTTACAGTCCTTATAACTAGCTGGTTTATAGCTGGCCATACATGTGACTTAAAGTGTTAATTAATTGACCTTCAATTCACTTTTTGTTTTGCTTGTCTTACACTAGTACCTTGGCTGGGTGGATATTTTAGTAGAGTGTTGACTCAATCCTTTTTTCATGTGGGATCTGAATCTTGGGTTATGCAATTTTCCATTGATTAGGTGTATTTGCAAAGAAAGTACTAAAAGGTGCTTTTAGAAAACCCTCTGCGTTCCAAACACAGTCCTTCTTACCTGTATTGTGTAATATCAACCTTAATCCCACCTTGCAATAAAATTCAGCCACTCTACCCAGAACACTAGTTCCCTTTTCTGCTTGTTGGCTCAGTGACCCGGTGAGGCTAGAATGCCGAACAAAGAGGATAATATCCATTCATAAGAACCATCACCTGATGCCTGGAAGCTTTCCCACGATGGGAACTGGGACCTCCAAAGCTCCCAAGTCCAAAGTAGATGGAGCCAGGAAGCAAGCATTCTTTATGTGGATCTTATCTATAATATAGAAATCACTTCCATCTCAAACACTTAGATTCTTAGAGCTTTGCACCCTGGCTATAAAAAGTATGCACTTATGACAGCCACTACTATTTTTGAGGGCCATTCCTGAGTAGAGTTGAAAGCAATAACTCTCTATTTCTGGTTGGTGCCAGCATGTCATGCAAACCTATCCAGAAAAGAAGCTTGAGCCTTTTCCTCATCTGCCACCTGGTAATAATGAGCTTATCTTGAGCTCATATATGTGGAATGAGGGAGAGGCAGCACAGCAAAAGGAGAGGTAAAATGGAACTATCTACTCATGCCATTTTATTTGTGCCCTCCAAGCCTGCTCAATCATGGTCTCACAAGTATGATTCCTCTTTTATAATGGAATGCTGCTGTGCACATCCAATTTTATGGTTCAGTGGATCAGATAATGCTCAGGGCATGACAGGTAATTCAGACTGCATAATCACTTGATGTTCTATAATCAAGTATTCAGTCTAGTAGGGCCCCGTAGCAAGCCAGAAGTTGTTTTTCAAATACAGAATATCTGTTGCCTGAAGAAAAAATGGGTTTACTCTAAAACCCTGGCAATCTACTGTGTGATTCTCCTGTTGAGACTTGCCAGCTATTTCATAAAAATCTCTTCTGGCCACAAACGTGCCAGGATTATTGGGTCTGATGGGTCATAAGGCCCAAACAGCATGGCAAATTAGATGACAGCCAGAATCTGAGCTGCTGTAGAAATCTTTTTATTCCAGACCCCACTCAAAAGGACAGCCTTAAGGATAACCTAGAAAATGGGTTCAATGAGCCTCATGCCTAAATATAGTACATAACTGCCTCTCTCTATAAAAGCTCCATTAAGCATTGTGCCTCTTTCTTGGTGGTTTGCAGTGTAGTGTAATAACTTATCTCTCACTTTTAGAAAAGATGCTTTAAAGCCTCCAGATCACAGGTTCCTGAGATTTTGAGGGTTTACTTTATACTTTTGGCCATGGACGTGTCTTACTTACTAAGGCATCCAAGATACTTATTACTTCCAGCTCACTAGGTTGAATTAGCACGATGTCATCAATATAATGGACCAGTGTGATATTCTTTGAGATATGAAGATGACCAGGGTCCTTCTGGACTACAGAAGCTTAATTCATGGAATGTGTATTAAATTAATGACCTTTTGTTATCATGGCTCTGGAAATGTTAGGACAACCTTTGAACAATGCCTTTTTTTTTGCTGTTGTCAAAATTTTTTTTTCAGCTCAAAACACACTACATAAATATGCTATAAGAAGTGATACCTCAACAACAAAATTTCAGGCAAACACATGCCAACCAATTTAAATTAGCCAGTACTATGCAGATAATATCACATGAAATACATTTGACTTGCACACCATGTTTGCATGAACCTAAAAGGTATTGCTTTGCTTATGTAGACCAAGTGAGAGTGATAAAGCCCCTTTGCTTCAGGAAGAAACACTATTTCCACATTTCAAATAAGCAGTTTTTCCACCCACATATTCAATTCCTTTTATAGAAATACCAAAGCCTTGCACATTAGATTCTTCTTCCAGTGTCACATTCTCAAGGGAAAGAATATTATCATAAGCACACACACTCAAAAGCCTTCCTAAATATTAGTCAACTGGACTCTCTATCACCTTCCAAAGAACAACTCCCTCATACCCTTGTCCACCATCCACTATCAAGTCTTCTTTTCCTCCTCTGGTGAGTACAATATTATTTACAACCTATATTTATTTGCCTTCCAATTCTACTTTATTATTGACACAAAGCTGTTTTTATTGTTCATTTAATACATTTTCTATCTCTGATAATTATTAGTTATATTGCATTGGGATGAAATGAATCATAATTTTTCTCATTGAAATTTATATATAATAATATATATAACAATATAATTGTATATATATTAATGGCTTTCATTCATTAGGAGGGTTGTCATCAATGGATTAACAGTTACTAAACGATATGTTTCTTATGTTAGAAAACAGAAGAGATGACATATCCTTGAAGCAAGATAGTAAAAGAAACACTGTTATTTCTGACAAGTATAGGCAAACTACTTCCAACTATCCTGTTATTAAGTACGAGAGAAAGCTCTAGCTAAGTCAGTACTTACATATGAGTTGTCAGGGACTGTATTGATTTGTTCCAAGATATCACTCCAAAACTATAATTTTGATTAGCATTTCCACCTGATTGGGTATGCAGAAATTTACAATTCATCTGACTTTTCACAGGTCAAACAGGAAAGTTAAAGGGTGAACTGGTAAAAATCACAATCTCTGCATCATGCAAGTATTTTGTGGAGACAACAATCTCTGTAACTGAGAGATTGCCTAGAAATGTGCCATTGGTTTTGCTTCACAATATGAGAGAGTGTGAGGACAAAATGTGGGAGAAGGGGAAGTCCTATATGACCTGCCATAATAGCTCTCAGTCTGTAGGTCAGAGAGCCATGTCTGGATTCTGTGAGTTACTAAGTAATCTGTTTATATTTTTCTACTTGGCACTCAGGAAATAACCACAGGGTGGGTCTACTATCTCATGGTCCACCGCACGTTACTATGACTGTGGGATCCCAGTATTCCTACTGGCATCCAGAAACCTAATTCCACTAAAATGTCCCCCATAATCATCTCTGGCTTAGAAAAAGCAATCACTAGAGAGCATTCAAAGTGCTAGGCACCCCCCACACCACTGTCACCACCAATGGATTTCTTCATGCCTCTTAAAGAGTGTTTTCCAGGCTTCTCAAGAGCATAGTTAGAGGGTAGAAGTTAGTCCAGTTTTCCTGGATTATCTTGGTGTTAGTATTAAAAATCCCATGTCCTAGAAACACCTTAGTCCTCAACAAACCAGATGATTGCTCTAGAAGCAGGTCACATACAGAAGATCCCCACCAATATTTCCATCTCCCCAATGTCTCAGTTTTCCTCAAGATGCCAGGGATATTCCAGCATTTTAATCTCATTTGATCAACCTTTAGTTAGCTAGCCTATCAGACTGTGAATGTTATTTCTAACGTTCAAAGCCAATGCATTAAATCCTAAATTCTAGCTGAGTGTACTTATGTCAATAATTTGTCTTACTCAAGTGCCTGTGTAGCTTAGTTGGTTAAGCAACTGCCTTCAACTCAGGTCATGATCCTGGAGTCCCGGGATTGAGTCCCATCCAATTCCCTGCTCAGTGGGGAGTCTGCTTCTCCCTCTGCCCCTCTCCCCGACTCATGCTCTCTCTCTGTCTCTTAAATAAATAAAAATCTTTAAAAAAAAGAAAAAAAATAATTTGTCTTACTCAAAGGTTGTATTTCTCTTTCTTTGTCTAAGACCCTTAGATTTCATTGTCATATATGATACTCACACCTTGGCCAATACAGATTGGTGAAATCTTTTTTTCTCTTTTCTTTTTTTTAATTTAAATTCAATTAGCCAACATATAAATACATCATTAGTTTCAGATGTAGGGTTCAGTAATTTATCAGTTGCATACAATACCCAGTGCTCATCACAACATGTGCCCTCCTTAATGCCCATCACCCAGTTACCCCATCCCCCCACCCACTTCCCCAGATTGGTGAAATCTTACAACACCTTTGGTGTATAGACTTCCCTCCTTCCAGATCAGGTCTTACGTTGTTTCTGTCTCGGCTATGTTGGCATCTAAATCTCATTATAGGACTAAAGGCAATGAAGAATGGTGTAGATGTGTCCTGAAAAGAACTGACATCAGCTTGTGAGACAACTGCCCCTTATGTGCAAGTCTTGTAGTCAATGTAAGGCTTTTATGCAGAGGATCCATGGATTCCTCAGTGGAGATGGAAGGGCTTCCTCAGCCAGCAAGAGTGGGTCACAGAAAATTGAGGGAATCAAAGTTCTCAGGCCATGTATATTTTCTCAACTGGTTCCTCTCCTATGTCTCAGAGTACCAATCTTTCATCTCTGGAGAATTTACTTTAGTGTAAGAGATATGGTAGGTTGAAAAAAAAAATATATATATATGAATATATTCACTACTCCTCAGTAAACCTTAAAAATGAGACCCCAAGCTAGGTTCTCAGACATATTTGCCCTGTAACTACAGAAAATGAGGGACTCCATTATAGCTGGTATCAAGACTTTTTGATTGTCCACTCACATGCTCAGTTGGTTATTCAAAGATTTCTATTTCTTTTTCTCACTGAGTGTGCTAAGACCATAAAAAGAATCTACCTGACCCACAACTTTATCATCACTACTGTTGCCATAGTGACCAAGTGCTCTAGTCACTTGAATTTAAAATACTTCGCCTTCACCCACAGTGTATTCCATCTGACCACCTGCAATCATTTGAGCAATTGTGATGTCAATGAACTCAATAAATTTCCACAGTCTTATTTCCCTTTGCCTGCATTATCAGTGCACCTTCAAATATAGGGTCTGTTTCCTGGGAGCATTCTTCATTCTAACTGCTGCATCCAGAAGGAAATAGATGGTACACTCAAACTGGATAATATGCAGAGAATTTAATAAAGGGACCACATACAGAGATGTGGGTAGGAAGTAAAAACACCATAAGAAATAGTGTAGTATCCCCAAACTAGTAACATTGGAGTTGTTACTATTGCAAGACCTGAAGGGACAAAGTGAATGGATGTGCAGTTATCAGAACTGGAGAGGACTGCCTAATAGGAGCTGTAGCTTCAGACAATGAATGCAGCCAACCAACCTGTGACAACTATACAGGAATAAATATCCTTCCCTCTTCCCTGCAATGTTCTGCAGGGCTCACCTTTGGTCAAATTCAATAGGAAACTAAAGAGTAGAGTCCACTGATGCTATCCATATGGGTCAGACTACCAGAGCACTGAGCATGAGAAGATTAGAAAGCAAATGTCCAGGAAAGAAGATTTGTAAAACAGATGAATAAGATTAAACAAAATGGTATGGCAATCATGCAAATAGGCTACAGAAATAGAAGGAGGAAGAAAGTAAAGAAGGGAGGAAGAGAGGGGAGAAGGGAAGAAAAGCTAAATACTCATCTCAGGAAGTCAATGCACCTGTAACAAATTTCTCCTTCAAAAAAAATAATAAAAGCAAACACGGAATGTATAAAGATAAGTTGATAATACAACCAAATTAATCAAAAGGGAAAGATTAGGAGAAAAGGAAGCCTAGTGAGGGCAAAACCTTGAGAAAGTGATGGAGGAAATCTATAATACAATTTTTATACATACATATAATATATAATATAACATATATGTAATACAAAGACTAAAGAGGAAGGAAAACAAAGATGAATGCAATTCTAAAAAAAACTATGAAAGTAGAAAAAAAAAAGATCCAACACATGGCTGCTTAATGCATTTGAAATAAATTGACAGAAAATTATTTTTTAAATGATAATTATTTCTTAATTAAGAAAAAAGTTGTTTTTACTCTAACACCAAGAACAAGACAAGGATGTCCACTCTCACCACTTTTACTCCACATAATAGTGGAAGTCCTAGCTGCAACAATCAGACAAGACAAAGATACAAAAAGCATCCAAGCTGGTAAGAAAGAAATAAAACTGTCACTATTTGCAGATGATACGATACTATATATAGAAAACCCTAAAGACTCTACCAAAAGAAACTATCAGAACTGATAAATGAATTCAGTAAAGTTGCAGGATATAAAACTAATATACATAACTTTGTTGTATTTCTATACAGTAATAACAAAGTAGCAGAAAGAGAAGTTAAGAAAACAATCCCATTTACAATTGTAATTATAATATAATCAAGTATCTAGGAATAAATTTAATCAAGGAGGTGAAAAATCTATACTATAATACACTGATGAAAGAAATTGAAGAGGACACAAAGAAATGGAAAGACAGTCCATGCTCATGGACTGGAAGGATATCATTAAAATGTTCACATTACCCAAAGCAATCTACATATTCAATGCAGTCCCTATTAAAATACCAATAGCATTTTTTTCACAGAAGTAGAACAAATAATCCTAAAATTTGTATGGAACCACAAAAGACCCCAAATAGTCAAAGCAATCTTGGGAAGAACAAACATGGAGGTATCACAATTCCAGGTTTCAAGATATACTACAAAGGCTATGATGATCAAAACAGTATGGTACTGGCACAAAAACAGATCAATGGAATAGGATAGAGGACCCAGAAATAAACCCACACCTGTATGGTCAATTAACCTATGACAAAGGAAACATAAATATATAATGTGGAAAAGACAGTCTTTTCGAAATATGGTACTGGGAAAACTGTACAGCTACACGCAAAAAAATTAAAGTGGACCACTTTCTTACACCATACATAGAAATGAACTCAAAATGGATTAAAGACCTAAATGTGAGACCTGTAACCATAAAACTCCTAAAAGAAAAAACAGGCAGTAATCTCTTAGACATTGGCCTTAGGAACGTATTTATGGATGTTTCTCCTGAAGCAAGGGAAACAAAAGCAAAAATAAACTACTGAGACTACACCAAGATAAAAAAGCAATTGCCAAGCAAAGGAAATCATCAATAAAACAAAAAGGCAAGCTGCTGAATGGGAGAAGTTATTTGCAAAGGATATATCCGATAAGGGGTTCATATCCAAAATATATAAAAAACTGATACAACTCAACTCCAAAAACCCAAACAATCCAATTAAAAAATAGGCAGAGGATATAAATAGACATTTCCCTAAAGAAGACATACAGATGGCCAAGAGACACATGAGAAGATGCTCAGTATCACTAATCATCAGGGAAATGCAAATCAAAACTACAGTGAGGCATCACCTCACTCCAGTCAGAATGGCTAGTAACAAAAAGACAAGAAATCACAAATGTTGGTGAGGATACAGAGAAAAAAGAACCCTTGTGCACTGTTGATGGGAAGGTAAATTGGTGCAAGCACTGTGGAAAACAGTATGGAGTTTCCTCAAAAAATTAAAAATAGAATTACCATATGATCCAGTAATTCCACTATGGGAATTTACCCAAAGGGAAAAAAAAAAAAAAACTAATTCAGAAAAATGTATGCATCCCTATGTTTATTGCAGCATTATTTACAATAGCCAAAATAAGTAACAACCCAAATGTCCATCCATATATGAATGGATAAAGATGTAGGATAGATAGATAGATAGATAGATAGATAGACAGACAATAGGATATTATTCAGCCATAAAGAAAAATGAGATTCTGCCATTTGCTGTAACATGGATGGACTTAGAGGTTCTTATGCTAAGTAAAATAAGTCAGACAGAGAGATAGATACCATATGGTTTTACTTATATGTGGAATCTAAAAAACAAAACAAATGAACAAACAAACAAAATAACAGACTTAAATACAGAGAATAAACTGGTATTTGCCAGAGGGGAAATGGGTGGAGGGATGGGAAAAATAGATAAAGGGTATTAAGAGGTACAAACTTCCAGTTATAAAATAGATGAAAAGTAGAGCAAAGGGTCAGTAATGCAGTAATAACATTGTATGATGACAGTGATCACACCTGCCATGGAGAACACTGAGTATATATAGAATTGTTGAATCATATGTTGCCTTGTACACCTGAAACTAATATAACACTTTATGTCAATCATACTTCAATTAAAAACAATAAGTGAGGAGTCTATGGATACTTAACATACTGGTATAAATCAGTATTTTTGGAGACTCATTATGTATGCTGGTATATTAAGGAGGATTTTATTTAAAAAAAGAAAGAAGTGAATGTATAATTTGAAGGACTATATTGTTTTCTGGGAGGGAGAGATGCATAATGAGCAATTCTGCAAAGTACCCTGATGAAAATCCTAATATCAAGAAAACAGAAATAATCCCACAGTCATTTAAACAGAAAAAGCAATCCTGTGCAGATGGAATAAATTGGGTGACCTTAGATTTCTCAGCATCAACATTAGAATTCAAAGGTCAGCAGAATATTAGAGTTCTAAGACAAAAATGAATGTTGTACAAAAATTTTACATTCCAGAAAGGTATTCTCAAACATGTAAGGGCACCAGGAATCTGCATGAGATTGTTTTTGTTTGTTTGTTTATTTTTAAACAAACTGCCTAATGAAGGAATTCAGCTAACCATGATGTAAGCAAAAGGAATGCACCAAGAAATGGTAAATTCTCAAATACACATAATCAATGGTAAGCATGAATTCCATTAGATATAGATTTCTGGGCAAAGGTGATAAGAAGTGTCATTGCAGAAAGGAGGGTAAACATCATTACCCCTGAAGAAAAGCTTCATATTATAAACTATAGTTATGGCTCAGGGCAAAAATCTAGAAGCCAATTTAAAAATCATTATTTTTCACACATACTGTCTTATTTTTAAGTTAATAAATGAAGAATAATGGCTTGTATAGGCTATTTACAGTTATAAAATTGATAATCACATAAAAAATAATACAAAATAGGGGCACCTGGTGGCTCAGTTGATTAAGTATCTGCCTTCAGCTCAGGTCATGATCCCAGGGTTCTGGGATCCAGCCCTGCCTCTGGCTCCCTGCTCACTGGGGAGTCTGCTTCTCCCTCTGCCCCTCCCCCCACTCGTGCTTGCACTCTCTCTCAAATAAATAAATAAAATCTTAAAAAAAAAATACAAAATAAATGCATCCAAATTTCCAAGTGTAAATGTTTGGCAGGGGGAAGAGGAAGGACAGACCATGCAGCAAAGTGAGAAAACAGAGGAAAAGTAAAGGATATCACATAAAACAAAACAAGGTAATTAAAACAATCACTTCTGCCTATAAAATCACCATTGATAAAAATGACTCAAATTAGGTCAACAAAAATCCAACTATATACTGAATGTAACACTTATTAAAAGAGGAAGTACAAATGGGGAAATTTTTGTAAAAGGCAAAAATATATAAATGGGAAAAAAGGGAATAAAAACCAAAACACAAAGCTACAGTCTCCACATTAGTATTACATAAGTGGAATTCAAGCTAAAAGCTGTTAAGTAGGACCAACCAGGACATAATGTAACATAAAAGATAAAATCCATAGTGACAAAATGTCTTTCATGATTCTTTTTATGCAACAAATAACATAGTACCCAAATACAAAAAGCAAAATCTAAAAAATGCAGGGTAATTGATCAGAAACAAAAATTACAGGAGACTTGATTTTACCTCTGTCAACTCATGGGAAAATAAGTATAGAAAAGGAAAAATCATAGATAAGATTTGAATAATGGATAAGCTTGATCTAATAGATATAGATCAAATTTTATTCTTTGAAAATACAGAGTACATTATTCTTAAATGTCCTGTTGATTAATTAGTGAAGTTTACCAGCTACTAGGCCACAAAATTTTATATATATTTATATGTATATAAACTTTTAAAATATATATTGTCTTTAGACGGGGGAAGGGCAGATGGAGAGGGAAAGAGAGAATTTTAAGCAGGTTCCATGCTTAGGGTGGAGCCCCACACAGGCTTCCATCTCACAACACTGAGATCAAGGGTTGGACACTTAACTGACTACGCCACCCAGATGCCTCAGTTCCAATATACTTTTTAAAGTAGATATATAATAGTCCATATTCTTTGAGAATAAATAATACAATATAAAATAGAAGGCACAGATGATTCAAGTTTAGAAAAATCTATTATGGGGCACCTGGGTGGCTCAGCAGATTAAAGTGCCCAACTCTTGATCTCGGCTCAAGTCTCCATCTCATGATTGTGAATTCAAGTCCCATGTTGGGCTCCACTATGGGCATGGAGTCTACTTAAAAAAAAAAATCTATTTGTATAAACTAAAATATACCAGCATGTAACCATCACATTTATGCCAAAAAGATAACTGCCAAAGTTTTATAACCATATATGGTTCATAAAGAGAATAAAATAATAAAATAAAATAAAATAGATGACAACTATGACAAATCCTTTACAAATATCTATTCAAAGTCAGCACCTTGTAAAATGATGAAATATTAGAAGTACCCCCATAGGGCTAAATGCCCCAATCAAAAGACACAGGCTATCAGATTGGATAAAAAAACAAGACCCATCAATATGCTGTCTGCAAGAGACCCATTTTAGACCCAAAGATACCCCAGTTGAAAGTGAAGGGGTGGAAAACCATTTACCATGCTAACAGACACCAAAAGACAGCTGGGGTGGCAAACCTTATACCAGACAAATTAGATTTGAAACCAAAGACTGTAATAAGAGATGAAGAAGGACACAATATCCTACTTAAAGGGTCTATCCAACAAGAAGATCTAACAATTGTAAATATCTATGCCCCTAACATGGGAGCAGCCAATTATATAAGCCAATTAATAACAAAAGCAAAGAAACACATCAACAACAATACAATAATAGTGGGGGACTTTAACACCCCCCTGACTGAAATGGACAGATCATCTAAGCAAAAGCTCAAGGAAATAAAGACTTTAAATGACACACAGTCTTCACAGACATATTCAGAACATTCCATCCCAAAGCAACAGAATACACATTCTTCTCTAGTGCCCATGGAACGTTCTCCAGAATAGATCACATCCTAGGTCACAAATCAGGTCTCAACCAGTACCAAAAGATTGGGATCATTCCCTGCATATTTTCAGACCACAATGCTTTGAAACTAGAACTCAATCACAAGAGGAAAGTCGGAAAGAACTCAAATACATGGAGGCTAAAGAGCATCCTACTAAAGAATGAATGGGTCAACCAGGAAATTAAAGAAGAATTAAAAAAATTCATGGAAACCAATGAAAATGAAAACACAACTGTTCAAAATCTTTGGGATACAGCAAAGGCAGTCCTGAGAGGAAAGTATATAGCAATACAAGACTTTCTCAAGAAACAAGAAAGGTCTCAAACACACAACCTAACCCTATACCTAAAGGAGCTAGAGAAAAAACAGCAAATAAAGCCTAAACCCAGCAGGAGAAGAGAAATAATAAAAATCAGAGCAGAAATCAGTGAAATAGAAACCAAAAGAACAGTAGAACAGATCAACGAAACTAGGAACTGGTTCTTTGAAAGAATTAACAAGATTGATAAACCCCTGGCCAGACTTATCAAAAAGAAAAATGACCCAAATCAACAAAATCATGAATGCAAGAGGAGAGATCACAACCAACACCAAAGAAATACAAACAATTATAAGAACATATTATGCGCAACTCTATGCCAGCAAATTAGATAACCTGGAAGAAATGGATGCATTCCTAGAGATGTATCAACTACCAAAATTGAACCAGGAAGAAATAGAAAACCTGAACAGACCTATAACCACTAAGGAAATTGAAGCAGTCATCAAAAATCTCCCAAGAAACAAAAGCCCAGGGCAGATGGCTTCCCAGGGGAATTCTACCAAACATTTCAAGAATTAATACCTATTCTTCTGAAACTATTCCAAAAAATAGAAATGGGAGGAAAACTTCCAAACTCATTTTATGAGGGCACAATTACCTTGACCCCAAAACCAGACAAAGACCCCATCAGAAAGGAGAATTACAGACAAATATCCTAGATGAACATGGATGCAAAAATTCTCACCAAAATACTAGCCAATAGGATCCAACAGTACATTAAAAGGATTATCACCACAATCAAGTAAGATTTATCCCTGGGTTGCAAGGTTGCTTCAACAGCTGCAAATCAATCAATGTGATACAATACATTAATAAAAGAAAGAACAAGAATCACAGGATCCTCTCAATAGATGCAGAAAAAGCATTTGACAAAGTACAGCATCCTTTATTGATCAAAACTCTTCAGAGTATAGGGATAGAGTGTACATACCTCAGTATCATAAAAGCCATCTATGAAAAACCCACAGCAAATATTCTCAATGGGGAAAAACTGAGAGCTTTCCCCCTAAGGTCAGGAAGATGGCAGGGATGTCCACTATCACCACTGCTGTTCAACATAGTATTAGAAGTCCTAGCCACAGCAATCAGACAGCAAAAAGAAATCAAAGGCATCCAAATCGGCAAAGAGGAAGTCAAACTCTCACTCTTTGCAGATGATAGGATACTTTATGTGGAAAAGCCAAAAGACTCCACCCCAAAACTGCTAGAACTCATACAGGAATTCAGTAAAGTGGCAGGATATAAAATCAATGCACAGAAGTCTGTGGCATTCCTATACACCAACAACGAGACAGAAGAGAGACAAATTAAGGAGTCAATCCCATTTACAATTGCACCCAAAACTATAAGATACCTAGGAATAAATCTAACCAAAGAGGGAAAGGATCTGTACTCAGAAAACTATAAAATACTCATGAAAGAAATTGACGAAGACACAAAGAACTGGAAAAACGTTCCATGCTCAAGAATTGGAAGAAAAAATATTGTGAAGATGTCAATGCTACCTAGAGCAAAATACACATTCAGTGCAATCCCCATCAAAATACCATCCACTTTTTTCAAAGAAATGGAAGAAATAATCCTAAAATTTGTATGGAACCAGAAGAGACCCCGAATAGCCAGAGGAATCTTGAAAAAGAAAAGCAAAGCTGGCGGCATCACAATTCCGGACTTCCAGCTCTATTACAAAGCTGTCATCATCAAGACAGTACGGTACTGGCACAAAAACAGACACATAGATCAATGCAACAGAATAGAGAGCCCAGAAATGGACCCTCAACTCTATGGTCAACTCATCTTTGACAAAGCAGGAAAGAATGTCCAATGGAAGAAAGACAGTCTCTTCAACAAGTGGTGTTGGGAAAATTGGACAGCCACATGCAGAAGAACGAAACTGGACCATTTCCTTACACCATGCACAAAAATAAACTCAAAATCGTTTAAAGACCTAAATGTGAGACAGGAGTCCATCAACATCCTAAAGGAGAACACAGGCAGCAACCTCTTCGACCTCAGCCGCAGCAACTTCTTCCTAGAAACATCACCAAAGGCAAGGGAAGCAAGGGCAAAAATGAACTATTGGGACCTCATCAAGATAAAAAGCTTTTGCACAGCAAAAGAAACAGTGAACAAAACCAAAAGACAACCAACAGGATGGGAGAAGATATTTGCTAATGACATATCAGATAAAGGGCTAGTATCCATAATCTATAAAGAACTTATCAAACTCAACACCCAAAGAACAAATGATCCAATCAAGAAATGGGCAGAAGACATGAACAGACATTTTTCCAAAGAAGACATCTAAATGGCCAACAGACACATGAAAAAGTGCTCAACATCGCTCGGCATCAGGGAAATCCAAATCAAAACCTCAATGAGATATCACCTCACACCAGTCAGAATAACTAAAATCAACAAGTCAGGAAACGACCAATGTTGGCGGGGATGCAGAGAAAGGGGAATCCTCCTACTCCTTTGGTGGGAATGCAAGCTGGTGCGGCCACTCTGGAAAACAGTATGGAGATCCCTCAAAAAGTTGAAAATTGAGCTACCATACGACCCAGCAATTGCGCTACTGGGTATTTACCACAACATCCAATGTTGGGGTTTGAAGGAACAACCAGCTAGCTGAGCATCTCTTTCTCTTCATTTTATTCTCATGTCCTCACCATATGCTCTTTATGTGATGAATATTATAGTTTTCCTCATAACATGTCAGCTTCGTGGCAGTCAATGGCTTATAAGGCCTCTGAAGGCTTTAATAATGAGTATTCTAGCAAGTAAGATAGGGGTAGTGCTATTTTTTATGCCTTAGCCTCAAAAATTATACAGCATCATACTTACCATACTTATTGATTACAAATAAGTTATAAACCCACCCAGTTTCATATGGAGAGAATCAGATTCTATTTCATGATGGAGGAATAATAAGGTCTTAGAAGAGCATGTGTGAATGGGGATAATGTTGCAGCCCCCTGCGGAAAATACAATCTGGCACCCAATTAGAAATCTCATTAACAAACATTAGGAATATTGGGAGTTGATGAACTCAATATGTCACTCCATGAAGAACTAATAAGTGCCTTTGATCCTCCATAATAAATCAATAGTCCATGAAATCCATAAACCCATTCACAGTTAGCTGTGCCTTCAAAAATTGACCTTCAGTTATACTTCAATGTAGTTGGATTCACTTTTCATTATAAGTTAATTATTTGCCACTGAGATGAGATAGATCTGCCAAACCAGTTTCACTTTTGACTCATCACTAAGTATTATTTTGCCCCATTACTCTCTTGGCTTCTATTAATACAAGGCCACAAGTTGAAACATTGCTTCCAAGTCAATTGCTCAATTTAAGGCACAAAATTATTTTAGTAAGACATGATGAGGATGATGAAATGCTTCATGTATCATTCCCCTTTATAGACACCATGATTCTGACAAGTTTCATTCCTCATTGGTATTGAAACACTGCCATCTTCATTAAACTTGTTGTCAGGTACATTTGCTGAGCACCAATTTGCTATACATTTCCTGTCTACAAATTGCCTGTGGAATCAGGCATTTGTAGCTGAGTTTGAGATTCCAAATGCAGGTTGAATCAGGTCTCATTTACCATAACTGTTACCATTTCCAACAAGACAGTATATACTGTCTGGAAAATACGGCAATTTTGTAAATGTTTGCCTCTTAAAATTTTGTTGCTTACTTTTTATTCTGAAATATAATACTATGCTATGAAAGTAAAGAAACATAAGTGTACAAGGGTGCAAGTATAAACATCAACCCTGCCCGCAATCCTGAAACCGTGGCCTGCCATTGATCTTTTCTCTGTTACACATGCTCTTCCTCATCCCCTTACATAACGACTATCCTGCTTTCTATGAGAATCACTTCCATGGATTTTTTAAAAATATTGTTTAATCCATTTGGTATATAACACTAAAAATATTAATTTTGCCTATTTTTAACTTTATCTATTTGGAATGGTACTGTATGTAATATTTTGTGACTTGATTTTCTTCACTCACAGTTATGTTCGTAAAATGTACTCAAGTTGTTTATTGGGTCTGATTTTAAAGTACTTAAAATAGTTATTAGCACATAATTGGCATGAAATAGATGCTAATTTTCATATCTCCCTATTTTCAAGGTTTGCAAATCCTTAAATAAAACCATATCTTGTTATGTGTGGACCCAAGAGGACTTATTGCATTATTTTAACAATCTAAAAATTTAGATTTCAATTTTCTTTGGATTTTCATTCTAAGCAAAAATCCACTTTTCCCCAAATCCTCTTTTACAAAGGCATCTATAGCAGCTAAACTATCTTTTCAAATTGTGTGTAGTTTTTCAAACTTTGTATAATGCCAAATAGATTGATAAAATCTCTTAGATGAAAATATGGAGTTACCTTAAAAAAAAAAAACTTAAGTGCTTTCTGAGTCTATAGTGAGACATATTCCATAGGAATCACTTAGGTATCATAGTATCACTTACTGTGGGCCTGGCAATATTCATTTTATATCTGTTCTCTCATCTAGGTCACAGGCCTATTATTACTTATTACCATTTTATAGATGTATTTAAAGAACCAAAGCGAGGGGAAACAATTTGCCCAAAGTTAAACTGCTAGGGACCGAACTGGAATTTGAACCCTGGTACTCTGTCCCTAGGTCCCACGCTTTTAACCAGGATGTTAAACCTCCTCTGTTAGGTATACATTCTCACCTTCAGTAGTATTTATTACTGAATTTAGTTTTGCCTGGGCTCTTTTGTTCCCAATCAATCATCTCCATGGCTTTGTGTAAGTCAGTTAGGGTGGAAGACAGGAAAAAAGTTTTGCCATGGGATTGAAGATCTCAATAAGCTGGTTGGAAAAACAGGATCACATTAATAATTCACATCAGTAGTGCTGGTATATCTCTTGACTCTCCTCTGGCCTATTTCAAATCAGTGGAATCATCCCCATGGAACTAACACATATACCTTCAAGATGACCCAAATTGCTGCACAATGCTAATAGAGAAACTCCATGGGACCTTTTGGCAACAGTCCTTATACTCATTCATTGTTTTGCTTCTTGTCACCTTATTGTTCCTGGGATCTGATTTCCTCTGTATCGCATTGGTCCTTTCTATGGCTAAAGATTGTTTCTACTACTCAATGGCTGACATTCAGTTTCCAGCCTTACCTTAATCTGCTCATGCTTAAATTTGGTGTCCTTGGGCAAGTCACCAATCCCTTTCACTCTTAGTTTTACTGTCTCTAAAATGAGGCATTTGAACAAAATACTTCCAAGATATTTGCCAGCATCAAAATACTATGCTTTCTTTCCAAGTACTTGCAGTATAGCCTCCTCAGTGTCATTATAAAGTATCACTATGATCAAATGAGAAGAGAATTTTTTCATAGTTGACATGAAGAGGACTAGATATGTTTTGTGTCACTTTACATTGGGTGAAACCATAAATATTTGAATATTAGAGAGGGGACCCCATTAATAATGAACTGCTTGTCTAATTTAATTATTTGGATAACTATTCTCTTGGCAGTTGCTGGCAAGAAAGCCACATGCTACCCTTCACTAGCTACAATTTTCTTTTACAACCCCTGTTTAAAGAGATTAAGTAGTTATGCTGGGCTTAGTATGGACAAGATGCTCTAATAATATAAAATAAATTTCGACGATCATCTGCATTCTTTGCTATTGATAATAATACACTGAAGAATATATTATTCTTTTAGACTTGCTATTCCCAGAATTTTATCAACTATCACTTAGAAGGAGACTTTGGAAATATAATTTCCTGGTATGTGTATCGCTACATTTAATTTTAATTTCATATTTTGCAAATAAATGAAGCAATAGGGCCATACATTTCAAAAAATTACAGACGTGGGTGCCTGGGTGGCTCAGATGGTTAAGCGTCTGCCTTCGGCTCGGGTCATGATCCCAGGGTCCTGGGATCAAGTCCCGCATTGGGCTCCCTGCTTCTTGGGAGCCTGCTTCTCCCTCTGCCTCTCTCTCTCTCTCTGTCTCTCATGAATAAATAAATAAAATCTTTAAAAATAAAAAAAATAAAACAACTTAATTTCTTCAACTTCTTAGGCAACCAATTACAGTTTAACATTATTAATTTGTTAAATAAAAATTTATATTTAAATAGCACAGTTTAATTAGTTGTCTTCTAAAGAATGAAGTTGATTTATTTTTCCAAATAATAATTTTGATAGAATCTCACAAATCTGGGGAGTTTATCATCACTTCCCTGAATTTATTTGTATCTTGTGGTGAAAAGTGTTTATCATCCCTCTTCTGAATTAATTTGTATCTTGTGGTAAAAACAACATTTGTATATTATTTAGAGGAGAAAATTAAAGGGTGACTTTATATAGGTCTTCAGCCATGTGTTAAGGAGGAAGATATAGGGAAAATTTCCTGATGTAAAGAATAATTTCATAATGATATAAATAGATACGGATCTTTTACACAATAAACAAATTGATCTGTTTCATAAATCTAGAAAAGATTGAGAGAAGAAATTAATTTTTTCAACTCCTTCAAATCTGCAAGTCTAACAATAATTGTGTTACAACATTGGATTTTTAAAATACCCTAAAAATGCTAGTTTATGTCCAAGTATATTTTACTGTCACTCTGCCACAGAAACCAATCAAAAGTCAGTATTTTGTTGGCTTCAGGTATAAGTTTATTTTTTCAATTTCTAGTTCTCTTCTAAATCCAGAATCCCAGAGTGTGAGCCAGATACATTTCTTCAGTTCTATCTGCCTCAAGGATCTCTAATAGATGTGGCATTTTTCTGCTATTATTTCATGCAAAAATGCAGGAAGATCAATTAAGAGTTCTTCTGCTTTGAGAAGCCAGGGGACAGCAAAACAGGGCATCCTTTTTGTGAACTGCTAACTGTAGACAGGATTTAGGAGGGTAATTTAAAGTTAATGGGAGCTAGCCTTTGATGCAGTTAAGACTTCAAAGACATGCCAGGTTTTTATTTGTTAAGGGGGAGGAGGGAGTTACAATAAGAAGAAGGATCACATTAAAGCTTACAAAATCTCCCTAAAGGTCTTGGACTAACACTAGGGTGTGGTCAGGAGGGGGGTCCTTCTTCCTTCCTACCCTCTTTCCCTCCCTCCGTCCCTCCCTCCCTCCCTCCTTCCCTCCTTCCTTCCTCCCTCCCTCCTCCCTTCCTCCCTCCCTCCCTTCCATTTTCCTTTCTTTCTGGTGTATCTGAGTAAATTAACAATGGCTGACAACCAACAGTGACACCTCTCCAATGTGACAAGTTTAAAAACTAAAAACCCCCACTCACTTAGGAAAGATTAAATTATTAATCTTTAATAATAATAATCTTTAATAATCTCTAGATCATTTTTTTAGAGATTTATTTATTTGAGAGAGAGTGTGTGAGCGGGGCGGGGCGCAGAGGGAGAGGGAGAGAATCTCAACCAGACTCCCCTCTGAGCACAGGGTCCCACATGGGGCTCAATCCCACAACCCATGAAATCACGACCTGAGCTGAAACCAAGAGCTGGAGGCTCAACTGACAGCCACCCCGGAGACCCCTAGATATTTTTTTTAATCTTTAATTTTCATAAAGGAGGCATTAGTCCTTGATTTGGATAATTCCTTGTTGTTGGCAAGATTGAGGTGCCACATATTATATTTGAACTAATTAAGAACATTAAATCACTTTTCAAAAGAGGAATGGAAGAAGGAAGAAATTCTAATTAGGTGTGAGGAACTTCAGCTAATGAAGAGAGCTCAGCTGCATTTCTGCTTGTGCCTCATGTTAGGAACTGGGGGGCAGCTGCTACATGGATGTGGGAACAATCAGGGCTGATCAAACACAGTCGGGGAATTATCAAGCATTTTAACAAGGTACAACTCTAGAAAACATTGGGTCTAATATCCTCCCAAGCAGTTTTTATGTTTTTGTTTTGTTTTGTTTTTTAATCTCTGATTCTGGTCACAGCGACTAATACCTGAGCAATCTAGAATAGGCTGAAACAAACAATGCCAGGATAACCAGTTTCTAGAGACATTAACTATTCTGCTCTGTTGACTGAAGGCCATGCACTTGTTTGTGTAAATTATGTAAGCATGCATTTGCCAGCGAGATCAGCAGTTTTTCTCTCCAAACTCCTCTCAGTTCACCTCCTGAAGAGCAGCTAATTCCCTTTAAAAATAAACTTTGCCAACTGAATCAAAAACTTGCTCCCATTCATTTTATATCACTCTCTTTAACAATCTACCATTAGCATTCCATTGCCAAAAAACAGAAATTATTATATTGTAAATTAAAATTTTATTTTTTAGATATAAATATATATTTTCCACTGAGGTCATTGTGATTCTATGAAGACATCTTTTTATATTTTAGAAATGTATGTTGGAGACCAAGTCCCCTTGTTTGTTTCAGAATAATTTTTGTAACAAGGAATGAATTCCAAATTAAGAACTACCCTAATTTATACAGTTATACATGTTCTCTTTAACTATACTAACTATATTCTCTTCAACTTAGTTTAATTTTAATTCAAATTTTTAAAGTTCTGTTATAGAAGTTAGATGTATAATTTTCAGCAACCTAGCTTCATAGCTTTACTTATAGGCCTTTGATAGAAATTAGAATGTAGGGCGCCTGGGTGGCTCATTCAGTTAAGCGTCTGCCTTTGGCTCAGGTCATGATCCCAGGGTGTTGGGATCCAGTGCCACATCTGACTCCCTGCTCAGCAGGGAGTCTGCTTCTCCCTCTGCCTTTGCCCTTCCCCCCTGCTTTTGCACTCTTTCACACATAAATAAATAAAATCTTTAAAAAAAAAAGAAATTAGAATGTAAGCTCCAAGAGAGCTGGTATTTTGTTTATTTACTGCTTCATCTCCAGCACTAAAAGAATGTCTGGCACATAAACTGCCAAACTGAAATAATCAGAAACTAAATGGCATTTCTTTACATGGGCACAAACTAATTACTAGATAACACAAAATGTTGGTAAACTAGAACTTTGTTTTTCATTTTTTTATCTGTGTATATTTGTTGAGTGCTCCAACTGAGAATGCATCTGTGAAGGAAAATCAGTTCACTCTTAGTTCCCATGGAGAGTACAGTCTTCCAAGGGATAGACATATGAATCCAAATACCCCATAGATAAAACTGTGATGGAGTATGATGATTGCAAACTGAAATAGTTCTATGAGGGAGGGAGGGAGAGGGACAGGGAGAGAAGGAAGGAAGGAAGGAAGGAAGGAAGGAAGGAAGGAAGGAAGGAAGGAAGGCAAGAAGAAGGAAGGAAGGAAGGGCCTTAAATTCATTTATGGCTCAGAAAATGCCACACATAAGGAATTGAAGCTTAAGTTGAAATCTGAGGAGAAATTCGGTGTTAATTAGGTAAAGAGAGAGAGAAAAAGAATTTCAGGCACAGGGAACAGGCTGGGCAAAGGCCAAGGGCAATAACAAACAAGTCAGGAATCTAGAGTGAAGGATGATGGTCACCTCCTAAATGCTCTATGATAATATGTGCTTTTGTTTGGACTGGAAGAAAAATTATCCGATTTCCTTCTGGTGGGATTCTGGCAATACTGAATTAGCGTACTATTCACCAATGCCACACTAGACAATTCCTATGACCACAAGTGGGCACTTGATTCAAAGGTAGCCCCACTTAGGACCTCCTGGCCAAGAATCTATGTATAAAGAGCTCTGTCCAGCGGTAGTAGTGGTAATTGTCTGAAGCAGTGGTTCTCAAACTGTAGACATCATCATAATTACCTGAAGGATCTGTCAAAGGAGATTGCCAGGCTTTGCCCACTGATGTTTCTGCCTTAGTATGTTTGTATTTCTAACAAGTTCTCAAGTGATGCTAAAGCTGCTGGTCCATGTAGACCACTCTTTAAGAACTATGAGTCTAGAAAAACCAAACCAGATCCCCAAGGATCTAGAGATGAGGAAACAGGTCAGTAAGCAACAGGATAGTGTAGCCAACAATCTAGACAGAGATCCTGTGAAGGAAAAAAAACCCAGAGAGCAGGGGTCTTTTATTCCAGTCCTTATCTAGCAATACCACAGATTTCCTTTTCCCTTTGCAATATCTGAGTATTATGTAATTGCTCTATAGTCTTTATTCCTTGTTTCTTCATTGATCTGTTATCACCAAAATTAGATTCTGATGTGCAGTGATTTTGACATTTTAAGGAAACATCTTTTCTTTAGCTTCTGAGTCTTTTCTCAGGGAGTGATCTCCTTTAATTTGTGGCAAATACATAAAGACAAATTATAAGGATGTCCATAAAAATAGATAAAAATGAATAGCATAATACCCTCTTACAGGAAAACTAAGATAATACTAACCCAAGCATCTTATCAGATACTTCATACACATGATCTCATGATTAGGTAGTTACTCTTGCTCTCTCACAGATGAGAACATGGAGGCTCCAGTTGGTAAGTACTGACCAAATTTATGTGTGTCTGAATCATAACTTTTTTCTCTACAAAAGTAGCCATCACTTTTGCACCACCATGTCACCAAATACATACATTCTGCAATACCACATGCATATATGTAGCATAACGTAGTGATCAGAAGATGGACCTTTGAAGTCTGACTTCCTATGTTCAAACCCAACTCCACCACTCACTGTGTATACCTTGCTGGTGGCATGAAGGTTAAACAAGTTAATATTTTTCAAGCATCTTGAACAGTGCCTAGGACTTAAAAACCTTTCTTAAAATGTATGTTTAAAGAAGTAAAATAAACACAAAAGGGGAAAGGTTTACCATGGCACATAGTAAGTTTGCATGTTTTTATTAATCATGAAAGGAAAAGAACACCAACATCCTACAGGCCTTTGCAGATTGCAAATGTACTGCCCTGATTGCTCTGAATCTCTTCCCAATGGAACTGACTTCAATTGAAACAGAATATGGAGAAGTTCAAGACTAAAAATGTTCTCAAACACAGAAATTATAAGGAGATTGGTAGATTCGCTGGAGATAAAGGCAAAACTGAGGCTGGCTAGTTTGCCAAAGAGAACTAGGGAAAGAGACAGCTGAAAGGACCTCTCCTGTGATAAGAACAAATCTCAGACAGTAATCTCAGGAACTATTCCTCCAAAAGAACCAAAATTTGATTGGATAAGTCCCTGAAGCAAGTAATACTCCCAAAGGTTTATTGAAAACAAGAGAGCAATCAGCAGTTAGTAGATCTTGAAAGCTGGGTGTGGTCAGGGAAAAAGACAATCACAGAGCCCAGCCAAAGCCACTGTCACCTAGGGTGACGGGCATTCCCTAGACTGCAGGGCCTGAGTAGTAACAAGGCATCACACTGTGGGGGAGATGGGGAAGGATGGAATGGATTTTACCAAAATAATCAAGCCAGTCACTAATCAAATAAACAAGCAAATAGCAGTAACAAGTCCTGGAGTGGGGAATTACTACCCAGTGTTGCTATGTAACATTATCTAAAATTTCCAGTTTCGAAAAAAATACTATGAGACATGCAAAGAAATGGGAAAGTATGACCTATACCATTAAAAAGTAGGCAACTGAAAATACCTGAAAGTGAGAGCAACAGATGTCAGATTTAACAAAGTCTTCAAGGTAGTCATTATAAATGAGTTTAAAGAATTAAAGGAACCCATAATTATAGAAATAAAGGAAAGTGTGATGACAATGTTGCATCAAATAGAGAATGACAATAAACAGAAATTATAAAAAAGAAACAAATGGAAGTTCTGGATTTGGAAAATATAACTACAGTTACAATTTTACTGAAAGGGGAATGGTTAAAATTAACATAGGAAACAACAAATGTTGGCGAGGATGCAGAGAAAGAGGAACCCTCTCAAACTGTTGGTGGGAAGGCAAACTGGTGCCGCCACTCTGGAGAACAGTATGGAGTCTCCTCAAAAAGTTAAAAATAGAACTACCATACTATACGTCAATTGCACTACGAGATATTTACCCAAAGAATACAAAAATACTCACTCAAAGCTATACATGCACCCCAATGTTTATAGCAGCATTATCAACAATAGCTGAATTATGGAGAGAGCCCAAATGCCCACCAACTGATGAATGGATAAATAAGATGTGGAAAATATACATATAATAGAATATTACTCAGCCATAAAAAAGAATGAAATCTTGCCATTTGCAATGATATGGATGGAGATAGAGTGTATTATGCTAAATGAAGTAAGTCAGAGAAAGAAAAATACCATATGATTTCACTCGTATGTGGAATTTAGAAAACAAAACAAACAATCATAAGGGGCAAAAAGAGAGGAAAATCAAGAAATGGACACTTAATTATAGAGAACAAACTGATGGTTACCAGAGGGGAGGTGCAGGGGGATGGGTTAAGTAGGTGATGGGGATTAAGCAGTGCACTTGGCATGATGAGCACTGGGTGTTGTATGGAAGTGTTGAATCACTAAATTGTACACCTGAAACTAATACTACACTGTATGTTAACTAACTGGAATTTAAATAAAAAATTTCAAAAAAATTCACTGAAGGGGATCAATAGTAGATTTTAACTGGTAGAGGAATTAGCAAACCTGGGAATGTCTTAACTTCTCCCTCACATTTGAAGGATAATTTTTGCTGGATATTAGATTCATGATTGACAATTTTTTTTAGCACTTTGAGTACATGGTCCTGCTGCAGAGTGACCTGGTTATCAGGGGCTTAGAGAAAACATGCAGTAAAGGGACAAAAATGCAAGAGTCTGATGGCAGCAGCAAAACAGCTGAAATTATATACTCTGGGGATTAGTGAAAGGATGAGTTGAAGAAAATTCATTAAATAACAGGAAAAAATAAACAAATAACCTTTTCTCTTCTGGCTTATGATCTGGGTGGGAAAAAAACTCCTCTGAGAACTGTTACCTTCGATTTTGCTCTTACAGGGGTTTGAAGATGGAATTAATTCACAATGAAGAAATAAAATTGATCTAAGAATATTTATGTATCCACAAACTAATTTATAAACTCCAAGCCAAGAAATGAACATAAAGTTTCTTCCATAGTAGTGATACCTGGGGTACCTGATGAAAGCAAATGCTAAACCTCCCTGGAAAGACACATTTTCTGAGAACAAACTGCATACTAATTCCTGCTGAAAATGAACTCAAAATAAAAATATAATTATAAAATACATTTAGAATCAATCTCCATGAGTCCCCCTATGAGAGAATTTCAGGACAGAAATTTTAAATATGTATGGTAAAATTATTAAAGCCACAAAATGATGGATAACAGTTGGTAAGAGAGATTAAGCCCCATTAAAAAATTAAGGTGTTAAAAATAGAGATTAAAACAAGTAACTTCATGAAGTCTAGATGGGCACATATATGCCTACATGTAAATAAAATATGGTATAATATTTGCTACAAGGGATTTATAAACTGAACAATTCCATGGGAATACATGAGACAGAATACCTATAACTGCTGTGCAGCATCAAAAAAGTCTTCCCTTAATTGATGAAACATTAAACATTAGCTTTATGGGGCATTTGTGTGGCTCAGTCAGTTAAGCATCAGACTCTTGATTTTAGCTCAGGTCATGATCTCAGGGTTGTAAGATGGAGCTCTCCTTAAGATTCTCTCCCTCCCTTTCCCTTTACCCCTCCCCTCCACCCGCATCCCCAATCTTCTGTGCACGTGCACTCTCTCTCTCTCTCTCAAAAAAAAAAAAAAAAATTGGGGCACCTGGTTGGCTCACTTGGTTAAGTGTCAGACTCTTGATTTCAGCCCAGGTCATAATTTCAGGGTCATCATATTGAGCCCAGTATCAGGCTCCACACTCAGTGGCGAGTCTGCTTGGGATTCTCTCTCTCCTCTGCCCCTGACCCCCTCCCCCATCCCCCTCTCTCAAATAAATAAGTAAATCTTAAAAAAAAAAAAAAAAACCCCACCCCCCCCAAAGAACTTCAGCTTTCCAGTGAAATCTTTAAGATAAAATTTGAAGAATTGGTACTTTTGCCAGGAAACTGGTTATAGGGGCACCAGTGGGAAGTTGGGTGAGCATACAAGGCAAAGGGGGCAACAAAATCAAGGCCAAAAAGCTAAAGAAAGGAAGGCTTATTAGAAGAACTTCACGTAGTGTCGTGCTGTGTGGTACCCTGTGCAATGAAGGGGATGGCAGAAGTTAAATCTGGTGGTAGCCAGATAATGAAAAACCTTTGTTGGCCCTTCAAAGGAGTTAGACTTGCAACTGAAAATACATTACAACCATTGAAGGATTTTGAGAAGGAAAATTTCACGGATTAGAGAGGATACACTGGCAATAATGAAAGTTGGTCCCAGAACAGAGATAGAAAGGGGAGAAGGAATAAGCTATTGCACCTAAGTCAGCAGACTCTGTGACCTTGGGTTTAGAGAAGAAGATGCAGATATTTGAACAACCTGGTTCCTAGGGGCTTACAGAAAACACATAGTAAAGGGGCAATAATGAGGATTATCATTACATCATTACTACATACTATGGGGATTAATGAGGTAGGAAAGAAAGTGGATACAGGAGAAACTGGCTTGATCTGAAAGAAGATAAGGTCAGAGAGTAAAAGTAGCAGGAAGGAGGGAAGGAGAGAGACAGGATAAGTGTCCTCTCTCAGAGCAGACCTGGAGTTTGAAAGGAAATGAACACGGTGATCACTGATGTTGTGGATAATACACAAAATTCCACTGGAATCTATTGTCGGTGTCATTAGTGTCAAAGGATGATTTTCAAAAAATGATTCTTGAAAGCATGACTTATACAATTTAGAAAAAACATTTGTCGAAGATACTGTTGAACATATTAAAGAATGAGTAAACCATGAAGATGGTATGATTGATTCAAAGAATGTTTGGGGAACTGAATATTTATAAGCAATTTAATAGAGAAGTGTTAGAATAAGATTGCTAGGTTAGGTATAAGGCTAGTTCATGGGAACATATCATATTCTTCAGTGTTTTTTTTTTTTCAAAGAAAAAGAACTCATTTGCATCTCTACCACTCACAGATCAGTAAGTCATCATGTAACTTAAAGTGTGTGCTTTTAATTCACAGAATGTAATATCAATCAATGGTATATTCTTCTAGAAAACTAATTAATCCTTAAAAAACTGCAGCTATCTTCTTAGTCTTATTTATAGGTTTAGAGTTGTTTTGCTTAACATTCATAAGCAAGGATCTATCACACATTTTAAATTTGCATTTTTTATTTAAAAATTTTTTTTAGATTTTTTTTTAATTTGTCAGAGAGAGAGAGAAAGCACTAACAGGGGGAGCAGAGGCAGAGGGGGAAGCAGGCTCCCTGCTGAGCAAGGAGCCCAATGTGGGACTCAATCCCAGGACCCTGGGATCATGACCTGAGCTGAAGGCAGACACTTAACCAACTGAGCCACGCAGGTGTCCCTTTAAATTTGTATTTTAACTATCAGATAAAACATATCCAGAATCCAAATCACTTGAACTGATACAGCATTGTATGTTGACTACATTTCACTAATTTTTTAAAAAAGAATTAAATATATATATATATGTATATATATTCAGAATCCAACTACATCACCGCCTCCACTGTTAACACTATGTTCCAAACTATTATACTCCACTTGGATTATTGCAGTTATCTCTTAACTAGCCTGCAGGCTTCTACTCTCCCCCCAATTCCTCATTAAAACCTATCTCAATATGCATCCAGAGAGATCCTGTCTAAGTCATACCATGTCATTCCTTTAACACTCTCTAAAGACTGCCCATAGCACTCAGTAAAATTCAAAGTCTTTGCAGTGACCTTTAAGGCTGCTCCTTCAATGAAACAGGTGTGTTTCTTCTTTAGTATGTTGAACTTACATTTCACAACGGAAAGAGAATTTTCGTGTTAGTCAACAAATTAGCTACATGTTGTCCAGTAAGGTAGCCACTAGACACATGTGGCTATTGAGCACTTGAAATGTGGTTACTTTGAGTTAAGATGTTCCATGAGTATAAAATGCACACTAGATTTCAAAGACTCAGTAAGAAAAAGGAATATAAAATATCACACATATGTTGAAATGATACTAATTTGGATACACTGAGTTACATAAAATACATTATTAATCTGCCCAGTTTCTCTTTTGCTGTTTATGTAGCTACTGAAAGTTTGAAATGACATCCGCAACTTGGGGTCTATTTCTGACAGACAGGACTGATCTGGAACAAGGGCTTGGCGTATGGTTGGTGGTCAATCCATATTTAATAAAAGAATGATGAGAACAGGTAGGCTTACAAAGCAATCAGGAAGAGTTGGCCTGTTTTAAGTTATTTGTAAGTCATTTACATTTTGCATCAGGTTATTAATCTGTAAATGGGAATAATAATAATAGTTATTATTATTATTTCAAAAATGTGACATGACTATTAAAATGACATATCCTTATAAAGTGTTTAGTACAGTAACTGGTACATAGTATGCACTCAATCTTCTTTAACTATTACTGTTATTATTATTTGGCAGATGACAGAATACTCCTACTCCCCCACTCTCTTGTACTAATACATAATAAATTAACTTGTTTTTTGGTCCATCAAATGGCACTTTTGAAGGGTTATGGTTTTAATAGACCTTGAAGTTCAAAAAATATTTTCACAGAAATTCTTACTGGTCTTTCATCTTTTTACAGCCTGTTCACATCGTTGAGCCATACTAGGATCCCCCTAGTAATGAAATGCTTTGGCACCTAAAGAGACAAGCTCATGTTATGAGATAAATGGTGTGAGACTCAGGACTCCTAAGGTAGTTATCGAAGTTCTACTTCAATTTTAGCTTACTTCCATTATCTACAAAAGTTCATCTAAACTTTTCTAGTTTTGGTGGGGAAGAGGGTAATAGAACTTACCACAGAGTTGACTGTTGAGATTGGATAACATAGCTTTACTCCCAAGGAGGAGAAAGAGAATGTAAATAAGAAAGGTCACACAAGGGCATCAAGTGTATCTGTAGCATTTTAATGTTCAGCTGAGTGATGAGTATCTGAGTATTTACTACACTGCGACCTATTCATTGAGATGTTTCAATGAATAAAGAATGGTTACTTGAAGTGAATGTGGGCATTCTGTATGTAAGGTCTAGCTGGTTGTTAATTGCTACATCATTAAATCTTTTTTTAAGGGTCCAAGGAATACCAAACCCCAAGTAGGAAGTAGGAGAGGCAACAGGGATCAGTGATACCTTCTGTTTCCACGGCCTGAATTGTATGCATAGATGATTAAGATATTCAAAGTGTGTGTTTAGTTTTTAACTTGGCCTGAAGAGGAGCTATTTGCTCCTTTTGATTAACAGTGTCCCAATGTTGAGTTCTGAGGCCCCGGGCTCTCCTCTTCTGCCATACTCGGCCACTGCTGTGCTCATGGTGACCACCCACACTATTTTCCAACAAGGCTCTTGTTCCTAGAACAAAGTAAATTATCATGGAACGTGTTTCAAAACCCAGAGCAAGGCATTACTTCTGAACAACCAGGAATCTCTCAGAAACCAAGTCTTTAATTTGAACAGAGCTGGTCAAAAAACAAATTGCCAAGCCATTCCTTCATCCACACAATTCCACTTCTTCTGCCCCACCAGAATCCCACAATTTCAGCAACAGGAAACAGAATGTTGCCACTCTCTCGATCTATGGCAGGACATCAACTGGAGAAGAAAAAGCTTGTTTTTGAAGAGCAGCTTTTATTCATTCACATAATCTGAAATGCCCCCTGGCCATGATCGCTATCATCTTTGATGTGGCTTCCGCATATTGTCTGCGCATCACTGTGCCTTCCAAAAGAATAGGGATGCCTAAATGAAAGCAGTATGGTAAGGCTTGAAAGAAACGTTTAACCATTGAACACAATGTCTTAAAACAGAAGCTCTGTGGATTTCCCCCTGTTGATACAAAACGATAGTTCTCAAGACCTCACAGAAACATCTTCTCAGATTCACTGCACAAGTCCCGCAGGGAAGCACATCCCTGTTGCTCATTCTGGCACAACTTGGCAGAGTTCCATGTAACATCTCAAGGAAATTCAACTCAGGCAATGGCTTAGCAAATGCATTCAAGGTCAGAGAAAATATTTCCCAGCATTACTGTTGATCTCTTGGCTTACTGCAGAAAGGACAGGAATCATGAACTTCATTTGGTGGTTAAAAGCCCTTTGTTTGTGGGCTGTTCAGAAAAGAATCCCTCTGTTCTCCTTCAAACCTTATATTCTTAGGGCTTTGGCTTGAAAGGAAGAAGAGAAAGGGAACCTAATAATCGTTCTCTTTTTCTCTTTCCATCTTTCTTTCTGTCTCAAACACGTAAACATGCAACACATACACACATGCACAGGAAGCTGTATATTAAAAGCAAACAAACAAAAGAAACAAATCTTTTCCAAATCTCTTCAAAAATATCAGAGAGGTTAAAACAGTGAGCTCTTTTATTAGAATCTGAAACTCTAGAGATTTGTGCCCACAGATGAAATTTTCATTGATTGTGCAGTGTTAATTTATTAAGATAATGCATTTTGACTACTTGTGAATTTTCTCCTTTACTCTATTTATTCTCATTCCCATTCACTTCCCACCTCTGCAACCTATAGCTTCTTGATATTTCCCGCTATAGAATTTTTCTCACCACTTCTACTGGAGGTAAGACCAACCAGAGTTGCAACCTAAGCAAACCAGTTCTCGGCTTCTCTTCTCTCTTCCTGCCACCCCATTCCACTGTGCTGCAGAAGCTCGATGACCTCAAATCCCTTTATTCTGACACCAGACTCATCTAACGTCCCTGAAAGTGAAAGTACTTATCCCTTCAATCTGAACACAACCTGTTTTTTTCAAGTGAAATTAATCACAGTTACATGTTAGAAGAAAAACAGCTTTATTTTAATCTCTCCTACTAAAACATAAAACAAAAATCTGTTTTCCTGGTTGTTTAAAGATTATCTGCAGTTATAACAGATGAAGGAATAAACACTGAATGATAAAACTGTACAGGTACACTTGATTTAGTCCTCTCCACCTCTTAAGTGATAGCTTACTCTGTTACTCAAGGTAATGCCAGCTGCTGTAACCATAAATGGAACATGTATATGGCTGACAGCCAATGGCAGAAATTTATTTCTACTTCCAAATCAGCTCATCCTGAAGGTAGACAGCTCTATTCCAAGTGGCAGTGGAGGCATTCAAGTTCCTTTCATGTTGTTCTTCCAACATCTTAAACTCAAGCCAATGAAAAAAGAGAGAACATGAAAAAGCCAAACATGGAAGATTTTTATAAAATAGTCCTTAAACAAATGAGGATGATACCTCATTAGCTTGAACTCAGTTACACGATCACACCTAAGAGTAAGGGATGCTGGAAATGTGTTCTAGCTTAGGCTTAGCAATGAAGTCAAGATAGATACTGAAGACTAGTTAGCCAGTCTCTGCCAAATTTACTTTTAGAAAAATTCCTTCAGCCATTTTTTATGAGTTGGCTTACCAGCAACAAATTCTCTTAGCATTCCTTAATCTGAGACTATCTTAATTTCCCCTTCATTTCTGAAGGGTGTTTTCACTAGATACAGACTTTATAACTGATAAGTCTTTTCTTTCAGCACTTGAAAAAATGTGTCACTTTCTTCTGGTCTTCATGATTATCAGACAAAAAAAGTGCTGTCATTCAGGTAGTGTTCCCTTAAAATAACGTGTTGTTACTCTTTGGCTACTTTCAAGATATTTTCTTTGTCTTTAGTTCTCAAAAGTTGATGTGTCATAGCATAGACTTAGGGTTTATCCTACTGGGATGCATTCAGCCTCTTGAATCTGTAAGTTTACATCTTTTGCCAAATTTGGGAAGTTTTCAGACATTATTTCTTCAAATACCTTTTCAATTGCACTCTCTCCTTTCCTTCTGTGACTCTAATAATATGAACGTTAGTGTTTTTGTTGTCCCACAAATCTCTGAGACTGTTCATCCTTTGTAGAGTGTTTTCTCCCTGTTGTTCAGTTTGGATAAATTCTACTGCTCTGTCCTCAAGTTCACTAATTCCATCCTCTGTCACATATACTCTATGACTGGGCTCATCCAGTGAGGTTTTTATTTCAATTATTTTTCAGTCTTAAATTTGCATCTGGTTCCATTTGTTATTTTTAACTCTTTGCAGGTATTTTTCTAATTTTCCGTCTGTTTCAAGAGAACTTATAATTACTTGCTGAAGCATTTCTATGATGGCTGCTTCAAAATTCTTATAGGAGAATTATAAGCTTTGAATCATCTCTGTTGATTGATTTGTTTCATTGTAGTTGTGATTTTCCTGGTGCTCGGTATTATGAGTGATTTTTTATTGTGTCCTGGACATTTTGGATATTATTTTGTGAGAATGTGGATCCTGTCTAATCTTCTTTCCTAGCAGAAAGTTCACCTATTGAAGTGTAGCCTGTGGACCAGGTAGATGGGGTAAGCTGGAGTGAGTCCTAAGAAGTTAAGTTTCTAACAAGTTTCCAAGTGATGATGATCCTGCAGGTCTGGGAGCTGTACTCTGAGAACCTGAAAGAATGCTGGAGTCCCATGCTGAAGACTTTTACTTCCTACTAAGTCCTGCAGAACCATGCCAGGAAAAGTAGGGCACCAATTCAAACTTTCCTTTTGATTCTTGGTGGAGGTGCTGGTGAATTCTACTCCCCTGATGGGCCTAGTTGACACCTGGGGAAAGAGGGCTGACATATGGACTTGTTGCTGGAAGGTGAGAGCAAAAACTCAGCCACCTGCTGGGAAGTTCTGGCACCACAGGAGGGGAGAAGAGGAAGTAGGGTCCAGGCTACCCCCATCTCCCACTACCCTATTATGTCTTATTGGTGCCAAGTATAAAAACTGCACCATTTTTGGACATGGCCATCTCAACATGGGGCTTCCAGTGTCACTGAGGCATAGAGAGAGAACAATGGAGGACATGATTCTCTCAAACCTTCAGCTGAGACCTTCCTAGAGGTCTACTATATTCTGGCAAATCCATCCAGGCTCCAGGTCCTATTTCTCTTTTGTCTCCCCAACTATCATCTGCTAAACCTTGCACTTAGGTGCTTTATTTTTTTTTTAAGATTATTTATTTATTTGACAGAGAGAGACACAGTGAGAGAGGGAACACAAGCAGGGGGAGTGGGAGAGGGAGAAGCAGGCTTCCTGCTGAGCAGGGAGCCCGACGTGGGGCTCGATCCCAGGACTCTGGGATCATGACCTGAGCCGAAGGCAGATGCTTAATGACTGAGCCAACCAGGCGCCCTGCACTTATGTGCTTTAGAGCAAAGAAAAGGACTATTTGATTTGAATTCAAATGTGCTCACTCTAAAGTCTTTTAATAACCACTATACAAAACTTAATTGGCATTCAAAACTACTTGGTAACACGGGGCACCTGGGTGGCTCTGTCCGTTAAGAGTCTGCCTTTGGCTCAGGTCCTAGGATGAAGCCCCATGTCGGGTCCCCTGCTCACTAGGAAGCCTGCTTCTCCCTCTCCTTCGACCCTTCCCCCATCTTGTGTTCTCTCTCAAAAAAACAAAAACAAACAAACAAAAAAACTACTTGGTAGTGACACTAGAGTCGCATTATCTTTTTCTATCAGTCCTAAATGCCTAAGTCATGAACATGGGGCACCTTTAACTCCAGGCTTGTGCCATTTAATGACCATATATAGATGAACTACACATGGTCTCTATCCTAGACACTAATTCAATATGAAAGTTCATCCTGTTCACTTTTTTTTTCATCTTCCTACCTGTAAACTGGAGTAGCAAGAGATACTTGGGACTTCTTCATTATTGATGAAAGAGAAAATAAAAGGAAGTTGTTTTCTATAGCATTAATTTTTTCTATAATCATTTTTGGAGCCCACTATAGATGCTGCTTAGCATTGTCAATAAACCAGAAAGTTTTTGAGAGTTTATTCCTTGTCCTTTGTTGTTTCTGCAGCCAGGAAAGTATAGTTCTATAAGATACACTAATTTGTGGTGGCATTTACAGACTTTTAGGGATGCATAATGAACACATATAAAGCAATTAGACAGCAGCATAATCCGGAACATATTGAAGTGACAAATTGCTCAGAAAGGGAAATGTACAAATGGACTGGAATACCTACGAAAGATACCATGCCACAGTGAAAGCCATTAGGATTAGAAAAGTAAAGAGGATCCATGAGATCCATCTGATGCATTATCTTAGGTCAGTGGTTCTGAAACTTTAGCAGACAACAGAATCACCTGGAGGGAAGCCCCATTAAAACATAGATTGCTAAGTCCCATTCCTAGAGTTTCTGATTCAGTAGGTCTGGAGTGAAGCCTGAGAATCTGCATATTCCAGATGCTGGTACTACTGGTGTGAGGACCACACTTTAGTAACCACTGATCTATCTGGGTCATTCACGCTAACTGCATAGGTCTATTAGCAACTCACACATTTCACACATCAACTTATAACACCTGTTGATGGCTTTGAGGTCTTCTGATTTTTCTTTCACCTTCTTGAATTTCATTGCTTTGCCTGCAATAAATACATCCTAATAACAATCTCTAGGCTATGCCACTTCAAAGTAAAATATGGTGGTGGAGCAGAAAACTAACCGCCTGGATGAAACCAACATTATAAGTTCTGTTTGAAAATAGTTCAATCTTTGATACTTTCATATACAAATCCAACATCAAAGTGAACTCCCAGGTTCTGTCAGATTTCTTCTTTCTAGTAAGAGATGAAACATTTGTCTGCTGTCATTCTCTTAACGTGATAATTAGACAGTGTGATAATACAGTTTTCCTGGTATTTATAATCCTTGATCATATATTGTAATCATAAATATAGGCCACAGACTCAATGACTTAATTATAACCTTGATGGTAGACTGATAGAGAAAAACCTTGCACTATCCTCGGGGTAGGGAAATGAGTCTTTTGAACGTATTTTAGAATCAATCTATGGGAAACATTAAAAAAAATTAAAAAATGTATTGAAGTGCTGATACTCAATCCAATATGATGATCTGAATATACCTGAACATACTCACCTTCATGTCTTTACACATGCTCTCTCAACTCATCTTTATCACATCAAATTCTTCAACTTTTTTCAAAGCCCAGATCATGTTTGCTCAATCCATTGACTCCTCTACTTGAGACCCACTTATTTATTAAACACATCCTATATAAACCAGGTTCTGTGCTGGGTAGTAAAGGTACAAAGTGAGTGGGACACAAGTGAATGCCCTGTGGTAAGGAGGAAAGACTTGTGAAAATATAAATGCAATAAAGAATTGGAGGGACTATCATAGAGTATAATGGCCACATTTTGACACACAAAAAAATGAGTCCTATCTTTTTGTATCATTCTCTAAAACATCATGTTAGTGGATTCTATCTTCCTCTGCCAATGTAATAATTTCTATATATTCTCAATAAATCCTCTCTCAAGTGTTGTGGCATTGATTTATACATTTAACATTAAACTTGTCCTTTGTGAAGACTATTTATTTATTTATTTATTTATTTATTTATTTATTTATTTGAGAGCCTACATGTGCACAAGCAGGGGGAAGGGCTGAGGGAGAGAATCTTCAAGCAGACTCCTTGCTGAGCAGGGAGCCTGACAAGGGGCTCAATCCCACGACCCAGAGATCACGACCTGAGCCAAAACCAAGAGTCAGATGCTCAACCAACTGAGCCACTTAGGCACCCCAAGACTAAATATTTTATTTTTATTTATTTATTTTAAATAATTTTATTTATTTATTTGAGAGAGAGACAGAGAGAGTGAGAGAGAGAGAGAGAGAGCACAAACAGGGTGAGGGGCAGAGAAAGAAGCAGACATCCCGCCAAGTGGGAAGCCCAATGTGGGGCTTGATCCCAGAACTCCAGGACCATGACCTGAGCCGAAGGCAGATGCTTAACTGACTGAGCCACCCAGGAGCCCCAAGACTAAATATTTTTAGAACACCTCTCAATGTACTGAGACCATAGAAAAAAAGGCACCAAGTGGTTAAGTAACCCCAACATTCCAATAGATTGAGGAGTTCAAGATATAGGCACTCTCAAAAAATTAATGTGTATCAGTTTTGAAACTTGGAAATAATGAAAACTAGATGTGGGAGAGAGGAAGTTAGATCATGGCCAGCTATTTCCCTAGAATCCCCTCCTTACCACCACCACCACCAAAACCAAAACCAAAACAAACAAAAAACCCTAATGGATTTGCTAGTGTTCTAGTGAGGAGAGAGTAAGAGTTTATAAGATCCAAAGACCAGTGATGCAATTCTATCTTTTTCTACTAATTATTTTGCAGTGTTAAGAACTCCTGTGATAGAGTACTCAGATATTGTTAAGTACCACAATGACATTTGCAAGTTCATCTCTGGTCTCTAGGATGTGTCAACAACAGAAGAGCCAGTATCTATCTAATAGAGAGCAGTGGCTGGAACAGTTCTATCCCTCTTGGCCTAAGCTACCCTCTACTTCCTGTGATGGATCCATGTCTAACCAGTAATAGATCAAAGAAACATTCAATTAATATGAACCCCAGATTTCTCTTCTATAGAAGTCTGCCACTCCTAAACATGAGCGTAGTGATCTCTCAAAAATTTTATAGACTCTCATTTTCATGGGTATTCTTACTCTTGGACAAATGATATATCTGAGCTGATAATTTGATTAGTTTATAGACAATTTGGAAGGTCTTATTTGGCAATGACAGTTCCCCTCGCAGTTTTGAAAGGTATGTAGTAATTCCTACCTTATTCTGAAATAGGAAATCAATTCCCTAGAGAAAATTATAAATTCAGAGGAAAGAAATCCTCAGAGCAATAACAATCCATATTCTCAAAAACCTCTACAGCAATGCTTATCATTTCATCAAAGACTCACTCAGCCACTCATTGGCTTAGTCACCCAGCGTCTTAGAAAGAATAAATTAAGGGGTGCCTGTGTGCCTAAGTCGATTCAGTATCTGACTCTTGGTTTCTGCTCAGGGCATGATCTCATGGGTCATGAGATTGAGCCCCGAGTTGGGCTCAGTGCTCAGCACAGCTCTGCTTGAAGATTCTCTCCCTCAGCCCCTCCCCACCCCCAAGCATGATTTCTCTCTCTCTAAAATAAATAAATCAATCTTTAAAAAAAAGAAGGAAAAATAAAAATAAATTATTAGATAAAAGCCATAGATTTTATGATTTAATGTTAGTAATTTTACTTTGTTTCAAATGCATATGGTTTAGTTGCATTTGCATACACTCGGTTGCATGTTAGCATGAATATGGAGTAGAATTAGTCAGCATAACAAACAATGTTGTTGAAACCTAAGTTTTCTAACTTCATTTCTACTTTAAGTCACCACGAAGATAGGAGGAATTACTGAGACAGCAAGAAGGAATGGTGGAGAGGAAGAAGAGTAATCATAAAAAGTTTATTTTAAATCATTCAAATAGCCACATAGGACCATTTAGCATAAAGGCAAACAACTACATACATTTCAAAAGTCCCTCACAGTACCCAAGTTTCCCTCTTGTCTGTTTTGTTCTGTGCTATATCCTCTGAACCTAGACTAGCACCTAGCTTGCTCACTCCCCTTAACAGTGCCCAAACAACATCACTGCTTTATTTCATTTGCTAATTCATATGACTGAACTTTCCCACATATAAGAGGCACAGGAGAAAGCAAAGCTGAGTCAGCTTTGCTATTTATAATATTCTTACTTTATGTTCCCAGGTTGCAGTCTTGAGGATAGCTTAATCAATAACTACTATTTAGTGATACCTACTATATATCAGACAGTTACATGCATGTATAATTATGAATACTTACAAATAATCAAACAGTCCTATAAAAAAGAATATAATCTTCATCTTACATATATACTATAACCAGTCAATGGCTGAATTAGATTTGAAATGATGTCTTTCTGATTTCAAATCCCATATCCGATCGCTCCCTACTCGCCATGTCCTTTTCATATATACAGGTCCAAGCTAAGAAATGGACGTAGTCAAGTTTCACCACTGATAAGCAAAGTCCTCCATAACTTTGTTGTAGAGAGCCTTCTTTTCTTCAAAAATCTTATTTTTTCATGAATCTATGACTCAGAGAGGCAAAGACCTTACGTGCTTCTGCTGTTCAGAATAAAATTGCTAGAAAAATTATAACCACAACATTGCATCATTATGAGGGTCGCAAGAACAAGAGGGTGATCTTATGAACCCTTCTTGAAGGTGTGATGTGAGTGTCTAATGATAAAATATGACACTTCTCCACCTGGTTCACGCTACTTTTTGTCTTTTCAAAACTTCAGAAGATTTAGGAGTCAAAATAAAATGAAGTGCATAATACAAAATAAGAACATTAGAGGAGGAAGAATTACTTAGGATGTACCAGACCTTATTCAAATCCAGGTTCTTGGGAGTGACAATTCATAGGTGGCACAAATTGGTGAACATGGAGTGGAATAAGTCTTGAGGACATCGATACAACCTTAATTTTCTGGAGGGTAACCTTTGACCTAAGCATTTCCCTCATTTTCAGTCTCTGTGGGTCACACGAAAACCTTTCCTTTTCTTCTTCAAGATCACATGCTATCATCTGAATTATAACATGGAGTTATGTAAAATAAACATAACCATGAGTATTTCATGTATGATTTTAATTAAAGAATTGGGCAAAAAAATGAAGGTATGTAGCCTCAGAGATTTGTATGTAATCTTCCTTGGTATGATTTTAGTTTTCTTTCTCAACAAAAATCTAGATTTTTACTGACAATGCTAAAGATAGAAACATTAATTTCATAAAATAATTTTATGGGTAGAAAACATGGTTTGGAATCCCTACTGAATCACTTTAATAGCTTGTTATCATGAAAGAAGCTAATTACTTATCAGCTTCCTCCTGTGATGTTCCTTGCAAAGAATTTCCACAGGATTTCAGGATTTATAAAAGGAGAGAGACCCCAGGCTACCCCCTCCAGTCTCATTTTGTATTTCACCGGCATCTTTTGCTCCAGGCAAACTGGACCACTTGCATTTCCTCCAATATGCCATGTTCTCTATTATTCCAATGTTTTGTACTGCTTGTTTTATTATCTGTGTTCCTGATCATTTCTACTCAGTCTTCCCTACTCACTTTCTGCTGTTTTTGAATTTATCATCTGATCTTGCTGTCCCCAGCCCTCCACCTATGCCCCTTATTTTTTCCTTCTTTCTGCCCCAATTACTCACAGTGATTTTGTCCACCCCACAGGACAGTAAACTTCTTAAATGCAAAGATCACGTTGTGTCCGCTTCATACTCTTGACCCTTAAAACATGCTGAGCACATAGTAAATCCTCAGAGATACTTGCTGGATGAGTGGAGAACTTGCAAGTAACTGAAGGTTCTGTACTGCTGTATTCTGCTTTATTAATACAGATCAGGCTTCTGACCTATCATGAGTAGAATTTGGGCACTGCTTTGTTTTGCCAAGAGTATTTACTGACTTTAAGGGCACTTTATTTATGGCAAATAATTGTATGCTAATAATAAAAAATAAAAATGTTCTCAATATTTTTTAAAGTTAAGAAAGAAAATATGAATTTACCATGAATAAATTTTATTTAAATTTCATAATTATCTTTAAAAACAAAGAAATAGAGGATAGAGGTGCTCTGCCCAAGGGTATAGAGGATATCTGGCACAAATAGTGAAATGTCTGCCTTCCCAAATTCTATGTCACAAGCAGGTCTCATACGTCCCCTGTTCTCAGTTTCCATATGTGTATCAGGGAGAGTTTCACTATCCCAACATCCATTCCTCAGTCTTAGCTTGGAAGAGCTCCATGGGGTATTATTAGTCAGCCAGTAAAAGTTAGATTGATTTTCTAAGCCTGAATCATTTGGAGACTTTGCTTAGGCTGACAAGTTCAAGCATGGCTCCTCTTGCTACAAGAGTTTTACTACTATGCAGCCACGACCACAGAGTCATTTCCACCCCCTGCTACGGGCACTGCTTCAAACAGGACCTCATCTCACCCTCTTTCAGTGGAGAGGTGCCACAGGATCTGCTAACTGAAAGGCTGCTGAGCCTGGAATGGCACTGCGAATGTTCCTTACAATTAGCCTTCTCCTCTCAATACTGTACTTTAAAGGGAGGAATGCCCTAAGGTCTTGCTCCTGTTCATGTAACAGGTTCTAATTTATGCTCCATCTGGATCCCTATCCTGTAAGAAAATTTAAACTCAGGCTAAAAAGCACATGTCTCTACAGAATGAAGAGTAGCAAAGATTGCCATATTTGGAGGAGTAAGGTAGCTGACTGTCAAAAGTAAATTCATTTCCAGCTACTTATGTTTGATAATTTCTCATTCCTGTCTTGCTCAGGGTTGGGATAAGGACCCCTCCAATCATCTCCTATTTGAGAGTTATAGTCTGATCTCCTTGGGCGCCACAGTCAATTAGGCAATTTATTTATTTATTTTTGCTAGAAATTAACCAGTCAAAATATGGCGACATAAAGTTATTTTAAATACAAGAAGTTCCCCTTGCTTGAAAAGTTGGTTCCAGTGTAAAGACATATAAATGAACAGAATCCTGCTCAGTATGCAGAAATAGCTATAAATTGGTATGATTGTGTTTATTATTGAATATTTGTGGGAATAATGTTAAAGCCACTTCACATTCAGCTTGAGTATAGATTAATCTCAATTCAGAAAATAAGCTAAGAAAGTAGAAAGGTGTTTATTTTTGTTTTTGTTCGGTTTTCCTTTAATTATTAAATTACCCTATATGAAGTTTGAGAACTAGAAGTCTGGTAAGCCTAATTATATGTTAATCTCCTACCCCACCTGACCTGCCAAAAATAAAACTATGAATGGCAGTAGGAAAAACTAGGAATTCAAAGTGAATCTTTTCGATGCATTGAATGTGGAGCACAACAATACAGTGTGATGAGTGGTGAAGATCAGCATGCAATAGAATAGCATATTTGCTTGGTAGCTCCAACAGAAACCACTGGAATGATAACTTCATTAAAACAGCTCTAAGTAAATACATTCCAAATATATAATACACAATTATTTAAAATTCTAAATTTTAGGCCCAAATTATTTCTGTTATAATCCAGATCCCTGTTAGGGTCTTCAAACACCTTGACATTTAGATGATAATCATTTGAGCTCCCAATTCATGTCCTCTGGAAATTCATAGCCCCTTTCCTCTAGATTACTGTGATTTTCTAAAGGGCCTTACATTTTGGTGGGGGGCGGTGAGTGGAGAGGGGAAACACTTTTAGTTTTAAACATCAGCCTCTTTGGTTTCTGAATCATTTAACAACTTTTTTTAAGTGAACACCAGCATATGATGATCCTTGTTCTTCCATAGGATCTATCCTCACGATATAGCCAAAAGTAACATGCCAGGTCTTACCTAGATAGCGTATTGTTTGCACTCTATGCTTTTCTCTCAGTGTAAAGAGGTAATTCTGCTCTCTAAATGACTAATTGTATTAAGAGGAGCAGTGTCAGAGAAATGTTAAGAGGGAAAGGGAAAGGTCTCCAGGACCTGGTCACCAACGATAGCCTTCTATTTATAGCTTGTCTTTAATTCATTTAATTACTTCCTCATCATCTAATAAACTGATTCTAATGAAATAAGAGAGCAAATTTGTCCACCTGGGTCTTATTTGTAGTTATGTCATATGAAAAATAAAGCCTTCTTCAATTCACAAGACTTTGTTTCTTGGGGAAAATTGCCATTCTTTGAAGGTACTAACTGGGGCCAGGACCAAAATTAAAAAAAAAAAAAAAAAGACAGGTTGTAATATTCATACCTGCTGGGAAAATTAAAGCATGCAAGTTTTTCAGGTGGTAATAACTTAGCTAGCGGTAACTTTTAATAACATAACTTTCCCCCCCCAAAAGTGTAACCTTAATATATAAAGAAGGTAATAGAGGAGTTAATATTTTGGAAAGATAGTTGAGACCCCATTGCCTTGTGCATTTGACATCTCTCTTGTTCTCTATAATAGCTTTACATGCTCTAAAGGAAGTATAAAGCTCCATGAAACTCAGCTGGGAAGCAACAGGACCAAACTGAGGGGAACAGCTGACACAAACAGTTCTATTTGACAAGAGTCACTGAAAGGGACCACCAGTCATCACTAATACATTTTCTTTTGTTTTATATACACTTCACACTTGCAATATTTATGTAGATCTAAGAATAACTGAAGAGAGATAAACTGTAATTGTCATGGCTGCTTTCCTCCTGATGTGGCATTCCTCACTCTCCATTGTAGAATCCAAAGTTGCTTATTTAGTATCCTCCTTAGCCATCTGAGTCACCCCATGCCTTTACTGAGAATGAATAACCCCATGTCTTTAGTCAAAATGAAGAACTCATCTATAGACATATCATCTTCCTTTCAAGTGTCAGGTCCTACACACCTCCCTTGGAGAAAGACCCTATTGAATGGATGCAGCAAGACCATGTGTCCCATCTCTTAACCCATGGCAAGCTTCCAGAATAACTAGTCTCTTTCATGGTTTCTATGACTAAACCAAAGGTTTCTATCCCCAACCCAACTGACTTTTCCCACTCTTATTTAAATTCAAAACTTAGGCTTCCTTCTATGTGCATCAGGGTTTCACCCCACTGTAACTTCCAGTTCCCAACTCAGGAGGATTCCTTATTAATTTCTATGTATCAAGGCCCTCAGTCCTGGATTGAAGCCAGACCTGCAAAGCCATGGTACTGGCTTAACCCAATCCTGGTTCTAATCACAGATCATCCCAACACCTGCAATGTGGCTAAGCTGGGACATCCCAGATCCATGAGCCTAGGGAAGACGAATTCAACCTATCTTTGAAATAATTATCTCTTAACCTAAGGATATTAGAAGATGTGATTCATGACAGGTTACAATACCGTGGGGATACTGCACAGGCAAAATAAAATTACAAAAACGAGGAAATGAATTTGACTTGACAATGAACTTTCTATTCATCTCCCTTTTGAGGTCCTGGAAATTCACTGCTTGTGAACACCTGACATTCTTTCAGACTTTTATGGCAATCAGGATACTTACAAAACTTTAGTTTCAAAGAAGACAGATAAGTGTCTGCTAAACAGTGTCACATTGCAAGCTTTATGGATGAATTTCCTGTAGCTCTGGCCTCTGGCTCTAAGATGGAATTTGTACTTTTGAAGAATTCCAGTCCCAACATAAAATCATAGTCACAGTCTTAGTGCAATTAGAGGCAATTGTTTTTCAGTTTGCTCTATAAGTCCCATGGCGGCCATGTGTTTGAATGATATGCAAACTACTTGAGTGGTGAGCTAGATAGCTTGCCAGGCAGCCAATTATCTAAATTAGGGACAGTTGGCCAAAGTAGTCTTCTACTCACAGGAAAGTCCTCCAGTTCGTGGACCTCAAGTCAGGTATCTTAAACATCAACACTCTGTGCATAGTACTCCATTTGGACACCTGTGGCAGGGTCATGGGCACATGGACACTAAATGTGACAACATGAAGATATAGATAAATGACTCAGTTTTCTAGTCAGCTATCAATGTACCTGTTTTGTAAGAGTCTATTAGCAATAGGATATAGAAGCAGGGCCCAAATACCCAAACCATGGGTAGTTGAGATATACCTCAAGATAAGAGAAGGAATGAAGTTTGGAGTGGACTTCTTCCTTAAGTGGGGGTGGAGGAATCCTTCTCCATAGAAGCGTAGGCTAATGCTCTGCTTTGGGAAAGGCCTTGAACTAAAAACATATCTGGGTTGGTTATAAGCAGCCCCCTGTACTCATCAGGTCATTGATCCAAACAGACCATCTGGCTTAGATCTTGGTCAGCTCATGGCAAAGAAATAACTAAACCTTTTTGAAATTGCTTTCCAAATGATATCCTTTTAAACACAGTCCCAATAGTCTAGAGTTGAAATTGAAATCTCTCATGACTGACCCCCATCCTCTATCAGAGGCAGTAGATAGATAAAACAGGCATACTCTACTCCTGTGGAGTGTCTTAAATTCTCATAGTTCTCCTGGAGGTTCAGGAGAGTGAGCAGTCTCCTAGTTTAATTGACTTTATATGCACATAGCTGTTTCTTTAACCAATGCGTCAAGCAAGAAGTCAAAACGCATGTACTCAATGACACCCAAGAACCACAAGGTGGCCATAAAAACATACACTGGACAGAAAGAAATATATATATTTGTTGCATGAATAAACAAGGTTGGCCAGTGTCCCTGGCGGCTGTTTGAATCTCTGAAGGCAGAACTGGAAGGTCAGAGCACCTATGCCTTTGCTTCCATAAAAGTGACAAAGCCAAAGTCTTAATCAAGGAGGCGATGATGAGTCATGGGTTCAGAGGAATGCACACAGGGAAATGAAGAAGAAAGTTTAATGTAATTCACAGTTTGCAAAGACCAATTCAGGACATATTCTAGAAATGGAACATATGTGCTGAAGAGACCCACTTTGGTATTTATGGTTATTTTTAAGGAACCCTACTAAGCTGAATAAAAATTTGATAAATTCTGTCCAAACCTTGTAATATTGCCAGCATTTGACTTTTTCAATGAATCAATTTTGGGTAATTTCATATGGTACAATCCTAGAACTTGAGTCAGGTACTTCTTAGTTGCTTAAAGAGCTATTCTAGGGATAGACATCACAGAAGGGATATATGTAATCTGCCCATAAGAGAAATACCATAGTAGGAATAATTTTCTATTGTTAAAAAATTGTCATCAGATCTCTACAAATACTAACGCTATTTGACAAGTGAGGAAACACCAGTGTAGGAGGCTGGGGTAAGTGTAGGGTAGACTTCAGTCAACACCTCTACTGCTGTTTCCCTGAGGGAGAGGCACTCTGCTTGTACTTGTGAGCTAAGCCACACTATCACCACCTGACCCAGGACGACTTTGAAGGCATCATCTCCTCCTATCCCATGCTGGCTTACAGTTGAGGGCATCATCATGTGTTCTTCTGGCACAAATATCTATCACTTCCAAAGATATTTCTGAGAACTATATATGCTCTCTCCCCATTGTTTTAAGTCAAGCCAATGGGACCCTCCTCTTCCCTGAGTGATCACCCTGGATTCTATGCCACAAATAAAGAAAGTCATTAGTGCATTAACATGGTTGTCCTCATACTATTTTACACTTTTTTTCCTCATAGAAGTGATCATTAAAAAAAAAAGTGATCACTATTACCTTGGGATATATATTTACACAGCAAAGATGGGCACAGAAGTGACTCAGAGAACTTAGAACTTGTATAAATTGAATGTGCATGGCCAAAGAATTGGGCCAACAGAGCTAGAATCATGCCCAGATTCTTGAATTTTCCATCAGGCTCTTTCAATTCTACCAGCCTCCATAGATCTCCTTCAAAGAAGTGTACATCTTAAACCACACCCCACTTCAGGTCAAATCTCCCAGAGGTGCTGATATGCAACCAAACCCAGGGACTGATTTGTCTACATCATGTTTTAATAATGACTTTGGGGCCAAACTCAGCAATTTCAACTTTCCTGCCCTTCTTTCCTGTTATACTTTTTTTCTTTTTCTTTTCTTTGTGTGTGTGTGTGTATGTTTGCATTTGGGCCTGTGCAAGCATTTCATGAACACTTGAGGTATTCCTACATAGGCAGCAGATTTCACCAATGAATCTGTTCCATACCCCATCCTTATGTTCATATGTCATTGTTCCAATGTGTTTAGAAACGAGAGACTTTCTATCTTCCATTTTCTGATAATGCTTTAATTTTTTTTTCATTATTCCTGATCAGTGTGCTAGAGCAGGCTTGCACAGGCTCATAGGTCCATTGTGTGCATGCTTCCCCAACCTGAGCAAAAGCTTCGTATTAGTCACAGCAGAAGCATTTACACAAAGGAAATTGGTAAATGCTTCAAATCAAGGGGTTCTTTCTTAAGCCAATTTTTTCATATTCTTTTTTTTCTTTAAATTTTTTATTGTTATATTAATCACCATACATCACATCATTAGTTTTTGATGTAGTGTTCCATGATTCATTGTTTGTGCGTAACACCCAGTGCTCCACGCAGAACGTGCCCTCTTTAATACCCATCACCAGGCTAACCCATCCCCCCACCCTCCTGCCTCTAGAACCCTCAGTTTGTATTTCAGAGTCCATCGACTCTGATAGTTCATCTCCCCCTCCGATTTACTCCCCTTCATTCTTCCCCTCCTGCTATCTTCTTCTTCTTCTTTTTTTTCTTAACATATATTGCATTATTTGTTTCAGAGATACAGATCTGTGATTCAACAGTCTTGCACAATTCACAGCGCTCACCATAGCACATACCCTCCCAACTGTCTATCGCCCAGCCACCCCATCCCTCCCACCCCCCCACCACTCCAGCAACCCTCAGTTTGTTTCCTGAGATTAAGAATCCCTCATATCAGTGAGGTCATATGATACATGTCTTCCTCTGATTGACTTATTTCACTCAGCATAACACCCTCCACTTCCATCCATGTCATTGCAAATGGCAAGATCTCATTCCTTTTGATGTCTGCATAATATTCCATTGTGTATATATACCACATCTTCTTTATCCGTTCATCTGTCGATGGACATCTTGGCTCTTTCCACAGTTTGGCTATTGTGGACATTGCTGCTATAAACACTGGGGTGCACGAACTCCTTTGGATCCCTACATTTGTATCTTTGTGGTAAATACCCAGTAGTGTAATTGCTGGATCGTAGGGTAGCTCTATTTTCAACTGTTTGAGGAACCTCCATACTGTTTTCCAGAGTGGCTGCACCAGCTTGCATTCCCACCAACAGTGTAGGAGGGTTCCCCTTTCTCCGCATCCCCGCCAACATCTGTCGTTTCCTGACTTGTTAATTTTAGCCATTCTGACTGGTGTGAGGTGGTATCTCATTGAGGTTTTGATTTGGATTTCCCTGATGCCGAGCGATGTTGAGCACTTTTTCATGTGTCTGTTGGCCACTTGGATGTCTTCTTTGGAAAAATGTCTGTTCCTGTCTTCTGCCCATTTCTTGATTGGATTATTTGTTCTCTGGGTGTTGAGTTTGATAAGTTCTTTATAGATTTTGGATACTAGTCCTTTATCTGATATGTCATTTGCAAATATTTTCTCCCATTCTGTCAGTTGTCTTTTGGTTTTGTGGACTCTTTTGCTGTTGAAAAGCTTTTTATCTTGATGAGGTCCCAATAGTTCATTTTTGCCCTTGCTTCCCTTTCCCACTGGAGATGTTTCTAGGAAGAAGTTGCTGCAGCTGAGGTCAAAGAGTTTGCTGCCCGTGTGTTCTCCTTTAGGATTTTGATGGACTCCTGTCTCACATTTAGTTCTTTCAACAATTTTGAGTCTATTTTTGTGTGTGGTGTAAGGAAATGGTCAAGTTTCACTCTTCTGCATGTGGCTGTCCAATTTTCCCAACACCATTTGTTGAAGAGACTGTCTTTTTGCCATTGGACATTCTTTCCTGCTTTGTCAAAGATGAGTTGACCAGAGAGTTGAGGGTCCATTTCTGGGCTCTCTATTCTGTTCCATTGATCTATGTGTCTGTTCTTCTGCCAGTACCATACTGTCTTGATGATGACAGCTTTGTAATACAGATGGAAGTCCGGAAATGTGATGCCGCCAGCTTTGCTTTTCTTTTTCAATATTCCTCTGGCTATTTGGGGTCTCTTCTTGTTCCATACAAATTTTAGGATTATTTCTTCCATTTCTCTTAAAAAAGTGGATGGTATTTTGATGGGGATTGCATTGAATGTGTAGATTGCTCTAGGTAACATTGGCATCTTCACAATGTTTGTTCTTCCAATCCATGAGTATGGAAAGTTTTGCCAGTTCTTTGTGTCTTCCTCAATTTCTTTCATGAGTATTTTAGGGTTATCTGAGTACAGATCCTTTGCCTCTTTGGTTAGATTTATTCCTAGGTATCTTATGGTTTTCGGTGCAATTTTAAATGGGATCGACTCCCTGATTTGTCTCTCTTCTGTCTTGTTGTTGGTGTATAGGAATGCCACTGATTTCTGCGCATTGATTTTATATCCTACCACTTTACTGAATTCCTGTATGGGTTCTAGCAGTTTTGGGTGGAATCTTTTGGGTTTTCCACATACAGTATCCTATCATCTGCAAAGAGTGAGAGTTTGACTTCCTCTTTGCCGATTTGGATGCCTTTGATTTCTTCATTGAGAATGATATTCGCTGTAGGTTTTTCATAGATGGCTTTTATGATATTGAGGTATGTACCCTCTATCCCTATACTCTGAAGAGTTTTGATCAAGAAAGGATGCTGTACTTTGTCAAATGCTTTTTCTGCATCTATTGAGAG